>NC_070530.1:2405332-2705998 GCF_025433545.1 Fusarium keratoplasticum | reverse complement strand
TGGTGACGGGCTCGGGGGCTTCTATTTGCCAGATTGTGAGGTTGGAGTGGTCGCCAAATGGGCTAGGGTGCAACCTACGGCCAATCCTGACGGCCTTGTCGACCAACGGGGGCGTGTATGCACTGGGGGAGCACATCGACATGCAGTCCACCATGGTTGCTGGGATGCGAACCAGGAGCTTCAAGGCGTGGAAGACGCTTTGGGGCTTGGGGGCTCAGCTGCCGCTGCCAGATGCGAGCGTGGAGGATGGGTTTCGGAACATGAATGAGCGGATCCAGTCGTTCTCCTGGGCGAAGGAGCTTGCTCCGGGAAGGGCACTTATGGCATATTGCAACGACGCGGAAGAGGTGGCTATCATGAGCATTCAGCTGTTTCCACGACCAAGGGAGGGAGAGCCGTCAATTGATGAGACGATATGGGACATCCGTGAAGTTGGACGGTTCGATGGAAGAGGGAAACATACCAAGGAAGATGTGAGTTGCTCTAAGCGTGCCTTGGGGGATGGCCTAACATGAACAGGCCATGGATATCACAGACCCAGACTATGTTCCTCACGGAAGCGCCTTTTCCCTAGACTGGAGCCCCTGGTTCCTCGTCGACGGCAAACGGGTAGCAATCTTGGCGTATCTTGCAAAGAACTACGTCGGGTTCCGAAGGATCACGATTGCCGGCGACTGGGAAAGGGGCCAGACGCCACAGGTTGAGGTTGAGCAGACGGATATGACGTCCATCTGCATGTTCCTCTCGACAGACGCCTACATCAAGTGGGAAGATCAGGTAAGGATATCTCCATAAAGGCCTACGTCTTCCTCGCTGACGCATGCAAGATCGTAACTACAATGGCCAGAGGCGTCATCGCTACACCATTTGATGTGAAACCGTTCCAGGTTGCAGTTGATGAGACCGCAAAGGAAGCTGCCGAGCCACACTACACATGGGAGTGCGCAACGTCATATTCCAAGGAGGATGAACAGACTTCACTAAATCCTATTTCTGGTGAATACTCTTTGGAGTTGGTTGACTGAGGGGATGGTTAACAGTGTGTTCAGGACTCATGATTCACGACCGAGATGCTTCAAACGTGGGCTCCGTACCCTATTACTCAATAGTCAGGTTGTCGGCCACCGGAAAGAACCAAGACTGGTTTCAGACCAACCTCCCTGACGCAGAAGCCTCGCTCCCGCAGTGGGCTGCAAAGATCAGGAAACACACGACAAGACTCATCCCCAGAGCCATGGCGCTGGAAGGCTTGGACTCTGATTCGGACGACTCTGAATATGACATGATGGAGGAAGACAGCTCGCAGCTACAAGTCCACGAGTCACGATATCGTATCTGGGGCATGGCATCCTCACCTGGGGGCAGCGTGACGGCAGTACTCGTGTCACGGTACAGCACACAACATCCAGAACGTCGGGCCCTCTGCAAGGTCATGTTCTCAAGGGATGAACAGGTTCAACAGAATGGGATCATGCCATCTGTGAGACCGCTCACGACCGAGGGACAGGTCTGGGAGTGGATGTACGGCAACAGACCCGAGGTGGCCGGAACCACAGCGGAGAGCAAGATATCGCAGGAGTTGCACAACTCGCCGCTTAGAGAGCAGTTCAGGAGTGTTGCGTCAAGACAGCACTGTGTCTTTTGTGACGCAGGTCTGCAGATGGGGGGAGATGAAGCAAAGTGCGAGAACGGGCACATGTTTGGTATGTCAGATCCCATGTCGTTCGACGGTTACCAACTAACACTTGAGTAGCACGGTGTGCCTCTACGGGGCTGGCCATCATGGCTCCGGATATCTCGCGTATCTGCGCCGTGTGCGAATTGCGGTGCCTGAAGGTGACAGAGCTGACGCGAATAGCTGAGGAGCATCTTGGGGCTGGAACGATGGTTGAATCATCAGGCGAAGTTTGCGGTGGGTGTGGAGGAAAGTTTGTCGCCTAGTTAGGTATACTATGGTTCAGAAATCCATGTATGAATACAAACGAATAAGTTTTTTTTATCCAATGCTGAGATATCTCGACGATTAATTGACTTGACCCCAGAGTGATAGGAAGGGTTGGTTCGTGGGATCAAAGCCCCACCCCCTCTAATTGGTCCACCCCATCCTTAAAATAGAGGAAAATGTAAGACATGCGCGGCAACAAAGCCAATAAAAGTCTGTCTGGCCCACTAACGCCCTCAAAATCCAGTGAAAAGGATTAGGTTGCGCTTCCCCAGGCGCCACGGCGTCTACCCGTCAATGCAAATGTCCCGTCCCGTTTGGGCTTTCCCTCCCGTTCTCCTTCTCCCCATCAGCCTCAGCCTTTCTCTCTCCTGCCCTTGCATTTCAAACACATCAGTTCCTAGATATTAGCGATAGCTGCTGCAATTTCTTTCCGCTTCAGGTGGTGCCGCCGCTGGTGTTCCTTTTTAGCGAGTGGTCGGCAGCCCTAGCCTTGATATATACACCATGCCCGCTACACGCGCCGAGGTGGCCCAGGTGCCCAACAAGGACAAGTTTGAGAAGTGAGTCGACGCCACCTCCAGATCGTTGACATGAATCATTGCCATAGTGATTTCCATCGCGTCTGACCCCCATTTGCATCCGTTAACATGCCTATTTTAGATCCATCTCTTCCAAGCCCTTCATCTTCGTCGTTGGCGAAGAGCGCAAAGAGTTTCACATACACAAGGAACTCATCGGCCAGCTTTCGCCTGTTCTCAATGCCCTGGTCAATGGCAACATGAAGGAAGCCCGTGAGGGGCGCGTCGAGTGGCTTGACCTCGACGTCGACACTTTTGTCCGATTTGCCAAGTTCGCCTACTCGGGCAACTACACCCCGGCGGAGCCCGAGCTCATCGTCCCCGCCGTCCCGGACGATGCTGTCGCTCTCATGTCAGCACTGGAGGAGCAGGTTGGCAAGGCCTTGGCTGGTGAGAATGTTGAAGAGGAGGAGGAGGCGGACTCATCGGACCAGGATGATGACTCTTCAGCTTCCAGCGAAGGCAGCGACACAGGCGAACCTATCGAAGTCTCGTCTGACGATCAAGAGACGTCCGAATACTCTTCCTCCTCAGAGGCTTCATCTACACTGGACAACGGAGGGAACGGACACCTGAGCCGGCGCCCGATTGATGTGTCGATTGACGAGCACGGCATCATGCATTCCTACACCGCTCTGCCTTATTCTCTTGAAAACTACATGATCGAGTGGGAAAAGTGCCTACACTACAGGTACATCAGCCACCCCGACGTTCCCCCCCACAAGCGCCGACGTTTTGATACCGACGTCGGCCGGATCCCGCCCAGACCCGTCAACAAAAAGTACGAGGCCATGCGCATCTTTATCCAGCCCATGTACCACCCAACTCCTCGCGCGGCCTTGCGGACCGGCGTCAACGTGAACCCCCACGAGTCATACCGGCCCGTCTTTCTAAGTCACGCGCGCCTGTACATCTTGGCCGACAAGTACGGCGTAAACCGCCTCCGCCGACTAGCCCTGGCCCGTCTTCACCGGACCCTCACTCACTACGTCGTCCACAGGGACAGAATCTCCGACCTCGTCGCCCTGGCGCAGGAGATATTTGACAATACCATGGAAATGGACGACGCACGTGCCCTCATTGTCAACTACTTTGTCTGCTTCATCGAGGACATCCAAGACAGCCCAGAGCTTGAAGAGGCCCTGCGTCGAGGAGGCGATTTCCCTGCTATGTTGGTCAGCAAGATGGCAACGCGTCGCATATGATTCAAGGATGGCGGTTAACAGAACGCCATGACTTTAGATACAACAAGATACTATGGGGGGAAGGATGATGGAATGGAGCTGGAAGCGAGGCGTTGAGGTATTGGCAAGTTGGGACATTTTCAACTGATTGCCTTTGAGATTCTTACATCTCCTCATGATTAAAAGAGTTACCTGTCAGGATATAATACTGTAAAGACGAATCCATCATATACTCATACCTGCTACATCCCCTATTCGTTTGCTTTTCATCACCACTTTTCTTTGCTAATATGGATCATCACAGCTGGTTTCATCATACAAGGGACAGTGACAAGTGTTGGTCATTGAGAAATCTCTTCATTTCCTATCCTTTCATCTCAAGTCTTAACATCCTAGCTTCCGAGCTTCATTCAGCACAGCACAGCACACATTCCTCGGCAAGCTCTCCTCCTCTCAACCTCCATCCAACGACCTGGAACCAGTCGCAGGATGAAGAAACGAAAAATGAAATACAAAAAAGGCGCAAACATAGATAGACATTAGCGACTAGCGCAAAGCCCTGCGAGAGAGGACATTGTCTCAAGGCGGAAAGTCGTAACCCTGTATGCGCGTTTCCCTCAAAACTGCCCTTTCGGCCAAGGAACTCGAACTCTCATCAGGTTGCCCCGACAAAAGCGATAGATAGCGTGCCACGATGCAGCAGCGGGATACGACCGCCTGAGATATGTGAAGTGTATATGAACATGAAACAGAAAAAAAAAGGGCTCAAAAGTGGCCACATAAGGAAAAAAGAAGTAGAGTGAGTGACAAGAAGTTTCAAAAAAAGAGTTGTGTCGAAATCATCCCCCAAGTCATGCAGGATCGTGGGCAGACCGTAATGCCCTGTCCTCTCCTTGGTATCGCAAAACGCCGGTCCTTTTATTCCTGTTTTCGTCCAGAGCTGTCCAAAATGGTGAGCTCCTCAGCCAGATTTGGGTTGTGCAAATTCTCAATATGCCTGGCCGGGCACGGGCTTCCTGTTAACAGACCCGGTGGAGGGAACTGGGCGAGGTGCTTGCGAAGGGTTCATGGGGCTGGGCCCAGGGGGGCTGTTTCGTCGGTTCATTCCACTGGGGCTTTGGGAACGACCACCAGCAGGTCCTGGCGACTGTGAGCGAGGGCCAGGGCTCATGGCTCGGTTAGGAGGTCCCTGGCGGGGGCCTGGGGACTGAGATCGGGGTCCAGGAGGTCCTTGGAAAGGTCCCGGCGACTGAGTGCGAGGACCGGGGCTCATCGGGCCAGCAGGACGGCCGTGGGGTCCCATGGGAGGTCCCATGGGGGACTGAGGACGGGTGCCGTTGGGTGTCATGGGACGGCCAGCGGGCGAGGCAGGGCGACCTGGGCCAAAGTTGCCCTGGGGGGTCATGGGACGCTGTCCCTGGGGGTGGTTAGGTCCAGGTCCTCGGGGAGCACCAACGGGTTTCACAGGAGGTCCGGGGCGAGGACCAGCTTGGGCGGGACGAGGCTTGACAGGGCGAGTAGACAGACAAGTGCGCGGCACGACACCCTGGCGAGAGCGGTCAAGTCGGATGCAGAGCGCCTAGAAACTTGGTTAGTGCATGATCAAAAACACAGTCATTGACGATACTTACCCAGCCATCATCATACTCGTGGAGAAGTCGCACAAGATCACCAGCCTTCAGTTCCAGCTCATCATCAAGAGTGGGCTTGAAGTCAAGTTGGACACGGTGAACAGCCGAGTTGGCAGGACCTCCAGCAGCCGCAATAGCGGCGGCGCCGCTTGAGCCATCAGGAGTACCAGGGGCAGCAGAGGCAGTGCTAAACTCGGTACCAGCTGGGCTAGCAGGGATTGCGGCCAGAGAATGGTTAGGACCGGGAGGGATAGTGAGATCAAGCTGCGGGGGACCGTTGTTGCGCATCGACGTCTTACGGGCCAGCACGCCAGCTCCGGCTCCAGCAGCAGCAGCTCCAGCAGCGGCGCCAGCAGAAATAGGAGGCCCATTGGCAGTGAAGGGATCGTTGACGGGCGATGAAGGCGATTGAGGAGAGACAGATCTAGCTGAGGCAGCAGCGACAGGAACAGCAGCGGCGGCGGCGGCAGCGACAGGAGCAGAGTGCTCAGGAATCGGGCTAGGAGCACCGCGGGACTGGATGCTCTCCTCCTGGACAGGAGAAGGAACACGCTCAGCCTGGTGACCGAATGGGTTGGCGGGATCGGTGCTCTGAGCAGTTGAAGGACGCTCCCAGGCACTGCCTCCAGGGGTTCGTGGAGACAGAGGACCGGCGGCGGCGGCGGAGGTAGAGGCAGGGACAGCAAGGGCCATGGCAGCGCCCTTGCTTGTGCGCTTCTGATTATCGAGACCGTTCCAGTTGGGGAGGAACTGGGTAACAGGTCGGAGGCTCACGCGAGGAGCCTTGGCGTCAGTGCGAACAGAAGCAGTCTCGACAACATCAGGGGCCTCAGGGGTGACTGAACGCATGGGGCCAGTCATTCCGCCCATTCCACCTCCAATTGGGCCGTTCAGCTTCTCGTCGTCATTTTCCAGTCGCTGCATCTCAGCCTGCTTGCGGCGCCTGTTGAAGATGAAGAAGACGATCAAGGCAACTGCAAGAAGTCCACCCAAAACACCAAACGCAATGCCAGCCTTGGCTCCGGCACTGGTACCGCCGGATGTGGAGGCTTCTGCCGTGGCGCTGGAACTGGAAATAGTCGAGGATCCGCTGATATCTTCGGCAGCACCAACGGCGGCCGTACCGGAAACATCGCCAGTGGCCTTGGCAAGGACAGATTCAATCGAGCTTTCCGTAGGCTCGCTGATGACGGTAGGAACGGATGAGTGGTCCCCGCTGGTGGTGAGGACTCGAGTCCTTGTGGGCTTGGTCGTTGTGGCCTTCTCGGTCGCGGTCTCGTCCTCGTCGTCCTCATCCTTGCTCTTGTTGCGGGTCTTTGCCTCTTCAGCCGCCTTTTCCTTTGCTGACTCCTCTGCTGCCTTCTCTTTGGCTTCCTCCTGTGCCTTCTTCTTCTCGGCGGCTTCTTCGGCCGCCTTCTCCTTGGCCGCTTCTTCTTGAGCCTTCTTCTTCTCTGCAGCCTCTTCCGCGGCCTTTTCCTTGGCTTCTTCCTGCTCCTTCTTCTTTTCAGCTGCTTCCTTTTGCTTCTCGGTCTGATCCTCGTCGTCCTCGTCTTCGTCCCTGTCGGCCTCCTTTTGGGCGTTGTGGGTAATCACAGGTGCCTTGTTTTGGGCCTTGGTTGGCTCAGGTTCATGACCGACCGTCTTATAGCCGCCAACCTCGCCTTCAAAAGTGGGTTCCAGGGTCTTAAAGACCGTCTTGATGACCTCTGTCAAATATTAGTAAAATTACATGGGACAAATATCGAGTCGCTCCGCAAGATGAATATTCATTCCCAAGTTTCGTTGCATCAACGCGACAAACAGAGGTGAGACTCACGTGGTTCCCTCTTCTCTACATGGCGCTTCTTGGTGTCGGCGGATCCTTGAATCTCATGAGCGATGTTACCGAAACCGAATAGGCCGTCGGCCCTGCGATGCACGCGCGCGTGCCGGGCATGCATTTTGGCAAAAGTATCGAGTAGTTGCGAAAGGTTGAAGCAAGTTTGAAGGGTGAAATTCGTCGGTGATCAATTAACGCGGTGTTCGCAGCGGTGATGCGATATATCGTCCTTGCGTGTTGCTCAAATCGCGGGGCTGGTTGCTCAGACGACTGGAATGGAGGGCGATACAATCGAGGGCGGGAACAAAGAATGAATTCGCAGGGACTATCGGAGCCGGAGTCGGATTGTTCGGGAGGCGGCGGCGATGTCTCAGATGCGAACAAAGGATGTCGTAAAGGAAGGTAATGGGGAACGCAAGTTTCAAGTGCAACGGAGCGCAAGTGGTTGTTGTTGGACCAGATGCCAAACGAGAGAGTGTTGTTGGTTTAAAAAAGAGGTTGATCCGGTCGGTTTGTGAATGAGGTTTGGCTCGGCCGGGTCGGACTGGTTGGTGACAAAGAGCACACGGCAGCAGTCGTTCTTGCAAAAAACGCGCCAGGCAGGGGGGGAGGAAACGAATGGACGAACTGAACTAGACACGGAGCAACGACAAAAAATGCGAAGCGACCGTGAAGAGCAACAAGTTCTAGAAAGTGGATTTTGAGGGAGTGAAAAAGGGTAGAAGGGAGAAAGTGAGGGCGGTGGTGAGAGAGGGAGGAGACGAAAGAAAGGGAATGAGTGGAAGTGGGAGTGGGGGAGGAGCCAACGTGCGGCCTTGCCGAGGGCACCCAACAGTCCGTCAGTCGCTGGATCGATTACCAGTGAAGCGACCCCCGGACCGTAAATTGGATCGATCACTTCTCTTTGATAGGGCGAAACGAGCCCAGAAAGGGCTAACGTGCAAGTTTAGCAGAGGATGGAACCCGACCCCCAGCTGCAGGGCAGTGCCAGTGCCTGGAGCGCCGTACCAGCAAGGTACTCGCTTCGCGCCGTTGGACAGGGCAGCAGGGTTTCTTGGTGAATGTTTCATCCGCGACCAGCTGGTGAGTACCTGGCAGTACCATCTCTGTCTGTGATGTGACGCTGCTGTCTACCAAGCAAGACTGGGCAGCGCTTGGAGGAGGTGCTACGTCCAACGGATGACTCGACCTAGGGGGAGCTGCAAGATGCTGCTGGCGTGCATAAAAGTGCACAGCAGAGATCAGGTGCATTAGAGACACGAAGAAGAATGTTCTAATTTTACTAGTACTGCACACCATCACTCGTGTGTGTGTGTGTGTGTGCATGTGTTCCCATGGGAGTGACGGATGTTTACCGTGTCCTCGTACAAGACGTCCATGACAGCTCGGTCGAGAAATGAGCCAAGGGCCCTCCCCATTCCCACTTGCCGCATCCATCGGGCGCTGCAGATGATGATCAGCAGAGTCTTTTGCCGACAAAGAATCGAGCGATTGGAGAGCCCTCTCGACCCTCCTCCAATGTGCAGGGCCCCCGCGCGCGGCAAGGTTGTGATGGATGATGAGGTCCAGTCGGACTGGGGTTGCTGCAGTTGCAGTCAGGGGTGGCTTGGGTGCCATCCCCACTGACGCCAGCCGCCAGGGACCAAGGCGCCGCTATTGGTCAGGGTCACCCCACTGCATCTTGCTAGCCAGGAACCGTTGGCGGCGCCAGCCAATCCAGGGAATGTCGGGGCGCCGGGCCTTACACTTGCAACTTGCAATTCAGTGGCTGTCGGTGGCTTCAATGGTCCAACGGGCTCTGAAGCGTGGCGCGAGGGTCTCATCACCTGGTCAAGCTGGCCTAACCCCTGCTTTCTTTGGTCTCTTCATTAAATTATCCCATCCTATCCCATGAACTTGGACTTAGACTTGTCCCCTTTTCCCCTTGTCCAGCCTCTCCCATCGTGTCGGATGTCTTTCTCGGCCTGAGAAAATATTCGCATCCATGATCGACCTCGAGCTTACCTCTTTCAGCAGCTTCTGCTTTGACTGGTGCCTTCCATCTCCTGTCACTTTCCAATGATCACCATGAGAATGCACGGATCCATCTTTGAGCCGACGGGACGAATTTCCATCTGATGCAGAGTGATGGAGTCTATTCTCCCCTACATGATGCACACAAACACCAACAACAACACTCTCAACAAACAAAACTCTCTCTACCTCAAACTCAGCCTCTCTAAACCTGTTGGTTCCATACTACCCATCCCAGTCTCGCATCTCCCGTCATCATCATCATCGTGACAAGTCCCGCTCCGCCCGCTGCTGAGAGCCCTCCTCCTCATCTCGCAATCCTTTTGACTCGAGAGAACAGGTCCAGTTAATGAGCTCGGCAGAAATGGCCTCATTCTCCGTTCAGCCGCACTCTAGAACCCCAACACCGTCATTTCTTTGTCTGCCCTCAAGCGTTCGGCCTTTGCCTGGAAGACACAAACCGCTTCTTTTCCTTGCGCCACCCTTCTCCCGCTAGCTGGGATTCTCTCCAAGTTGAAACAAGCATCCCAGTCAGTGCATCTGCCGATCCTCCCCTCTAAGTAGCGTCATGCACCCGGTTGCCCATGTCCGAGATGAGCTATTCGTGCCTGCAATGCGAGACCTGGTCAGTAAGTTGTAGACAGTTGTGCTGCCTTTATTCACATGTCCTGCGAACGCCAAGTTCTGCATAACTCTGGCGCAAGGCAAAGGCAAAGGCAAAAGAAAGCGCAGGTGTGGTACCAATTTTAGCTCAACGCCAACAAATTACGGGCTACTCGTATGTACGACTAACAGAGGCAATTTGCCAGCTGGGCATTGCTCACGGTGTGACTCTTCCTCAACCTCGATCTTGAGTTACACCTCGGGTCTGTTGGGTCAACGTTGTTGTTTCATACTGAACCTTGGTCGTGTTGGTCGCTGGTAAACAACATCAATCCTGCCTCAGAGATCATGGTCATGGTCATGGCCTGTTCTTCACTCGAGCTTCCTTCCCCAGCCTCAGCTCCAAACGCCGGTGTTTCGGCCTCGGCTGGGCAAGGCATTCTCAGAGAGCCTACACTGCACAAGGATCCTACTTCTACCATGTGTCACGGGCCATTGCATCACGAAATTTCACGAGGCCTCAGTCTGGATCCCAAAGCCTCATCTCGGATCTGTTTCTGATTCTAATGACTTGCCTTGTTCCCCTCGTTACGTTTCCGGCTGCCTCAGAGACATCGGATCAAAGGCTCTTTGCTTGTCTCGTGCCGGACAGAGCCTTGACCCTTTTTTTTTCAATCAACTCCGAGTCAAAACGTCACAAAGACGGATCAGGGACCGGAACAATGAGGCCAAGACACTGCCACGAGACATTGAATTCCTTTCACCGAGTCCTTCCAGCTGTCTCAATGCCACACCCAGGATTCCGGTCTTGGATGCAAACGCCATCCATGACATCACAAGAGTTTGAATGTGTAAAAGCCTGTCTCTGAGAGTTTTCCTCCATTTGGCACAGACATTGCCAAAGACCGCGCTATACCCGTCGCACAGCTCCGTCTCTCAGATGGGCTTGTTATCGCTAGTTCTTGTCACAAACCACTTCATCCAGCAGAGTTGCTTGATAATCAGGCGCCTATCTACACCGTATTGTATCGAAAGCGTCCAGTTACGAGACGCTTAATGGCGCTTAAGCATGAGAAGATCCGCCAAAAGCCTACTCCGTACGGACTAAGGCCGATTGATTTCTAAGAAAGGTCCGTATCCGGTCCCCACACGGCACCGGTCTCTCCAAAGATCTCGGTCTTCGGAGCCGTGGCTGTTCCGGCCTTGACGACGATTGGCCCTTTCAGGCGCGACGTCTCTAAAAGTCGCCGACGCACAGTAGCGCAAGAGTATATATCAAGCTCCAACGTCCATGACGTTGACCTCGTAGCATCTCATTTGCATCATCGTTGCAAGAACAGATCTCAACAATGGCGGAATCTAACAAGGGCGGATCCAAGGAATTCATCCAGCGCGATGTGAAAAAGTCCAGCCCGGCTGGCACAATCGCCTTTCTTGGCCTTCGAGGCCTTGATCCGGTCCTCCAGTATAGCCTCCTCACCGGCGGTGGCGCCGCTCTCCTTGGAAACCTCGGAATCTCATCCATCTCTCCCGACGCCGTCATCCACACTGGTATTCAGGCCATAGACGCCCTCGGCCTTCCGCTCTCACATTTAATCATCCTCGCCATGGCAGTTGGCTCTGCCGCTAAGCAGGGTTACTGGCTCGTCAAGTTGTCGGAGATATACTTTCCTCCCACAGCTGCCATAACTGTCAGCGTGTACAACAGCTTTGTCAACTCGGTCAACACGCTGCTCTTCGTCGCCGCCGCTACCAGCTCTACCAACGCGCCCGCCTTCCCCGGGACCAGCATTCCGTATCCGCTCGTGGTTGGGCCTGCCCTCTACACCGTCGGTATTACCCTCGAGGTTGTGTCCGAGTATCAGCGCAAGGTGTTCAAGGACAACCCGGCCAACAAGGGCAAGGTGATGCGATCGGGGCTGTGGAACTGGGCGCGGCACATCAACTATGGCGGATATGCCCTCTGGCGCGGCGCTTACACTTTGGCGTCGAGTGGACTGGTTGCTGGGCTTGTGATGGGCGGCGGACAGGCATGGGACTTTGTCACCAGAGCTGTGCCATCTTTGAACAGGTACTGCAGTGAAAGATATGGTGAGCAGTGGGAGAGTTTCAAGAAGGATGTGAAGTGGACTGTCCTGCCAGGAATCTACTAAACTATTCACTGGAGGTGATGAGGAGGAATGGATGCAGGATTCATCACATGAGTGGTTAACAAAGCATGTAACAAAACGGTGTTCATACGGCTTATATGTACTCAACCCAACTTGTAATCTCTATTTCATACACCTTGTATCCAACAAACATCAACTCATGGGTAATTCATACAAACCAGGCAGACGCTCGCTATGCCGAGTCAGCGCTCCGGGTATAATGCATATGTCACAAACCAAATCCTCCTTTTACATCGAATCCTCCATCTGTCGACTCCTCGTCTTGTTCCAGTTCTCCTGCTCCTGCTTACCGCCCTGGCTCTCGAGGCCCATGCCCCTTTCCACCCACTCTTTGCTCTCCATGTGCCGCAGTCGACTCAACGCTCTGGCAAAGGCAAAGGCTTCTTCTGATCCAGCAAAGAGATTCGAGTCTTTGAGGTTGTTCACGTTGTGTTCCAGGTCATTCTTGGCGGCCTCTGCAGCCTGGTCGTGTTTCAAGCCCTGCTTCATAAGACTCTCGGCGATTTCGTCCCGGGAAACAAAGAGCTCAGTGAGGGGCTTCTCAGTGGTTAAGACCAGCTTGGCATTACCCTCGTATACGACATCGATGAAGGTGATGAATCGACGGGCAAGATCACGTTGCTGATGAGTCATTCCGGGAATGTCCGTGACGATGAAAGCCTCGTAAGAGCGGACCAATTCGAGGTAGTCGGCTGCTGACTTTGGTTGTCGGATGAGCTCGTCAAAGGTGAACCAGGCTGCTCGCCCACTGACTCGGGGAACATAAATCTCTCGGCCCCAGACCTTCTGGATTTCTGGTCGAGGTTCAGGCTGCTCGGGATCACCAAGGAATCGGAACCACTTCTCCGCGTGGGCATGGGCGTGGCTGTCGAGAGACGTATGATAGACATCGGAAGGTGGTCGGGGAATTTTACGGTAATCGGTTGGTGAATCGAGGTTGATGACATGTAGGCGGTTCTTGAGGAGATCGATGGCGGGGATGAAGGACTCTCGCTGGACACCGTTCTTATACAGCTCATCGGGGTGTCTGTTGGATGTTGTCACCAACACTACACCGTGAGACATGAGGGATTCCAGTAGTCTATCAGATGTTAGTATGCACCAGCTTGGACATGAATCAAGATGCTTGCCTTCGCAGAATCATGGCATCTGCCACATCTGTGCACTGAAACTCGTCAAAGCAGAGCACGTTGCCCTGCTGAGCAATCTCAGCCGTGATATATGGCACAGCGTCAATGTCGTTTCCATGCTCCATCTTGATGCGGTGCAACCTCTTGTGCACATCTTGCATGAAGTTGTTGAAGTGGATGCGGGTTTTCGATTTCACAGATGCGGGCAGAGTCTCATAAAACAGGTCCATCAACATGGTCTTGCCGCATCCGACATCGCCGTACAGATACAAGCCTCGAGGAAGGTTGTTGGGGATATCTCCAATAGCGGGCTTGCTTGGCCCCTTGCTAAAGAGCGACGAGAATACAGACTTCTTGGGTGTGGGCTTGAGAGATTCGATGCTCGGGTGCTTGACGGGCGGGGCGTTATAATTGCGCAGTTCCCCATGGAGATTCTGAAGATTCTGAATGATGCCTTTTACTCGGTCAGCCAATGCCTGGCAGTTGTCCCGCGAAAGTTCTCACCTCTTTGATGCTCGTCGTTTCGCAACTTGCCCACTTCCACCCGCCTATCGTACTCTGGAATTGGACCTCCGTCGTGGACAATGGGGTCCGCGTCGACAACTGTAGCCATTGACCGAGATCGATTGGGGCACGACGTCGACAAGCTGGCGCCCTGGATCGCAAGTTCCGGCCGTTGCGTGCGGCAATATGGCAGCGACCTCAACGCCTGTGGCGCCGCGCTCGTCCGAAGGGCCCTCGCATACCGGCCGCCATCCGCCAACGGCCGGGAAAGCCGTAGTTGGCGGAGAGAGGCACTACACCTCGCACCACCGCGCATGATGTTCGATTTCGTGTCAGTTGAATGGGATTGGAGTCGCTGGTAACCGGTCGCTCGCGCGCATTACGGAGGAGGGGTCGGGATATGAAGGATGCAAGCCATGGAGAAAGCCCGCGAATTCGGTGTTGAGGCGATGACGATGTGGGCCGGGTTTAGAAGTGATTCCCGGCAATGTTGTTCCTAGATCCGAATAGTCCCGCCCGCAGTTTAAGCGCCCCAGTCTATTGTGCCGAGGTCCACTAACGGGCGTTGTCGCTTATCAATCTGGGGATAATCAGTTCGACCTACCCTGGAGGAAGATTCGAGATGATCACGAGCTCCTGTCGCCCGTAAGCAATGGTCATGTGTCCTCACTTTCACATGATAAATGTTCCATGTCCGCGATCCGTGTCACTGCTACCTTGGAGTTTGATTTCCGAGTGATTTGGTGATGATGTAGTGCTGGAGGCTTCTGCAAGGGTAAATGCATCTGACCGGCATGTTCCCCAGCTGCATCGGCGGATATGCCGACAAATAGACAGGGAGGTGGCATCATATGATGAGTTTGTCGACACGAACGAAGGAAGACAATGGCAGTGTGAGACTCCTAACCACAGCCCCAGACCAGCTTTTGAGATTGCAAGTCATTGCCCGATAAGTTTATCCATTCATATCCAGCGCCATACTGGTCATATCTCACGGCTCAGCATGGAGCTCTTTGCATCCATTCACAACCACATCTATCCACGGGTAGAACTAGCCCTATATGGCACATATACAATATGAGCTTGAACAAAAGCCAAGCTCAATTATTCCAATGCCATACGCGTACACATTTCACGATGGTCAAGCGCCATTCAAGTACAAGGGCAAATGGCCCGGTTGTCAGTGTATTATCTACAGGATCGTGGGCATTACGATTATAGACCCAGATAAATTAGTTCCCACTGCTCCCTATCCAGCCTCGTAGGCATATCATTAATTTCATGTCGCATTCTTGAACCTTTTAAACCCACCGCTTAAGCCATGATGAGGGCAAGGCCGACAGCCAAAATACCCGCCAGAGGAGCGCCGAGGGCACCAGCGGCGTTGTCCTTGTCATCGCCATCCTTGCTCTCTGAGGAGTCCTTGTCGTCGCTGTCCTTGCTGTCGCTGTCGTCGGAGTCCGCATCATCCTCATCGACCAGCCTGCCGCCAAAGACCGCCCTGCCAGGGCTCACACCCGAACTGAGCTTAGCGGCCTCCTTCTTGTAGTCGTCCAGAGTCTTGTTCTCGCTGGGGTTGATGATGCCGACCATGCCATTAGGGCACTCCTTACCCTGAGAGGAGTAGAATGGTAGGGGCTCAGTGTCGTTGACGGTGACCCGGAACACCTTGTCCTAGAGGTAGTTAGCTGAGCTGCACTTGGATAAGAGGATTGCGATTGACATACAGCAGTGCCATCATCAGTGGGAACGAAACCGGAGAAGAAACCAGTGCCGATATCGAGAGGAGAGCAAGGGTAGCGGTAGTCACCAGCGACGACACTGTGGTTCTTGGGCTCGAAGTGGAATTCAATAATATCACCCTTCTCAGCCTTGATCTCATCGGGCTCGAACTTGTTGTCGCTGGAGGCGGTGACCTTGATGGTCTCGGCGCTGGCGAGGCAGGCCAGGGCAGCCGAAGCGAAGACGGTCTTGAAAGAGGGCATGATGATAGTTGAAGTAGTGTAGATTTGTGAGAATATGTCAAAGCGATGCGAATATGGATGAGGCTTCGGGAGGAGTTTACACCAGGCGAGCAGAGACGGGAAGTTTATTAGATGACAGGCAGATAGCAGCCGCTGATGAGGGAAGCTACGAGGTCAAATACAAGAAAGTGCATTGGTCAAGTGATAGTCACAGTTGCTCGGCAGCCCCCTAATAAGGCTGTTTTTTTCTTCTTCGTGCATGGGTTGGCTGGCAGTCATGCCGTGGGCTGATCTGAACCGGATGCAATGACGCAGTGAAACACGAGCCGAGATGCATGGACAGCGATGCAGTGCCCAACGTAGATGCCAAGAGCACTCCGCTATAGCATGATACAGGGAACTTTCATAGGAGGATGCTCGAGGCTGACAGACGTAGGAAAGGAGGATTCGCTCGGTTATTTGACTTGGTAAAAGATCCTGGTCCAAGTGTTGTTTAGTTAGTCCCCAGCAACGGGAACCAGGGCAACCAAGGGTGGATCCACAAGTCCAAGTTTGAAGGTCGCCCAAATGGACTGAGAATGTGTCCATCTATCAACAACTCCCATACTGGCGTCGTTACTTGCTACCCGAGCCAGATCTCGGCGAAACAATAGCCTTGATGCCCCGGGAAGAAGAACGCAAAAAACTTCTGTCTCGGGATTTTTTTTACGACCGAGAATCAGCAGCCAACATTGTGGGGAGCGGCTGAGACCAGGCGAGATGAGCTGATGGAGACAAAGGGGACGGGGCGCCCAACCCTGTCGCTGATCCAACGGCTAACATTAGTTCATGCGACCGACTGGATTGTTCATTGTACATAGTACATACATAGCATAGTAATGCATGCTGCACAGCCCGAACACCTCGTTGTTTTGCGATGTTACAGAGCCAACTTCCAAGCACGCCGAGGTGTACGCTCGAGCCGGCCCGAAGGGCTGTCATCAAGACGAGTCGCAAGTCCCACCACTATTCCCGCAATGGAATAAACACTATTCTTTTTGAAGCAGCGGTGGAATATCATGACTTGATCCATGTCCTTTTTGTTCGCCGAATCATCGCTCCCACTTCCCGATCTAAGAGCCGGTGTTCGTATCCAAAGCCGGACTCCGGCCGGGTCCACTTTTCCGGCAGGTGGGCACCGGCACTCCGTCTTCTCCCCGGGCCGACAATGCCTCGGGTCCTTGATTTCCTCGGTGCGGTACCACAACCCGGAAAGAGGAAAACACATGAAAACCAGTGACCCAGCAAAAGGCCCGTTCGCAGCGGATCCCTCGGCCGAGTCGCCAGACTACGTTTTGGAAGCGGGGATTTGGTCTTGAGGCACTAGGGAGACGACGGCGCCGTCCATTGCCAAGGCCCGTAAATCAGACGCGGGTTCCTTTTTGAGCCGCACTTTAAAAATGGGCGATTCGACGTAGCCCTGACGTAAACATTCCATCACCGGGAATTGAGGAGTTGCAGCCGAACTCAGTACTAAGTTTGCTGCTGGGAGTTTCAAAAGACCCAAGATGAGGGGGGGGATCATGAAGGGCTTCATGAGAGGACACATCTAGATATAACAGGTCACTTTTTTTGGTCGCCGTTAATCTCAAGTGTCTCCACGGGCTACGGCGAACTAGGACCGCTGCGGCTTCAACCAGGTACGTTTTGGCAAATCAAAGAGGCCAAGAGTGAAGTCGCAATGTTCCGTAGCGCCTCGGACCGACTCCGGTCCTCCCCGCGGACAACACCAGTAGCAAATATTGCGATGCGCAGAATCGGTCGACGGAACAGGGAAATCTCGACGCCCAGAGGGAAAAAAAGGTGAGGCGAGCTGGTATGCACATCATCTATTGCGTGCGGCAGCAATCTGCAACACTTGGCGATCTGTTTGTGACTGGGCTCGCCTCGTTATTAATGTCTTACCTAGAGCAATTTCCCCAGTAGTGGCTTTCTGAAACGCGAGCACTTTGGACTTCAGGGACGATGTTTGAGGCGGTGCTTGCCTGTCTACCGTTGCATCCACACTTGCAGATTGTCTGTTGGTTGGAATTTCAAAGTTGTCTTGGCCTCGAAAGTCCCGCAGTGAAGGGAGAACAACATGTTGGTGGATAAGAGAACACCCCCCATTGCGGGGCGACAACTTACAACCACAATGAATCGAACAAAGAAGACACCCCTTGACTCGACGTAAAGAATGGCCGAACAGACATGACTGTGCTCTCTCTGGCTTGTCGTGTAAGTGGCCTGTTCAGAGGTTCCCCTTGCCAGAACCGGCATAATTCAGTAGTCAATAATCACAACTTATCATAACGCAACAACCCAGTTGCAAGCACTCTGAAACCAACACAACCAAACAACATTGGAAACCAACCTAGCAAATCCAACAGACAAACAAAACGCAAGTAAAGCTTATAAAAATGGCGGAAGAACACACCCGACGGACCTGTAAAAAGTATCTACGGACTCGAGCCTCGGATAAGAATCCGGCTCCCCCATCGACGCAACCACATCAAACAATAGGTTCCGGCTCATGGCTCAGGTCCAAGGGTTTGCCGGCCTTCTCATCATGGTTTCAACCCCACCGGATCTATAACCCAAAGGAATCGTTCTTCCCGTTCCCCAAGATCACGTTTCTTATTGATAGCCCTCCAAAGTTGGAGTGCCAGATATGCCGTCAGGCTCACTGCAAGATCAAGTCGGATACAGAACTAGTTGACGACACAACCTTCAGCATGACGCCGTGCGGGCACACAGCATGCTCACGGTGTCTCGACAAGTGGTTGCGGAGGCACGACAGTTGTCCCTTCTGCCGGAGTTGCTTAAAATATCCGGGCTGCGGGCACAGCGTTCCGGCGAGACTATTGACAAAGGAGGGTTTGCATCTCTCGCAGCGAACACTCCCGGACTGGGGCTGGATCCCGCATCTCGGCGCGCAGTGCCTCCGCGAAAGCTTATTGAGTCAAGCGGAGGTGAGGTTACGGCAGGCCACGCAAGAGTTTCGAGAGGCAAGACGACGCTTCCACGAGACTGGGGCGGCGGCCGATGAGGCTGTGCTGCTAGTGAAGCGGGAAGAGTTCGAGACGGTGCTGCGGGACGAAGTTTACCAAAGGCAGTTGAGCACGTGGTTGACAAGCTGGTAAAGTTTACTAACTGCAGACCGACTCTCAAGGAGGGTGGGATCGCGATGGCCTCAGCCGAGTTGCCATGAATATCATGCCCAATATCAGTCAAAGTATTTGATACTTGCCTCTCCAGAGATGGCTGTCAACCTGTCAATCCGCTCGAGTCAAGGAAGCCCCAGGTAAGCAAAAGGTCAAGAGGCCTGAGCGAGGCGGGACACGACGTTACACAGCTGCCACATGCTTTTTTCCGATTCCCATCGGCTATGCCTATCGACCCGCAAAACCACGTTTTTCATCGTCATCCTGAGTCGTGCAACTGACGTGTAGGCTGCGTCCTCGGTGCGTATTGGCCTTGAAAAACCTCCGACAAACCATGCTCACCTGTGGTCGACGGCCCGACAGTTCAGCTCGTTCGGGTTCTGGTGGGCGATCTGCGGCGCATGAGCCTGAGTCGCCCGGCGCCACACCCAGACCCTCGGAGTGTTGATGACCTGGCTGTATGAGATCTGATTGGACGCGGCCCCTCGGCATCTCGACGCCGCTGTGCTGGGCCTTCTGACTTGAGGGGGCAAAAAGCGGATGTTTGTCGGAATGTGGAAGTAAACGGAGCTGCAAGCAAGGGAGGGATGGTTTGTACGGGCTGTAAGTGAAAGAAAGGAGGAGACAGGAGAGGAGAGGAGAGGAGGAGTGGCCGATAGTGGATGCCGGGGGAAAGAGGCGCAGTGACCCACCTTTAACGGCAGCTCCGCGGCCGGGGAAAGCCCGGGCAGGAGCGGGCAATAGCGGGTCATGTAAATCCACCAGGTCTGCTTTATCATGATGACCGACGTGTTTTTTTTTCTACTTCCCAGGTTGTTTTGGTGAGTGGGCGTCGCCGACTGGCTCCCGGGGTGATTATTGCCAAGACGTTACATGCTCCCAGATCCTCGGGATCAGGGGGGGGATGTGATGGCGAGAGATCTCGGGCACCCCTTGTATGATGCTCCTTATTTCGTTTGGTGGGTGTGATTTCTGACGCCGTCCAAGCAGCATCACCAACACCTTGGAGGCGGTCGACAAGCCCGACGCCCCGGCTCCCATCGCCATGGTCCCGGGAGCCAGTCTTAACGTGTAGTTTATTCTTTGTGGAGCAATTGGCTGGGATGCGCAGAGCAGGAGCACCTGAATAATGTGACGTCGCCGCCCCCTGCTTTGGTATGGAGTTGACGAGAAGATGAAAGAGTGGAAAATCCCGGGTCAAATGCCGGCGCCGTAGTCCACCGCCGGGACTTGAGGAAAATCGTCCAACCACACCATTCCCTGTCTTACGTAGTGAAGACGTCGATAGGACAGACGAGCACTCACCAGTCTCACCTCTTCCGCCCTAGGACAAGCCTCGACGAGACCCTGAGCTCGTGGCCCCTCCTCCATGATATCCCATCTTGTCGATTGCCGCTTAGCTAGCGGGACGAGTTGGGCAGCTCGTGACACTGATTGCCGCCCGCAGCCCGTGCCGGCGGTTTAGCTAATTACAGTAGCCTCTCTTGACCGAAGGCGTTTCAGTAGCTCGTAGCCTCTTTGCAATAGTAGCAGAGATCCAACAATTCATTAGCTAGTTTCCCCCCTGGTGGTTATTGCGACAACCGGGCTTACAACCTCAGAGGGGCCCGGTACCCAATCCAATGGTAGGTTGTGGCTGCTGGCCCCCTAATAAGGTCGAGTAAGAGTAAGACTCCCGTCGTGTCGGAAAGGCTCCCACCCCCAACGGCCGGCAAATGCCGTGTGGGGGCCGCCCATCGAATTGTCTGGATTCAGCCCCAAAAAAGCCCCCCAGACCTGGTGTCCCAAACCCTTGGGAAAGGTGCGTTCCAGGTCACCTTCCGCCAAGATCGAGATTTCAGGTCCAGCCTGGACGTCGGTCGACAAAAACTGCAGGCACGCAACCCAGGGGACGCAGGCGCGTCTGCCATGGTCTGCCCAACTCCTCAATCGGTGCCTTGCTACGGCAGCTGTAAAACACAACCTGGAACCTGCAGAAACAAGGGCGTCAACAGGTCACTTTTCACATTTCAACAAAACAAAACTCGCCTTCATCTTGAGCTCGCTGCATTCCTCTCGCTACCTACACCTTGCGCCCCTACTAGTGACTGCTCAACTGCACTGCACTGCTTTCTTCTCTGAATCATGGGTACAACTCCACGTGCGTTACATTGCGTCCTTGTCCACCTCGACGGCCTCTGCAACATTGACTGTCCGGTTGGTCCAGGCTCGGGCCTGTCTCGCCTTGCTCTGTTCCCTTTGTTTGCTGATCCCGGCGTTCTCGATTCTGCACTGAATCGTTGGATGCTAAGCACTCGCTCTCTCCGTATGGATTATGGTCATGGGTTACCTCCTCAACAATCACCCGAGCCCAGTCCTGGACATTCCCGCTCAGGCGTCATCGACGAGTTGATCAATCAGATCCAGCTCTGCATAACGCAGCATCGGGCTGCGGTCTTGGTCCATCGCCAAACCGAATTACCGGGCGCCAGAGCTCTTGTCGTCGGATTTCATATTCGTTCCCCTGGCTGCGGGCGGCCGTGCATTCGTTAGCGGCATCACCGGCCTCTGGTCTTGATTTCCTTCAAAAAAGTCCATCGACATATTCCCCAAAAGAAACAGACGGCGTCCGGCAAGGCACCCTAGCAAAGCTTAGCCTTTGTCCGGTAGCGTGGGGAATGGTGTCACCAGGGTCCTAGCTCGCAGCCAAAGGGATGCCTGTCTTGAGACCAAATCTCTCTCCAAGATGCCGGCCGCTATGGCCGAATGACGAGAGGCGTTTGCCGTCGAGCCAGGGAAGATGCTGCTGCGGCAGTCCACTCAACTCGTCCAAGTTGCTTCCTCTGGCCCTGCCCGCTATTGCGTTACGCCCGCCGCGCGATTCAAGGAGCGGCGACAAGAGTCTTGCAGCTCGGTGTGTTTGGGAGGGCTTCAGACTTTCAAACCTTGAAGTCTCCAATGACCCGACCTCAAGGATTCGCGGTTATGAGAGCGTGGCTCAGCTATGATCTTCGCCATAGCACACCCTGCCTGACTTACACCACCACCTCTACCGCCACAAGGGGCGAAACGGCACACGCCAGTCCGTCTGGTTCTGCAGCGAGGTCCAAGAGAGAGGGTGTGAGGTGCGAAACCCTCTGTGCGGTGCATATCCCCGCCAGAGGGTGCCGACTGGGAGGAAGCGAATAATGTCGTCGCCGCCGGTGGGCTCTGTCCAACCACGCGCCGAGACCCGTTGAATCATTATTAGCACCGCCGGCTTGCAGTGCAGGACCTGCACCGGGCCTCGTCGCTCCCTGGCACCGGGCCTCCGTCATTTCAGCTCCAACTCCGCTTCGCGTAAACTCAAAAAACTACCCAGCCACGTTGTGCCCAATTATGCCAGGCCTTCTCGCTGGCTGGCAACACGAAGCAGCTTTCCAGCTCGAGTTGTCGGTTACAGTACATACAGCTTGGCTGGGCACAGCTTCTCCGGGTCTCGAAAGAAAACGTGGTTTCATAGCTTTCCATACACTCGCACACACACATCTACTAATCCAACCATCAGCCTTGCTGTACAGTACTAACCCTGACCTCCATCCTGTCTCTATCTAGACACCTCTGCCACCCCCCCGGCTTGCGTCCACGCCCTTACCACGCAATCGCAACGCAACTTCGTTCGCCTCCTTCAAAGGCAAGGAGATATTGGACAAGCTAAGCTGGCAACAGTTGCGGTACTCGTGCCGAGAGTGGCTTGCCTCGATTTCGTCCATGACGGGCGCCATGAGTTGGTGGCGCTGGGTGGCCGTCGTGCTGGGCCTTCGGCCCCTAGACCTGGGCAGCGCAACGCAGCGTTGCTGCGCTGCTTCAACAGCTAGCTACGCCGTTTTCTTTGCAGCATGCGCCAGGGTTCTACTGTACGGTGCCGTATGCTGTCTAGCCCGCGAATCTGCTCTTAGTGTAGCCCTGCAGGCCTTTGGACGCAACGGGCTGCCACTTGCACCGATGGTCTCGCATCCCCGCCGACTCGTCGGTCGTGGTGGTCCCAATAGGGCTGCCCCGTCCGTTCGATGGGGTTCTCCGGGCTAGGACGGGCCCTGGATTCCTGCAGAAGTATTCGATACTTATAGACCCCGGCGGCTCCTTTGCCATCTTCAAAAGTGGTTGTCGCTCGCTGTGGCTGCCTTCGATTGTTGTGGCGGCCCTCCTCCCTCCCAGCTTCGTGAGCTTATCGTTTTGGCTCGTTGTAAAAATCCCGGCAACTTATATGTCACTCCTCGCGCCCCATTCCCCCTTTCGATAAAAGGAAAGGCGTCATCTGCCGGGCCTGTCTGCTTTTCGTCTGAACTCGCTCCAGCTTCATCATCCAGCTCCAGCTCCAGCTCAGCTCCAGCTTCATCGACCCTGCTCAGGGTTGGCCGGCCACCACCACCTTTGCGCTCCCCAAGCCATTGCTCCGAGAATCGCAACCTGACCTAGATGCCCTCCATTCGTCGCGAAACTTCTATTACTTGTTCTGTCAAGTCACAAGACGGCTAAATGTCAACGCCGGCAGTATGTGGCCCGCCCTAGCCCAAACCTCAACCTTTCCCCTCGACCCTTGTTCCTAATCTTAGCATTTTCCTCTCCATAGCAAAAAGCCAATCTTGCCCGGATAAGAGACAACCAAAGGAGGTCGCGGGCTCGCAGAAGAGAGTATCTCCAGGAGCTCGAGCAACGGCTTCGAGTCTACGAGCTCCAGGGCGTCGAGGCGTCCTCTGAAGTCCAGCAGGCCGCCAGGAGGGTGGCTGAGGAGAACCGTCAGCTTCGTGGTCTCCTCAACCGACACGGCATCACCGATGATTACATATCTAGTTACTTGCACACCGGAGGCGCGGCAGCCCAGACCGACCCGACGCCAATCCCCCACTTCCCCTCGAGCAACCCTAGCGACGCTGTTCAGTCTCTCCAGCACGTTATAGCGCCCAGGAGACCTGCTCCTCTCGATCCCGGTGTCTCCTATGTTGTGCCGCCGCAAGAGAGTCGCGAAACCTCTATTGCTAGTGTCTCGACGAGCAGCTCCTCCCTGTGGGAGCCAGGGCAAGCTATCCAACCCGGCCCAGCATACGGCCGGCCTCTCCCTTCCAACGTTCCCACTCCAATAGGACGGCAATCGATATCGTCACAGATGCACCCACAGCAATACGCCGCGCAGGTGTTTCCTGGCACTCAAGTACCGCGCACTGAAACCTACCACCCAGTGGCTGCACCTGGACCCTTGTTAGAGGATCCGAGGCGGCATAGTTATTCTGTGGCACCTATGCCTGGGGATGCCTCATCAACTTTGGGCTACAGCATCCCCATGAACCCATTTCACAGCCCCGTTGGACCAGACCCTGGGCCTTCAGGACCGTGTTGACTGAACTAGGGGCCTTCAAGGAGTTTGAGTCTGGCCTAGAACCTACCGCTCGAAACTTGCTTGAGGTCCATATCAAGGGCGGCTAGCAACTCCTCCCACCTCGGGCAGGCTGCCCGAGGTGGGAGGGGAGTTATGCTAATCTCTGTAGAACAGCTCGATCGATGCGGGACCTCATCTCGATGACACCTCCGGCTGGTATCGACGGTTCTAGGAGAAAGGCACCACGGACGAACTACGAGACAGAGGAGGTTTTGGCTGATTCATGCTCAACCTAAAACCGGCTTTATTGACATCCAGGCTCCCCAAATTCCGACGACAATACTCCATGGGAACGACGAACAACTGGCCCAGGGAGAGTCTTCAAGCGTAACTGACCAACCTGGCCATGTTTCATTCGCTGACATGAAGGACAAAGTACAAATACTTTGTTGCGTAATGTCCCGGAGAGCAAAACGACAAGATCAGAGATGAAAGGGATCGAATCCCTTGTTCCGGTGGATAGAAAGTTCAAAGAACTTGCACCAGGCCACTTGTGTATTGTTCAGGACCGGACTTTAACGATGCAAGATCTGGCAACAAAGGGATGTGAGTTCTGGTTTGCCTTTGCTGAGTATTTGTTCAAGAGATTCGCGAGATGGATACGAGAACTGCAAACTTCAAGTGTTTGCCATTTCAACTATCGCTCATCGCAATCTACAACAACAGCTAGAAAGATGCCTCGATTTAGCAACGGGCGAGAGGGATCAACGAGGATTGGAAGCCTTCGAAAGGTCACATCGAATTCACCTGCCCCTGAGTGGAGGCATGAACAAGCACCCATACTTCTCAGTGAAAGTACACCGAACAGCATCCAGCAGCCCCGGGACATGACACCACGAGCATATAACGCCCACAACCCTAACAAGCGCAAATCTCCAGAAACCTCGAATCTCCCTCCCACGGCCGAAGGACAACAGTTCGACGAGAGAGGAATAGTCAAGCGCAGACGCAGCATACCTTTGACTGCACCAGCCAGTGGTCTCCCGCAGGTCAAGCTCTTGCTTGCCACTCCACCATCGACACCAACGTCCCCAAGACCAAAGACTCCGCCCAGACACGATCGGTCTCGACTGCACCCGAAGTGGCGCCGCAGGAGAAGAAGTGAGCCCTTGTTCGGCGTGTTGAGCGCTTCTCTGGAGGCGGAGGCAAGGGCTCGAAGAGAGAAGACAGTGTGAGCAGTCTCACATCGCATGTAGTGGATGGAAAAGAGATGGAGCGGGCGCAGCTGGGACCAGCTGGATCCAGCAAATTGCTAAATCCCAGACCGTCGCTTCGACGCGTGCGGAGGCAGATATTTAAGGTGGGAGGTGAGGCGCTTTCGCTGGTAACTAAGGGGCATAAGACTGACAGCCGTGGAAAGCCGCAGCCCAGACAAGATGCTGGAGAACACTCTGCCACAACCAGGAGGGAAGGCAGCATGTTGGAACCCAAGCAGGGCGGTGTGAAAGGCCGGACTGGTCACAAGAGTCAGATGCACTCCCAGGCTGCCTCTGATTCGGTGCGGAATACAAGCACGAAAACCTCTAGCACGGTCGAGGATGACGCAGAAGACTTGCTTGCCTGCAAGCTGTCAAGGATGACCCCCTTTACATCTCCATCTATGATGCTACCTGCCGATGCTGAGTTTAGCATTGCCGACGTCGAGAAGGCAGTCGACGTCCTCACCACCATATCTAACCTTTGCGACGCCATCTCTGGACAACCTAAGGCGGAGACGCGAGCCAAGTTGCATGACCAGCTTGCCAAACTGCCCGACCTCTTGACCCGTCAGGGCCGGGGCAAGCAGCCCAAGATGGCAGCGCGCTTCCGGGAGTTTGTATACCGTCACCCTGACTCTGGGAGGTGGGGGCCGATTGAGAGCTTTGATAAGTTGGGCGATGATATCATGGGATTGACGCTGTTTCGGGCGCGATCTAGGGCCTCACCGAAGCAGAGACACCCGGGCGTATTTGAAGTATGAGACAACTCGGTGTGAGTTGGGCACACCTGGTTAGGCAGAGAGAGGGAGAGAGGAGAGAGACTGCATGAATGGATCGCATTGATGAGCATTTGGATGGCGTACAACGATACCCCCCATTTTACTCAGGTAGTAAAAAGATAACAAAATCTTGCATTTCACGAAACTCCGTTCCCATCCGTGACCCAAGACCTGGTAACTAACGTGGTAATCCGTGATACAAAGCCCGCCATGCGTCTGAAAGAAGAAAGTGCAGTAGAGTAGAACAAGGCATCCATCGAAAGGTTGTAACAAAGAAGAGATTGGATATCTGACATGGAATCAAAGGAAGTAGTCCGCCACTGGCTTCTTGGCCGGCATGCCCCTAGAATCCTGCGGCGCGGCCTGAAAGACACGGTAGCGCCTTGCAGGGCCTTCCCTGGGCGGTAAGCTGCCCTCGACCATGACACCGCCATCGCTGCGGCCGACATCGCCGTTGCTGCGGGCAAACAGTCCCATGCCAGAATTGTCCTCGGTCAGCTCTAGAACGGCAGCAACATTGCCGCACCGGTAGCAGTAATTGGGGGCCGACCAGACGGTTACGATACTTGCGTCAAACATCTCCTTGAAACCTTCCATGACGAGCTGATGGGCGCGGGCGATGAGACTGAGATCGTTGCGGTGGTTGAAGACTTTGACGATGTCGGCGCCAAATAGGAAGCCTGCGCCTCGCGGCGAGAGACCCCAACCATCGATCTCATCAGGATCTGACCAAAGGATGTCGCACATGGCACCCTCGTGAGGGACCTCCTGTTTCCGGTCTATTAGGCGAATCTTGTCGACAGTGTCCACCAAGGGACTCAAGCCGCCGTGAACACACAGAACGGCGCCAGCCAAGTTTCCAACAGAACCGCCGCTGGAGCCTGAGGCGCCTGAGCCTGGAGGACCCGTCTTGTCCATCGTCGTGCCCCCTGGACTTTGCGCTTGCTCCTGTGAGCTCTCTCCAGGCTTGCGCCTCGGGAACCTGCTCATGATAGAGCCGTTCTGGTCGCAAACTTCGATTTCGGTGTCGTCGTCGACAGGCTCGCCAGGCGACAGAGTGTTTGACGCGCCTAGCACCAGCGCGCCAAGAGCAAGGTAGTCGAATACATCACAACAATATCGCCAAACATTTGCGCTGCCATACTTTCTTATGCATTCGTCGTAAAAACCGTACACGGTGGTGATCTGTCGGGACTCGTGATTGCCGCGGATGAGCGTCATTCTGTCAGGATATCGGACCTTGAGACATAAGAGAAGGAGAAAGGACTCTAGTGAGTAGAAACCACGGTCGACAAAGTCGCCTGCGCGAAGAAAACATGGTCAGAGATGCGGCTCGGAGCGAGAACGGAGGGAGGTGCTCGGCTTACCCATGAAGAGGTAGTTTGTGTCTGGGACGTCTCCTCCCACTCTAAACAGCTCCATCAGGTCGTGGAATTGGCCATGAATATCACCGCATATCTAAATCTGGGCATCAGCCATCGTTCCGAGCATCACAAGCCTCGGGTGGAGGTGGCGCATACCGTTACCGGCGCCATCACAGTGGTGACGTTTCCTTCTTCGATGAGAAGCTCCCGCGCCTTGTGGCAGATCTCGCGGACCTGGGCTTCTGGGATCGGTCGGCATGAGCGCAACTGCGCGATCGCCCTGAGGTCGACGTTAGTTGGCGGATCCAAGCATGATCGGCGGCGGCCTTGGTGAGCCTCACTTGTCGAGGTCGCTCATGATTGCAAGGGTAGGTGGGCGTGCGATTTGCGCGCCGGTGGGAGATGCTGGATCGTGTCGGTACGTATGCTCATAACATGTCGTGAAGAGAGAGCAACGTTGGGCGATCTCGCGCAAGATAACGAAATAACGGCGCGGGGAAGCAAGAAAAGCCGGTCGCGTGTGTTGGAGATGGAAATTGGGGAAATGGCCCTGGCCTGGTTGGTCTTCGCGATTGATTCGCGCTGGCGGGTGATGCCGTGAATGGGAGGGTGGAGCCGAAATAGGTTGGATCTTCCATCTTGTGCCCCGCCACACGGGGCGCAAAGGTCGAAGAAAGCGGATTTATGTAGCGCCGCGCCCGACAGGAACCCTCAGAGCCGGTAGCCAATGGGAGCCCCACGATATCTCAGGCTTGGGTGAGCAGCTTCGCTATTTCTCGACACCACCACAAATCCCTCGACTCCGCCGACTCGCCGACCCGGTCACTACGCGTCGGGAGGACGATGCTACCGTCGCCTTGTGAGTCCAATGGCACCCGGAGCTCGCAAAAACCCACGCTGACGGTCAATTGAGACCACTAGAGTCCCTCACCCGAACCTCACTCTTTGGATCCGGGATCATGCCACCCGTTCTTCACCCCAAATCGCGGATGACGTCGTCGCTCTTCGCAACGACCGTCGCCGCATGTTTCCTCGTCGTCACGATGCCGCATCTACTCCCCTGCCCAGTACCACGGGCCCGATTCGCCGACGGAGAAATCATGGTTGACGAGAACGGCCGGCGGATGCGATGGAAGAAGAAGGACAGCACCCCCAAGGTGGAGCACGGCATTGTGCAGTTCAACGATGTGTCGGCCGAAGACGTCCAGCAAGGAAAGGACCGAGTGCGGAGGGAGTGTCCTGTGCCGAAGCCTGGAGGCATGCTTGGCGAGTGGTTGGGTTTCCACAAGGGCGAGGGCGAGATCGAGACCAGAGCTGGTCGGTGATGGACCATATTATCGACCCGACCCGAACGATATCGACCGAGAAAACGATCGAGGCCTTCTATGACCGTTGGATACCGCTACATATACCCGAAAAGCCGCAATTCATCGTTTAGACCGGCGTCGCTCGATCGTACCATATTCTCTCGACACTCGGAGGAGAACTCGACTACCCCATGCTGGGTCCCACGTTGCAGAAGACTCTGGAGGGTCACCGATGCATTTTTGAAAGAGGAGTGCAAGTTTCTGAATAGCAGTGGTTCACAATGATCGTGCGGGAGATTCCCTTGCGGCCTCATACGGCCAATTCTTCAGGCCCTAGAGGCCAACATTGCTGTAAATCACATGCCGAATGTATAGTTAGCTGTGTCTATGAACTGAAAAAGAAATAACAAAGAGAGAATATTGTACATTCTGATTAGAATTGTCCGCAATTCGTGTCACAATGGCACCGAGACTGAGTCACTTTGTCAATCCGGAGACACGGAACGGTGGAGTCGTGCAACCAGGTTTGTGCCAAGAGGAAATGTTTCGATGGGGTCATTTTAACCAAGCTTTTATTGGACGGCTTCTCGTCCGCGTTGACTTTTAATACGCGTAAGTCGAGTTCCTGCCAGATTATTAAAACAGAATCCGTTTGGAAATGAATGCAGGCCGAGTTATTACGCATTTGTATACTGTCTTTTGAAACTTAGACTGGGACTTGCACGAGTTGCTACTTGTTGACTGTTGCCTTTCTGTTACGAAGTACATGGCATGCATGGCCAAATGAACTTTGCAAACATGTCCGTAGAGTGAATTCTTATCAATATCCATGCCATCTTGATGGTATTTGTGAAACCATCCTGTCGGATAAGCAAAGTGTATAATATGCCCCGTGCATCAACCCCATCTTTTGCATTCTTTATACCTGAACTGGCCAGCTTTCCAGTACGGGCAAATCAATGGTGGAGTTCAAATGGGTGCAGCATGAAAGGACTGTAATCTCAAAGAAAAGATTCGTACTTGAAACCGTGTAACATACTGCAATGTGGCTGCGAGCATCAGATAAAGGGATATGGATGCTGAGACAGATGAATCCATTGCAGATGTTGTGGAGCCATAGGACCACCAGTCGCGTGATCTCGTTAGACACTCCTCCGTAGGTGCCGGTATAATTAGAAGCCGTGTTCGTCGTGTCAGACGCTGTCACAGCCGCAGCAGGGAGGCAGCCCACATGCCTCTACGCCTGGGCATCCAATGTAGGCAGGGCGACAGGCTGACCGACCGCATCAAGAAATGACTTTTTGGAAATGCATTCTGTGATGCGGTGTAGCATGGATGGCAGGAAGAGTCTTCCCCGCGGTACGTAGCACAAACAATGGATTCTTGAAAATTCTTGAGTCGATATGATCGATGATCTCATTCCGCCTGATAGAAACCGGCCGAGGCACTCTTCACGGATGCGGCATCTACCTAGACCTTGGCAATGACGATGGGCTTTAGCGCTTTAAGCTTAGGCAGTGGAGGCCCCGTGAGGTCCAAGATGCCCCCTGACCCAATGGCCTGTGGCCTTCTCACCCGCTGAACGCCAGTGGGTGACGGCCCGCACAGACCAACTATAGAAGCCCGCCCACCCGCGTGTCCTAGGGGCCCGGGCCCATCGAAGCGCCGCCACAGAAACGGTATCCGCGGACCACAGGCAGGCAGGTTTATTGGAGCTGAATCTCCCGTCTCATCGTTGAGCTCAAACCGTTGACGGTCCCGTCAATTTCTCCGCAACTCAAAAAAAGCCCTTCCTCCCCCCCGTGCTACAGAGACAGAGAGGCTCAGGCTCGGTGCTCTCGATCGCTTCAACAATCCCATCGCGTTCGCCGGCTTTGCCGCGCTCCAAGCAGTCGATTGCCATGCCCCTTTGGCCTGAGTGCGTCCTGCGATCGCCCTCGCCGGCTCCAATATCCGGCTGAACCACTTCTCGATCGTGCCCAACAACGAAGCCCTCCCAAGGCCATGACGTCCCCCTCTCCCCCACGAACTGGCACACTCTACGACTCGCCCCGTACGCATGATTCTGGCCGCACTCTGAGCAGCTCTCTCGACAGTCGAACTCCTCGTCTGCGTCCTCCCCGCTCCCTTCCACGTAAGCGCCCCTTTCGCGCGCACACGACCAACCCAACCCGTGTCATCCCGCGTGACTTTTTGAGCCCAAGCTGAACTTGACAATAGCCTGGATCGATTCGTACGAAGAGAAGCACGGTTCCGTGAGCGACGACCAGCTACGACTTCTTCATCCTCCTCTGCGCGCCGTTCAACCTCAGCACAACTCATCTCCGAGTGACCCACAACGACGAGTATCGAAGGATGGCTTCATAGATCCGGATGACCCCCTCGTGGGCCAAGGCCAGGGAACGAGGGGGAAAATTCCTCACATACTGCGCTATGGGCGCGCGTCGATGCGCGGAAGGAAATGGGACCACCTCAGGTCGGCAGAGCCCGTTATTGTCGCGGGCTACAAACCCGCCATGACGGCACAACCGAGCATAGCATGGACGGATTTTGTGCACTCGTCGGCGTGGGGCCGCATGCCCAACGAGGAGTCCAAGGTCGTCGACATGGAGGCTATGAGGGGTCTTCAACCGAGCTTTAACGACCCGGCACGGCAGCCTTATAACGCCTTGGAAGCTCGGATATCGCGGAAGAAGAGGACATTGGGTCCATATAAACGGTTATGGTATTTGGCTACACGGCATTCTCTTGCTCCACTAATATTTCGACTGACCGTCATGGTCACCTCTATTATTGCCCTTGCGATAGCGGCACGGATTCACAAACTCGAAGATGTCGATAGTTCAGGCACCGCTGAGGAGACGCAATCTGTTGTCGCTGTTGCTGTGGACTGTGTGGCTATCCCCTACATTGGCTACATGATTTGGGACGAGTACACGGGAAAGCCCTTGGGTCTGCGGTCTGTGGTTTCCAAGATCTCGTTGATCTTGCTAGACCTCTTTTTCATCATCTTCAAGTCGGCGAGCACGGCGCTCGCATTCGAGAGCCTCGTCTACCACAACTTGACAGACACCGCGGTGCGGAACCTGTCCAAGGCTCTGGCAGCATTCATGCTGATAGGGTTGATGGCTTGGACCATGAACTTTGCAGTAAACATATTTCGGACGGTTGAGCGTCTCGGCGGAGGAGAAGACGACGGCGCACATGGTTAGGAAAGGCTTGGGAGTGACTCTTTGTTTTTGGAATACCCCCTTCTGCAGGGAATGTTTTTTGTGTTGGCTCATGGGAATCTGTTATCGCACGTATAAAGGCGCGCGAAGCGTTTATTGTACTATCTTACATACTACACTATATCTCTTAGCGTCACGGAATAAAAGCTGTAAATACTATTCATAATAAGAGGGCTGGTTGAAGCAAAGAGATGCTATGAAGTGTGATGATCTAGTTGTAGTTTAACATGAGCTATTGTTGAGCTGCTGACTGTATTGCAGTTTGGCTGCCTAGTGAGGCTTTCGGGATCATTGTCTTGAAAAGTAACACACCTGCTTGCCCTTGAGAATGAACTCCTTCTTGAGGGTGCAAGCTTGGACTCGTCTGCAAGATTGCTCTTTGTTGCTAGGCTGGGAATTAAAGCGCCTTTATCGTCGATTGATATGAATGGCATGAATGGCTCCAGAATTGATGGAGACAAAGAGCTCCTGTGGCGCAGGCGGCTAAGATTGATGCTCTGAAGGCAGCCGCCCCCAGGCGCCAGCTCCGGGGGGCCCTGTCATCGGAGCCGTCCCAGCCTCAGCCTAGGGCGGTAAGCCACGGCAGAACCCGCAGCTAATCCATTTTCAGCCGACCTGGTCCCGCTCTGCCTGCCTGTTGGCCTTGCCTCAGCCAACACATGGATGAGACCAGCACCAGCTGCGGTCTGACTGCCTGATCTCTTCCACCGTCTACCTGCCTTGGCTACTTTACCTCCATTTCTCGACACTAACTTTCGGCATCATTCTGACCTTTTTCTTTTCTTTTATGACTCAACCGGTCTGAGGTCTCAGTCGTCCGCCTATTTCTAGTTCTGTTGTCAACCAAAAACCCCCCGACAAAACCCTCCCTCCATTCCTCCCAAGGCGCCCGTTCTCGACCTCACTCTTAGTGTCGTCCGAGTAGCTCGACCCAGCCTTGACGAACTGGTCGACAAGCCCACGAGCGTCTGCACCGCCCTCGCCACCCACCCTGAGTCTTTGCGCCTCAAGCACAGCTCTGAGACTCTTGCTCCGTGAAGCATCTCGACCCCAGCGCGACTCTGACGACATCGCGTCGGACCCCTCGATTCTGACCCCGCCTCCGACAACACCTCCGTTAAGCCGCCATCCCCATCTGCCCGTCAGCGCATGATGGCTGCAAAGATGGCTGCCCCGACCCAGATGCCCCCCATACCCAACAGGGAGGACATTGGGGCGACGTGAGTTGCCCGATCGTGCGCACCTGGAGTCTGGAAGCTGACCTTGATAGATGGACCTACCTCCAGGCAGGCATTTCTCGCGTCATGAACGATCTCGAGCAAGGCATCGATATGCAAATGTATATGGGTGTCTACACGTGCGTCACGCTCCGCGATAGCTTCCACGAGGACTATGCTAACGTTATGCAGTGCCGTCCACAACTTCTGCACATCACAAAAGGCGGTTGGTATGAATGGTCCCGCCATGCAATCTAACCACCGAGGAGGTGATAAGCCTACGAGCATAAACTCACTTAGACCGAAATGCTGACAGTTCGCTAGCTCATCTGCTTGGTGAGGAATTGTATAACAAACTGATCGATTATCTGAAACAGCACCTCGAGGGTCTCGTGAACCAGAGCAAAGCGCACACCGACGAGGCACTTCTCACATTCTACATCAAGGAATGGGGCCGCTACACCGTTGCCGCCAAGTATATTCATCATCTTTTCCGCTATCTGAACCGCCACTGGGTCAAGAGAGAGATCGATGAGGGCAAGAAGAACATCTACGATGTCTACACACTACACTTGGTACAATGGAGAAGGGTGTTGTTCGAACAAGTTAGTTCCAAGGTTATGGATGCAGTCCTGAAGCTTGTTGAGAAGCAACGAAACGGCGAGACCATTGAACACGGCCAGATCAAGCAGGTTGTGGATTCCTTCGTGTCTCTGGGACTCGACGAGGCCGACCCCTCCAAGTCGACACTCGATGTCTACCGCTTCCACTTTGAGCGCCCCTTCCTCAACGCAACCAAGGAATTTTACCTGGCCGAGTCGAAGCAGTTTGTGTCAGAAAACAGCATTGTGGAATACATGAAGAAGGCAGAGACTCGCCTGGACGAAGAAGAGGAGCGTGTGCGTATGTACCTGCATCAGGACATAGCAATTCCTCTGAAGAAGACCTGTAATCAAGCTCTGATTGCCGATCACTCGACCCTACTCCGCGACGAATTCCAAGTCCTCCTGGATAACGACCGGGAGGAGGATATGGCGAGAATGTATGGACTACTCTCCCGAATCCCCGACGGCCTGGACCCACTGCGCTCTAAGTTCGAGACGCACGTGAGGAAAGCTGGCCTGGCGGCTGTGCAAAAGATTCAGTCTTCGGAGGGCGACAAGCTGGAACCCAAGGTCTACGTCGATGCTCTGCTGGAGATCCACACACAGTACCAAGGGTTGGTCAAGAGGGCCTTCACCGATGAGCCAGAGTTCACACGCTCCCTTGACAATGCCTGCAGGGAGTTTGTGAACAGGAACGAAGTTTGCAAGGCCGGCTCTAACAAGTCACCTGAACTGCTCGCCAAGTACACGGATGTGCTACTTCGAAAGAGCAGCACTAGTATTGAGGAGGCTGAGTTGGAGCGTACCTTGGGTCAGATCATGACCGTGTTCAAGTACATTGAAGACAAGGACGTCTTCCAAAAGTTCTACTCCAGAATGCTTGCTCGTCGTCTCGTGCACAGCAACTCGTCTTCGGACGACGCTGAGACGAGCATGATCAGCAAGCTCAAGGAGGCCTGTGGTTTCGAGTACACCAACAAGCTCCAGCGCATGTTCCAGGACATGCAGATTTCCAAGGACTTGAACAAGGAGTTTAGAGATCACCTCGAGGGGGTTGAGTATACCAAATCGGTTGATTCGGCCTTTTCCATCCTAGGAACGGGTTTCTGGCCGTTGACTGCCCCAAGCACGGACTTTACACCACCTCCTGAGATTGCGGCTGAGATCGAGCGCTTCATCCGCTTCTACAAGCACAAGCATGACGGTCGCAAGCTCACGTGGCTGTGGCACCTCTGCAAGGGCGAGATCAAGGCTGGCTACTGCAAGGCCAGTAAGACCCCTTACACGTTCCAGGTATCGATTTACCAGATGGCCATTCTCCTTCTCTTCAATGAGAAGGATAACTACAGCTACGAGGATATGCTCAGCGCAACTCAACTCAGCAGCGAGGTGCTGGACCAGGCACTTGCTGTTATCCTCAAGGCCAAGGTGCTCATCATGTCTGGCCCTACTGGCGAGAAGCCGAAGCCGGGCAAGACGTTCCGTCTTAACTACGACTTCAAGAGCAAGAAGATCCGAGTAAACCTCAACTTGGGTGGAATCAAGGAGGCTAAGCAAGAGGAAGCCGAGACCAACAAGACGATTGAGGAAGACCGAAAGCTTGTTCTCCAGGTATGTATCTTTTCTGTCCCCCTTTTCTCTTGCAACAGTTGCAACAGGCTTGTGCTAACGTATTCACAGTCGGCCATTGTTCGAATCATGAAGGCACGAAAGAAGATGAAGCACACCCAGCTCGTCAGCGAGACCATCAACCAGATCCGATCTCGCTTCGTGCCCAAGGTCAGCGACATCAAAAAGTGCATCGAGATTCTCCTCGATAAGGAGTATCTGGAGCGCCTGGACGACGACGAGCTTGGATACCTTGCTTAAGGTCTCGTCGACGAACAAGATGGCGCCGTGGCCAAGGCATTAGACCCACTCGACTCGCCCATATCACGTCCCTTTTCACGCTCATCTTAGTATTACTCCCTGAAGGCATGAGTGCCCGGGTATATCGGTGGTCATGAAGGACTACTTACTTCTCATTTTTATCTCTTTTTCTTGTTTCCTTGAGCGGCTGGCAATGGTCATGATGGGCAGCGGTGATGAGGACGGGTTAAACAACTAGATAGTCGGCATGAGATATGCACGCGCAAACAAACAATGGGATACAGCCTTTTCCCTTTGACTCGTCCATCTCTCTATCTATGGATGGATGTTTGCTCTGCAGCACTTTGTTCTTTATCGTTTTGAGTTTTTCATGATGACTATTGGGGGGTTAAACTCGGTTGGAAGGAAAGGGGTTGGCTTTTGGTGATCTGGGGTGCGGCATGTTGCAAGTAAAAAAAAAAGGACAGACGGATGGATGACTTGCCAATGATACAGGCAGGAAAAAGAACAGGGCATGTTTCAAGAGTAGACTCTTTCCAAAGACGGGTTCTCGAGGCGTCTCGTGAGATTGATGATGTGTGTGAATTGACTCGCATGAATTACACCCCCAGTTCGTCCAATATATAGTGCGCTAACTAACACGGCTGACCTATCCTATCTAGCTATATCATGACATTGCCCTTTTACAATTGGCTCATCATCTTTTTCTTCATCTTGTTCCAACATGCTGCAGTCAATCCTTGGTTGTAATCCCATTCTCGCCTGGAAGGGGCTTCACATCGGACGTCTTGTCCCTCGAGCCCCTGACACCCTCCGTCCGGAAGCCGTCTTCATCCTTGTCCGGCACTGGCGGGCCCGGTAGAGGCTTGGACACTGCTGCTGTCCCTGGCCGGCCGGGCGAGTCGCTCACGCCGGAGAGGATGCTCTCGCTAAAGCTCGCACCTGTACCCGGTCGCGCCGTAGCATCATCCGAGCTACCCCCTCGCGAAACGGGGGCGCTTATCATCTGATAGTCCCTCTCGATGGGGCTGCCCGACCTCGACGACTCAGTGGGCTTGGGGGTCGTCTTGCGTCCCCAGCCAGCGCCCCAGCCGCTGGTCCGGCGCTTCTCACCAGCCCAGGCCGCCCAGCTACCGATGTAGGCGCCTGCCCTGGCGCCAGCCGACTGAACTGACTGTTGGGCTTTTGACACGTCGTATCCAGCAGGGGGTGCGGACGGCGTGCCATCCGCCGGGGGTGATGCTGTGCGGGCCTCCTCTGCGCGACGACGCTGGGCCTCACGGAGGGCCTCCATGTCCGAGTACAGCTTGTTGAGGACGAATGAAGCCTTTTCACGACCGGCGGCAAAGTTGCGGCCAAGGACCTCACGGCCCTGAGCAAAGCGCTCATCGAGGTGCAGCTCCTTGACCTGCTCTGCGATGCGGCGTTGAACATCCTCAATGTTGAGCCCTCCAGCGCAAGGATGACGAGGGTCGACAATATCAAAGAGGTGAGAATCGGTGTTTGCGTTCCACATTCGGTAGTTCTCAGTGCGCTTCCAGGCCTCTACCCAGTCGTGGCCAAAGTCCAAGATGGGATCTCCCTCAACCTCTGGGAGGATGGCGCGTGGGTTGTTGGGGTTGGCGGCGAGGTAGTTGTGGTACTTGACCGATGAGATAAGGGCGAGGATGTACTCTTCAAACTGAAGTCTGATAAACTCCTCACTGCCCACGTACTTCATAGTCTTGGGCCTGCTGGGGTTGGCCTCGTCCCACGTCTCATTAATCTCGTGTGTCAGATAGTCTATCCACCTCCTGTCGGCGGCTGTGAGGGTCAGGGCGCTCCTGAGGGATTGTGAGTTGATGGTGACTGAATCCTCATCCAGATTGATGAGAATGTCGCTGTAGCGATCCTTTTGCTGAAGGAGGAGCGAGTTGGTGCTCCCGACGATATAGGACTTGGTGCCAAAGTCTGCAAGGATGTCGAGTTGTTGCAGAGGCGTATAAGGGCCGAATAAGCTCCCCTAGTCATGAATGTCAGATAGTCTTTTCTCACGAATCAAGCTGGTTTCCCAAGTGCGGACCTTGCCAAATATCTGTAGGGGGAGACCCATGTAGCACAGGAGAGAGTTGCGATCACTAGTGCGCAAGCTGGTGGGCTTGGTGAGGCTCTTCTCGTAATTGTTTAGTTCTGGGTCTGCGCTGTCCTGGAGGTTGCGGATGAGGCCGGGTATCAAGGACAAAAGAGAAAATTGCATCATGCACAACCGATCACACTTCGAGCCAAAGAAGAGCATCTAGACCATGGTCAGTTTTGCATGCATCGACTCGAACAGGGGCAGTCGCACCTTGGGCTGGAGGAGACAGCACTTGAGCAGAACTAGTGTTTGCCACTTGAACTCGTGGATCAGCTCCCGGAGACTCATGCCCAGGTACTGGTCCCGGTCGACGTGGTCGTTCAGCAGGCCCCTCGCCTTCTCGTCGGCCAGGCTCTCCTGGAAGCGGCGGAGGATCTCGACGTCGGTGAACTCGCGCTGGGCGAACCAGGCCTGGGTGACGACGCTCAGGCGCTCACGGAGCATGCCAAAGAACTGGGGGCTGTCGGCGATGACCACGACGGCCTTTTGCACCGTGGACCGGGTCACGTCGGCGGGACGGTTGATGAGCTGGGACGAGTCGAGCTGGCGGGTGCACGAGATGCCGAATAGCGACGTGGCGGGCTTCTCGTCCGTCTCTGGGCGAAGCAGTGTAAAGTATGAAAAGTCCTCCTCGGATCTGTGACGTCTCAGCAACCCTCATCTCCTTCTCAACAAGACAATAGCGACTCACGCGTGCGCGCCATCGCTCAGAGCCATGAACGGCAGCAGCGTCCAGTTATAGTCGACAGCTGGATCACTCCCCTCATCGGCGCCGAACCATGCCTCCACCTCGGGGCCCCTGGCGTGGTGGAATCCTACAACGGTGACGAGAGGGACAAAGTCGGACTTTGCGGGCGACGCGGGTGACGAGGGGATGATGGGCGACAGGACGGGCTTGAGGTCGTCATTGGAATCGGGGGCCCCGAGGCCGCTGGCGGGGGACGGGGACTGGGGCTGGGACTCGTCGGAGCTCATGGTAGCTTGGTTTGGGTGCGTGGTAGGTATATTCCGGCCTTGGGCGGCGCTACAGGTCGTCCATGTATCTATCTATATGCGCCTAGCAGACGTGCCGCCGTGCTGGGCGAAGACGGGGCGCGGTCGATGACGGTGGAGTTCTTGGTTGGCGCGATAAAGGGGTGGTTTGCGCGGACGATGGATGTGTTGGAGATGCCAGGGGAGCGAGGGAGCTGGATTGGACGTCAAGACGCCCGAATCATCAACAGCTCGTAGTATAATTTCGATATCGGCGTTTCAATCTAGGCTCCGTGTCGTCGCTGCGATGTTGAAGCTGCCGATGGGCTCGATGAGGCGGTCAGTGTCTCCCTTGGAACAATCGAAGATGGAGCAAGTCCAGCGGGCGAGTCGAGCGACAGGGTCAAGTCGTACAGACGTAGATGTTGTTTATTTTGAGCGGTCGATGGGCGAGGGTTTATCTGAAAGCAGGACGAAAAGGTTAAAGAGACAAAGGATGAAAAGGTCAAGGCCGAGACACTCAAAAAGTTTGCATCATTGACGTCTTTCTTCGAGGGGAGACGGGACGGGAGAGAGGAGGGGCCCCTGTACCTGTACCTGTACCTAGGTAGTTAGTCGGGTGTGGCTTTGGTGGGATGGATGGATAAATGGTGCGCGCCGCGTCTTGATAACGTAGCTTCTGATGTGGCCTCCACTGGAAATTGCCCACCAGAAATTGCATATCCATACATCGGATCGACTTTCAGGTCATTTCATCCCTGGCAACAAAATTCAAGGCGGATCAGCTTCCATCCATTGGAGTTGAGCCTTGAGCCCAGCAAATCAGATCCTGCCCTTGGCCTCCACTGTAGACTCTTTGGGCAATTGTCTGACGGATCCCAGCAGCATTTCATCCATCATTTTCATGCCAATATCAATCGCCGTCTCCCCGGCACCAATTGTACACATCCCATCCCGCCTTGCTTCTCGCATGCAGAATAAACAAACAAGCAAGTATTCGACACTTGCGCCCTGCTGTGCTGTGCTGTGTTGTGCTAGCCTAGACTGCTCCATTGTCGCTCGACTCGCCGTGGTTGCATCGCATGTAAGCCGACGTGTCTTGCATTGCATCGCCTACCTTGGGTAGCCTCAGACTTGTTCCCAAGAACTTACCGCATCCATGGTCACGCGCCAAAGACGCAACGCAACGCAGCGCAGCGCGACGCCTTTTGTCGTCGTGGCCGTGAACAGCAGCAGAGACAGCAAAGACAGGCGTCACCATCACGTAACCAGTTCAGGAGTGGCTGATTGATTGCTCCCACGCCGACTACATATCTCAATGCCATGCAACATGAAATCCAACCCGACGGGCTGTAACTTGAGGCCCTGAGTGCAAGTCAGCGAGCATTCAAACATTAGTGTATGCAATACCGCTCATAGTTCGCGAAATGGCATCTAGTTATGTATCCATCCATGTGAGTAAGTTATCAGCAACAACCTGCCTTGATCCAAAGAGTCCCATTAGTGCTCACAAGCTAGCATCATGTTATGATTCCTTCAATTGCTGATATACTGCATCAAACAGCCCTTCAGCCAAAGCAACTGGCTTGCTCGCGCTAGATCGAGGGCAGTCCAGTATCTGTAGAGTACAGTAGAAACTCGGTCATTTCTATGTTGACCAATCATCCAGCTCTAAACCCTCTGTGCATGAGCCAGCGACTCGATTGGCCGTGCTTCGGCCAAACATCCAACTTCGGACGACGACCACGACAAGCCAAGGCCATCTTTCAACCGCCCAAAGTTTATCTTGAACGCTGCCGATCCTCCAATGTCAAACCGATCCGGATTGGAAAGAAACTGGTCCAGATCACCCAAACTCTGGCTCCATCCAAACTAACTAACCGAGGCTCGTGACCAGCACCACTTCGTGTCATGGCCTGGTCACCTGGGTCGAGGAAAAGAGAGATGCTCAGATAAACTCTTTAGCTTATTCTCCCCTAAAGATAATAGATAGAGTATAATAAGAATAGGCAAAGAAGGTCTCAAGCTCTACCTTTATTATGACATATCTTTGGTTAATTATTTTACTTAAGGGGACCTGGGTAACTGACCCTCTTGATGTTCTGGTGTCTCGTTTATTTCCCGACCCGCGTGCTGGTCTAGCATCTTTGCTTGGATCTCAATCATGACAGTCATCGCCACTGGTGGACCAGCTCCAGGCACAAGGACAATGAGGCTCTTCTATCAACGGATAAGCAGCACATGCCAACAGTCGCAATAGGTTTGGCGTCATGTCGTTGTCTCGTGGTCTCGGCCCGTCCTCTCCCGTCACTCACCCATCCCATCCCATATCAAGCGGCACATCCAGAACCAACCTTAAAAGCAGTGGCCAGACCATGGTCAAGGCTGACAAGAGATTGATAGAGACCATGTCCAAAACCAGCCTCGCGCTCAGTGTAACAGCCCGAGGCATAGGTCCTTCCAGTTTGGACATCACATCTCGATTGACTCAGGACCAGAGCAGCCGCATCTTTGACAAGGCACGCCATCGTAACACCGTCTCCATCCCGCGAGGTAAACTGAAACAGGGTCGTCTAGAACACATCGTTCGTGTAACTCAGGCATGTCGTTGGCGCCCCGTGCTGGTAAATGCAAAACGGTCCTCCTGAGACAGGCACGACGGGAAATGGCCTCTTGGGGTGACCAACGCCATCCGGGACACGGTCCAAACATGAGGAATGCATCACGCGATAGACCAGAATCTCGGGTAAACTCGCCAAGCCAAACGAACAGGTTCAGCATGTCTCTGTGAGACAAGTGCCTGGAAGTGAGCCCTCTCCTGAATCAGAACGCCAAGATCCCGTGAAGTTAGCCGAACGCCATTCTTCGGGCAGATGGCCATCGGCGTATTCCTCTCCTTCACTTGTGTGCTTTCAGGTTGCCATAGTCCTCAAGAACGACATTAGCACAAATCGTTACGCCGGACATATGCCTGGTCGTCGAGGCCGTGTGAGCAACACAGCCAGGCTGGTAAACTATCCGTGATTGGCCCTCCAAACTCCCACCTGAACGAGTCGTCGTTACGGTCTGGACGCAAGCTCAAAAGCAAGGCCAAACCGAGGATCGTGGCGTGGCTGAGACAACCATCACCCAAGACACCAGGGATCGAAAGTGCCATGTCTCTTCTAAAGACTTCACAGCTGCATAAACTTAGCTTCCGGTCGCATTTTCTCAAAGACTGAGAGCCTTAGTGCCCTTGATCGACATACCGGATGCGGCTTTGTCATCCGTGCCTGGTCCATGGACCTGTTTCTGTAGAGTACTCGGTATCCGGACGTACAAAGTAATGAGTGACGGACGCTAAATTGAGCTCAGGGAGATTGAACTCGGCTAGTATTTGTGTCAAAACAGACGTTGAGCTGACAGGAGAAAGAAGCAACAACTGCTTGAGTCCCTGAATGGAGATCAAAGAAGCAACTTTACCAACAAACAAAACTGAGCTGTCTCTTTCTGAGATGCAAACGAGAGCCGAGCAAGAGGCGTGTGGCTGCAGCTGTGGGGTTGGCATGTCGGTCATTGCTGCGCTTTGGGCATAGTTTCGATGCAGAGCGAGGTCGCCAGGAACAACATCGCCCAATGGTCGGCGCCGTTCGGAAACAATTCAATCTTTAATAAGGCAGTTAATGAGATACCATTCTCTACCAGATTGCCTGTTGACAGACCATCAGTCTGGGGACCAGGTGTGCAAGATGCTATGGAGGAACGAAAGGGAGATGAGGGCCCGAGACTCACCAGTCTATTTCGAACCAAGGGGAGGCTTCCCTTCAAGAGCTTTATAAGAAACATCCATTGACAGGCGACAGTCTTGGATGTGAACGTCATGCTGAGGGCTGAGGATTAATTAGTCGTCAATCCAAAGCCACACTTCAGCTTGCCTATCACAAAGCGCACTCGATTGATCCCGAAGCGCTTCGTTTCCTCCTCGACCCGTCAATGTATCATCCCGACAACACCAAGGCAGTCTGTAAAAAGAAAAGATTAAGGGGAAAATACAGTACCTGCCAGCAACCCTGAGCTTGCGCGCCACTCCACATCCTGGAAACAACCGCCGACAGACGCAGCCATGGCGGCACCATGGGTCCGGCAGTAACACATTCGTTACCGCGCTCGAAACATCGAATTGTGCACAGCTGTGTGGCTCAATTTGCTTTTGCGGTCACAGAAATGGTGCGGCGCTCCTTGCCATCCTGGTTGAAAGCAATCTCGCACTAGCAAGTCGATCCAATCACTAAGGAGGTCTTTAAGAACGGGGTAAAGATAGGGGTTGCTGATTTGCGGACGCTTGAATTGCACGTAAACAAGAGAACGATCCCATCTTGCAATATCTGCCCATGGATAACCCGTGCTCACGCCCCGGGTTGTGGCATACACATTTCAATGGAAGCCAGCTGGAAACTCGGTGACGATGGCAACCTTGTCACCAGCCCCTGCTGGGCAAACCAGGGGCAGAAACGAGTACGTATGTGGAAGGACAAGCTGCACCCTTTGACGATCTTTCTGGAGGAGTTCAGGGGATAGTCAATAACAGGGGCAGCTATTTGCCAACCCTCGGGGTTGGTACAAGTCCAAGAATAACTTGATCATCGCCACCTTGTGCGAGTGAACGACAACAACAGGAAGCTGCCTCACCTGCCTATTCACCGAGCTTCGGCTCTCGATACGCATGCTGACACAGACTTGAAGGCTGTGTCGTCCAATCAAAGACGGCACCTCATCCGCTTTGCCAAGCCATTGTACAACGGTGCGCCGTGCATGTCGAGCCTTGCCATGCCTGGGAGGTGGAAGCCTGGTTGATCGGTGAAGGAGATGGTAAGGGTTTAGGAACTGGCCGGGCGTTTCTGCAGGCAGAATCAAATGCAGCATAGCATGAGAAGCAGAAGGTAAATCGAAGAAGGACAGGGGATGCCAGGAGGGCGGGCAGCGAGGAATTCCCATCCGAATACCCCACTCCAAAACTCTAGGATCCCCCAACCCCTGGCAAGAGACGGTGCCACTGGACCAGCAGCGTAAGCTCTTGAGCTTGGGGTTAACAGAGGCTGTCGTCCGTCCGCAAACGTGAGCAAGAATTAGTCTCCCAACTCGGCCCGTCTGCCTGCTATTTCCAAAAGACTGGCAGATCCCTTTCGATACAGGTGCGGTTGCTGGCCGATTGCTATCGGCTGCGAATGGAATGCGGATAAATCGCCTCAACCTTAGGTAGCCTAATCGAGTCTTCTCGCGACGGGCAGCGCCCTCAGCGAGGAGCCCTTGGGCAGTCGTTAAAGCAGCAGTACGGGGAATGGGACCTACCGGGGGGCGTCGGTTGAACGAAAACTGAGGGGGGCTTGAGGGGCTGAGAGGGCTGCCATGTGCGGGCGGCGCACTCTCTCCACCGGACCCGTCATTCCATCTTGACCTCGAGCAGTACGCGCTCCAGATTCATCGTGGGTCAGTCTGCGTGCATGTCAACTGCCTGTCGGGTGTTTGTTTGGTCACGCCCGACGAGGTATTCACTCCCCCACGTCTCGTCTCGCCTCCATCAAAACAAGCCCACCATTGCCGTCCTGTTTTCTTCGCCCGCTTCTTCGCGGCAATATGCTGGACAGGGCTGTTTCCCACACAGCAAGTCTGCAGCAGAGCCCGGCAGCCCCTTTGCCAAGCGCGCGTGGTGAGTTGAGACATCGGTCGACAGGAGATGTGTTTTTGAAGGGGTCGATCAATGCGCGTGAGGCTACAAGGCGCTCTAGCAGAGAACAGCAGGGGGACAGTCCCGGTTTAGGAAATCGGCCGGTGAAGAACTGAATAGAAGGCCGGTACCAGGCGCAGCCTCCAGGACAGATGGCGCCCATCAGGAACTGTCTTGGGCTTGCCATGTATGTAGGTTCGTCGCGGGTGAGCAAAGGCCCAGAGGTTCAAGGGCAAGGGTCCAGACTCTCTCTTGTGAAGGATCAGCACCTTTGACCACCACAAGAGAAATTCGAGAGGCCAAAGCTGGCACCACCAGCTGTTAGCTATCGCCGGGTGCAAAGCGCAACATGGTCTGACCTGGTCTCTTTTCCTCATTGGGACTCATAGAGTCGTACCAGGCTGATAGGCTCGCAGTTTGATGAGATCCCATCCTTCAACCGGCTCGATTAGCATCCAATGTCTGTGTGAAATACAAATACCTTCTGATGGGGGCCCTGCAGATGGAACAATCGTTTGAGGAAGGGTGTTCTGGAATTCCCATCATAAACATTACCGACGGGACGGATCAAGACGTCGTGGCTTCATCAAGCATGGATGATGGATTGGAAAGCCCAACCACGACGGACACGTCTTCAACGCCCAAGGCACAAAAGCCCAAGCCGGGCCTGGGCTGCCGGCCAGCCGGTACGATTCCGTCGATTCTTTGGCCATCAACTGATATTCTGACCGGGCCGGAAGAGTCCATCGTCGCAGCCGAGTCTTGACGGCGGCTAAACCCATTAGTCGGTGTCGGTGCTGCTCTTGTCCGTATGCGCTGCGTCTCCATCCGCCGAGACGCCGGAGTTGCTTCTTGCCCGTGGGTTTGATATGGAGGTATGGAGTACAGACAGTATTGCTCGAGCGTGAATGGTGATGGATGCCATGAGTGTTATTTGATTCTGGCAGGTCGGCTTCCCCCCATGCTCCCTCCAGTTGATCCCTGCCCTCCTGCTGTAGCGTTGAAAGCCCAGTGCCCAAGAACAGCAGGTACTACCTGTACCCTCGCAGCCTCCTGGGCTCCTACTTGAGCTCCAGACTTGCGGGAAAGTAAGGTAGGTACCAACCTTATACTTTCCCACCTCACCTCATCTCACTTCAACCTCGACTTTGCCGTCCCCCAGCGTTGGCCGTCATCTCCTCCTCATCTCCATACGCGTTGGCCATTCCCCAGGTACCTCATTTTTCTGCAGTTGACGATAAGGGGAGATTCTGCTCCTCATCATCGCTTCCAATTCCGCTTTCACTTGCGCGACCCAGACCACATTCATATTGACTCGAAAGACTCGACAGAGCAGAGACATCCACGAACGGTCGTCCTTTCAGCCAACGATATCCTTCAAGACCGCCTCCTTGATTCGCACCCCTCGTTTTGGTACTAGCAGTTGACTCTGCGGACCCCCCTTGGACCCGGTCACAGCCAGCTCCATCGAGCTCGACCCCCCAAGCCCAAGCCTCAAGCCTCCCCAAAAAAAAGGGCTCCCTACAAATTCTCCTCATCCACCCGCTCTCACTCGTTCGTCGCGCCCACACCCCTGCTCTCACTCATTCTCCACTGCCAGCTCGTCCTCGCCAATTGGTGGCGCTCCGCCAACTGTGTCTCGTCATCGTCGAGGTGCCCTGGTGCCTTTGTACCTTTTTAGTTTCGCCCGCTCGCCCTGCCTCCACGAGCTCCCCAGCACCGTGCCGTAGCGGGTTACGGCCGTCCATCTGGAGCGACAAGGTCTATCCATCCATCTCTTCTTCTCGCCTGCCCACCGCCAAACACTCCCCTTCCAGCCTCGACGTCGCTCCAGCACTTCTCATCCTGCATCTGTCAACTTCCTTCGGCATCGCTGGCTGTTCCTCGGCCATCCTTCCGACAATACTTCCTCCGAAAGCTTCAAGCCTCAAACTCGCACTACCTCGGCCGCCACAACCGATCTTCCCATCCGCCCTTGCCGCTCCCGATTGCCTCTGCACATAGCTGCCTCGCCGTAATTCTGCCGCATTCAGCCGTTGATCATCATTGAATCCAACAAAGTTGACACGAAACCACATCTTGATACCGAGAACCCCATCCAAGACCGCCTGCTTCTCGGGGATCTTCACATCCCTCGACGCCGTTAGCTTTCCTGCGGACTACTGCGAACGTCATGCGCTTCTAAACGTCGTATCGCGCGCACCCGAATTGAACCCGATCTCGATTCCACCATCCACCTCGCGTGAGAGAGCCGACTGTCGCTCGCGTCGCAATTTGGCAAAATGGGCGCCTGCATGAGCTCGAGTAATGAGGAGGCGGAACAGAAGAAGAAGAGTCAGGCCATCGACAAGATCCTCGAAGAAGATTCTAAGCGACTACGGAAGGAATGCAAGATCTTGCTGCTAGGTAAGGGCGTTCACGGCAGCTCGTGCAGCGCTTCCCAAGATGCATCGTATTGACCAAGCCATAGGTTCTGGTGAAAGTGGAAAGTCGACTATCGTCAAGCAGATGAAGATCATCCACCTTAAGGGCTATTCAGAAGATGAGCTGTACAACTATCGGCCCACAGTCTTCAAAAACCTCGTCGAGTGCGCAAAGGCCGTTATTATGGCCATGCAACAATTCGAGATCGAACCCCAAAACGAGGAGAACAAGGCACACGCCGAGTTTCTGATGGAGTATCAAGCCGAATCGGGCCCTCAAGCACAGATCGACCCGAAAGTCGGCGCTGCAGTACAGTCGTTATGGAATGACCCAGCCAAAGATCTCCTCATGGAGCACCAGACAGAGTTCTATCTCATGGACTCGGCTGAATAGTAGGCTATGACCATTTTGCCTTGCATGGCCAGATACTAATTTTGTTCCGTCCAGTTTCTTCCAGGAGGCGATGCGAATAGTGGGATCCGACTACCTTCCGAACGAGATGGATGTCCTCCGGGCGCGAACGAAGACAACAGGTATCTACGAAACGAGATTCCAGATGGGCCAGCTGAGCATCCAGTGAGTTTTGTACTGGGCGTGAGCACCAAGTCTGTGTATTAACGCCGATACAGCATGTTTGACGTGGGTGGTCAACGCAGCGAGAGGAAGAAATGGATACATTGCTTTGAGAATGTAACATCAATCATCTTCTGCGTGGCATTGAGCGAGTACGATCAAGTATTGCTCGAGGAAAGCAGTCAGGTGAGCTACAGCAAGGCTGGATCCCCGGCTATTTGCGCTAACGTCAAGAGTAGAACCGAATGATGGAGAGTCTCTTATTGTTCGATTCGGTTGTCAATTCGCGGTGGTTTATGCGAACTAGTATCATCCTGTTCCTCAACAAGGTGGATATCTTCAAGCAAAAACTGAGCAGGTCTCCCCTGGGAAACTATTTCCCAGATTACTCAGGCGGCAATGATGTCAACAAAGCAGCCAAGTATTTGCTCTGGCGCTTTAACCAGGTCAACAGAGCACATTTAAATCTGTACCCTCAGTAAGTGGCTCGCGTAATGAAGCAGAGGAGATTGATGCTCTAACACTATACCAGCTTGACACAAGCAACAGATACGTCAAACATCCGGCTCGTCTTTGCAGCAGTCAAGGAGACTATCTTGAATAACGCACTTAAGGATTCGGGCATTCTCTGATTGCGAAGCGCTGCGCATTTTGATTTTCGACCATGATGTTAGGACACGGAACTGTGGGCTGGCGTCGAGAGCATTAACCGGAGTTTGGGGACATGGGAGGGAGGACGACTTCGACTTTACACGATCATTGTTTTATTCCGTTTCGACACAGCGTTTCCTCGTTTTGGACGCTCACCTCTGATCAATATCACTCACTCACGATCGAGTTCGTTTCTGTATAATGCCGAGAGCGCGGCAACGATGGCGCGAGTGTTCGAGACGCAAGCGAACCCAATACAGCAGATGTCAGCCAAGGCTTCCCGAACACAGACGCGCTCAGCACGAGGACAATTTCTTTGTTGGATTATATTTCTCGCCCCTGCTCTTGCCTTGTTTTGTGGGCCAATAGACCTTGTGAGAAGTCAAGATTTTGGGCTCTGGATCTGTTCACCCAGGCATGGAGCTCTGTACGAAATGAGAGGGATGGTTATGAATAGCGCCTGAATGGCAGCACGGAGCTGCTGGTGGTTGGTATCTGGTTTCGTCGTCTTGGGGCCAGGAAGGGGGTACAAAGCGGAGACATCACCCTAGTCACATTCCTGTGGCTTCTGTCGGGTTTTCAGAGTGAGATGGAGCAGGCGCATGGTTTCCAGGGAGAGTGGTGTTTACGGAGCTGGACGGGAACGTGTGCAGGGAAGCAGGTCAAGGTTGGCATGCTAATGGATTGCTTCATTTTGCGCAGAGTACATAGCCCTCGGTTCAAACGAGACGAATTGATGATATTGGGGGTGTGCGTCCGTCCACATTGGCCAAGCATGTATTGTTTGTCCGGGAGAAGGCAACCAGGGGCAAGTGAAAGAGGATCTTTGTTGGTGACGCAATGAGGCTGGTTATTGAGCACGGGACAATAGGTTGATTACCTGGAAATGGGCGGAGGTGGCTTGCCCAGAGATGGGTGGATGATGGTATATCGGCCGAATGAAGAAGCGGACTGGACAAAGATGGACTTTTATCCTTTCTCTTTGCCCAGCTGCAGCATCTAATCGGCAATTAGGACAGAACACGTCCAATCACCTCATCGTGCGTGTCGAGCTATCTCTCCTCCCAAAGCGACAGAAGTTTCATGATGGCCAAGCCAGGCCGACCCAAGATTTAGATGCAATAGGGTTTTGGCCAGGAACAAGACCCGAGCAGTGAGGCCTTTGAAGTTGCACTTAGAGGAAGAGGGGAGAAAGGCTTGGCAGATGGGGAGTGGCTGGGAGCTTTGACCTCTGAATATGAACGGGTCGATCGATGGAGCAAGCCAGGTCGGTCAGTAGGACGTTAGTTAGCAGGCAGATGGCGCTGCGAGAGATGGATGTTGTGGCCCATGTGATGGAGGCTTGGAGGTCAGAGGTGGATTGGTCAACGGGGATTGGGCAACAGAGTAGCCTCCACCTCGAGGTGGTTTCAAGAGAGGTTGACAATAAAGAAGCGGGATGGAGGAGGCGCGGCAGCTTGCATGAATACAATGGAGCTTGGTTTGGCAGCTCTCAACGGGGCTGCGTCAGGCCACAGCAACTCGCCGGCCATTTGGTGCCGATCTTGGTGCTACATGCAGCATGTTGGAAGACGCCCAGGTGTACGGAGAGTATGTGAGACGGGACAGCAGGGGGGCAGAACGTTTTGCGTATCCGTTGCCATCCATATCTTGCTTCTCTGCCCCAACGGCTAGGTCTGCCTGGGGAGTTGAAAGGCCGAGCCCGGCAATGTTGGTAAACCGTCTCGGGCGTTACCCGCTGGCAACCTCTGCTGGAACGCAAATAGTCACCGGGGGACGGGTGCATCAGAGACATTCTAGATCTTGGGATTTGTTACGAGGCGTTCGTGTGTAGGTACCACAATCTTCAAAACGGTTGCTCCATGCTCCTACAGCAGCAGCATCAGCAGCAGCAGCAGCATGTACGCAGTACGTACAGTATGTAGGCGGCATGTAGGCTGATAGCGCCAATATCTGGCGGTGGGATTGGGCTCGATTTGCCAGAAAAGGTCCGCCGCATGGATGGCAGACTCCGGACGCCGCGGCCCCGCAGTCCGTGGTGTAAGAGGGGGCCGCTAAGGCGAGCTTCCCTCGTGTGCTTGCTGGAGGGGGTCGATTGGGATGGAGCTCTGCTGCAACTGCAAGCTGCTGGCTGGGATAATGGGGCCCGAGATACGGTCTGGATTCGCAGCCAGGACGACCATGGCTGGCATGAGGAGGGGCAGATGAGCAGCCATGAGCGCCGTCCCGTGAGAGGGGAAAGCAGAGCAGAGGTGTGAAACGGTCAACTTGTAAGGAATGCGGCGGTGCTCACCGGCCATTGCAAAGGCTCCGAAGGTTCTCTCTCAAGGTCAACCGGGTGCGTGGTTGGAGGGGCAATGCTGAGGTTCCAGTCTTGTCGTTGCGTGGGTGTGGGCGTCTGCGGGGGACAGCATCCTCTTCCAAGGTTTCATGCTGCAGCATCTCCCGTTCACTAGGGTAGGGTGTCGGATGCGATGCGATGCGATGCTGTGCTGCACCCGCAAGCTTGTGATTATGATAATGGCGGCTGCTTTGGAGGATCCAAAGGTGTGTGCTTCGACAATGTCGTCATGCCACCGAGTGCTGCTGCGGGGGAGGTATCATGGTTCTCACCAGCTGAGCACCACGGACGGTTGCTGAAGGCACCACAGGTATGTGCTCATCTTCGTCGGGGTAGGTAAGAGGGGCGGCAGGACATTAGCGGGCAACCCGACGCAAAAATAGACGAGACGAGACCCGGGGAAGAGCTAGGAATTGATGCTATTGGCATTAGACCGAGGGGGTGGCCAAGAGGGGCAGCTAGACCAGCAGCTGTTGATGAGGCCGGTAGGTATGGAGATGGAGGGGAGGTTGTCATGATGGAGGAGAAGCTCCTTCCCACATCCATTGCTCAAGCTACTACTTCATCCCTCCCTCCTCCCACGTTCTTCCTCTCCTCAACTCTGGTTGTCATCCTCTTCGACTTCCTTTGATCCTGTCCTGTCCTTTGAGCATCAATTTTTTCTTCCATTGACACATAACCCACCTATCCGCCACCTCTTTTTGAATTCGCTCTCGCTCCCCCCTTGCCATTTTTGCTCCATCTCTTTTGTCGACTCCACCGAGCTTCCCTGCTCCCCAAGCTTCATCGGATCCGCCCAGGTCTAAGAAGCTTGTCGGCCGCTCGCTTCCTCCGACGGCTTCATCCGCTTCAGCTTTCTGTGTTCGGCGGGCTTGCGCGAGAATTGTGCCATCCTTTGCCTCTACCGGACCATTCGGACGGACTCCTCCTTCATTGCTCCCCGAATCCCTATATATCTCTGGATTCTCACCCTCCACCACAAGCAGGGCACGCAACGAGCTACTGCGACTTTACCTTGCACCTCCGACCCCGCTCCCCCACCCCAAGCTGTGGTGCGTCTCGTCTCGCCTGGCCAGTCGCCTTATCTGACGTACTCGCTCTGTGGCATCAGTAAACCTTGAGGTAGGTGATCTGATCTGATGTTCGCTTTCACAGAGACAAGGGACCTGAGAGTGGCCATTACTTAACTCAAGCCGCGGGCTTGCCCCGAGGCCACCAACTCTTGTCCTTCTTCTCTTCTCAATTCCTCCCTCCTTCACCACTTGAGCGTCATTTGACTAACAAGCGAGTGAAATCCGCAGAGGTTAGCAGCAATGGCCTCCGAACAGCAGCGATTGCCCACCCGTGAGAGGCGCCCCTCCATGGGTGCCCCCATCGTCGACATCCAGGGTGCCGTTGGCCCCGCAGGCATCTCTCGTCCCAAGCACACCCGAACCGCGACGGGGTTTGGCCCTGGAGAGATCAAGAGCTTTGAAGGTATGACTTTATCTCTATTTAATTAATCCGGCCTTTTCTGGTGCTTTGGTGCCATTGTGCCGTGTCAATGGCTCTTGCTGCTCTCTGTCGCGGGCATTCTGTTCCCTCAATCTGTACGGTTCTAGGCTCTCGCTTACACTTTCTGAATAGCTTCGATTCCCGAACCCCAGCGCGAAGCATGGAAGCGCAACCAGTCGAGTGGATTCACTGGCAAAGATGGCTTCGAGAAGGAGGTTGTCCGTCATGTCGAGACCACCCTTGCCCGTTCCATGTTCAACTGCGACGAACATGCTGCCTACTCTGCCACCAGTCTGGCTTTCCGTGACCGCCTGATTCTTGATTGGAACAGAACTCAGCAGCGTCAGACATACCGCGATTCTAAGCGTGTCTACTACTTCAGTCTTGAGTTCCTCATGGGCCGCGCCCTGGACAACGCCATGCTGAACGTGGGCCAAAAGGACACTGCCAAGGGTAAGAAGGGATAGATTCAATCTTATGACTGCCTGCTGACATGAACGTGCAGCCGGTCTCGCCGAGCTTGGCTTCCGAATTGAGGACATCATCAGCCAGGAAAACGACGCTGCGCTGGGTAACGGTGGCCTCGGCCGACTCGCCGCTTGTTTCCTTGACAGTCTGGCCTCTCTCAACTACCCTGCCTGGGGCTACGGTCTTCGATATCGATATGGAATTTTCAAGCAGGAAATCATCGACGGATACCAAGTCGAGGTGCCTGACTACTGGCTCGACTTTAACCCCTGGGAATTCCCCCGACACGACGTGACTGTCGATGTAAGTACATGGGATGAAATGAAGCAACTGTTGGTAACCTAGGCTCTCAGATTCAATTCTTCGGCAACGTCAGAAAGACTACTGATGAGGATGGCAAGACCCTCTCCATCTGGGAGGGTGGTGAGATTGTCCAGGCCGTCGCCTACGATGTCCCCATCCCCGGCTATGATACGCCCACCACCAACAACCTGAGACTTTGGTCAAGCAAGGCCTCGGGCGGAGAGTTTGATTTCCAAAAGTTCAATAACGGCGACTACGAAAGCTCGGTCGCGGATCAGCAGCGAGCTGAGACTATCAGTGCTGTTCTGTACCCCAATGACAACCTTGAGCGAGGAAAGGAACTTCGCTTGAAGCAGCAGTACTTCTGGGTTGCCGCCTCTCTGTACGACATTGTTCGCCGTTTCAAGAAGGCCAAGCGCCCCTGGAGGGAGTTCCCTGACCAGGTGGCCATCCAGCTCAATGACACCCACCCTACACTAGCCATTGTTGAGTTGCAGCGAATCCTCATCGATATCGAACACCTCGAGTGGGATCTCGCCTGGGAGATTGTGACCAACACTGTAAGTCCTAATGTTATATGAGCTAGGCTGTCACAGTCTAACAATTCTCTAGTTCGGCTACACCAACCACACTGTTCTGCCGGAAGCTCTCGAGAAGTGGCCTGTCGGTCTGCTCCAGCACCTTCTGCCAAGGCACTTGCAGATTATCTACGACATCAACCTCTTCTTCCTTCAGAAGGTCGAGAAGGCCTTCCCCAACGACCGAGACATCCTTCGCCGTGTGTCCATCATCGAGGAGTCCCAGCCTAAGATGGTTCGGATGGCGTACCTCGCCATTGTCGGATCTCACAAGGTCAACGGTGTTGCTGAGCTGCACTCGGACCTCATCAAGACCACCATCTTCAAGGACTTTGTCGAGATATATGGCCCTGACAAGTTCACCAACGTGACCAACGGTATCACTCCTCGCCGCTGGCTCCACCAGGCTAACCCTCGTCTCTCTGAGCTCATCGCCTCCAAGTGTGGCGGAAATGGTTTCCTCAAGGACCTGACAACTCTCAACCAGCTCGAGAAGTATGCTGAGGATAAGGAATTCCGCAAGGAGTGGTCCGAGATCAAGTACGCCAACAAGGTCCGACTTGCTAAGCTCATTAAGACCGCCACCGGCGTTACTGTGAACCCATCGTCGCTTTTCGACGTGCAAGTCAAGCGAATCCATGAGTACAAGCGCCAACAGCTCAACATCTTTGGTGTCATTCATCGATACCTCACTCTGAAGGCCCTGTCTCCTGAGGAGCGAAAGAAGGTTGTCCCTCGTGTCTCCATCTTCGGAGGCAAGGCTGCTCCCGGCTACTGGATGGCGAAGCAGATTATTCATCTGGTCAACGCCGTCGGATCCGTGGTGAACAACGACAGTGACATCGGCGACCTCCTCAAGGTCATCTTCCTGCCCGACTACAATGTGAGCAAGGCCGAGATTATCACTCCGGCCTCGGATCTGAGCGAGCACATTTCCACCGCTGGCACTGAGTAAGTTACCATGGAGCATACGCTCCACATCATCAAGAGACAATCGGCTGACAGGTCATCCAGGGCTTCGGGTACCAGCAACATGAAGTTTGTCCTCAACGGTGGTCTTATCATCGGAACCTGCGACGGTGCCAACGTGAGTAAAACACGAGCATCTTCATATAGTAGACTAACTTTGATATAGATCGAAATCACTCGCGAGATTGGGGAGAACAACATCTTTCTGTTCGGCAACCTCGCGGAGGATGTCGAGGACCTTCGCCACGCCCACCAGTATGGCTCGCACACCATCGACCCTGACCTGGAGAAGGTATTCGCCGAGATTCAGAAGGGCACCTTCGGCTCAGTCCACGACTTTAGTGCTCTGATCGCGGCTGTGCGCGACCATGGTGATTACTACCTGGTGTCGGATGACTTCCACAGCTACAACGAGACGCACCACCTTGTTGATGAGGCGTACAAGAACCAGGAAGAGTGGATCAAGAAGTCGATCATTTCTGTTGCCCGCATGGGCTTCTTCAGCAGCGACCGCTGCATTGATGAGTATGCCGAGGGCATCTGGAATGTGGAGCCTTTGGTTGTCCATGACTAGATCATGATCATGATAGAGGGGTAGATTAAGGGATAGGGATAAACTCGCAACCGGCGTAGGTTAGAGCTGGCAGGTTGGAAGAGAGGGATTTAGGCAGATTGATGAAGGGTGATTGGGTCATGAGAAGTGTTCATGGCGGATAGGCTTTCCCTTTGATAATGAAACGAGCATGATACACATCGATCTATTGGCAGAGTACGTTTACTGCTCCCACAATTTGTGCCGGTTTCGTAGCAATGATTTTGATTTTTGATTTGTAAATCAGACCAGCAAGTGTCTGGGTGCTAGACATACCATGCTAGTGGTGGAGATTGGCGAGCATGTGTAGTCTGGTTTGCCAAGCACAACTACTGCAATTCACCGTATTGGCCAGACATAGCTTGTGGCAACGGACATCCACTTGAATAGACATTTGGGAAAGAGATGATTGGCAAGATTTTGGGGAGGATCATGGACACTATAGAATTACGCTGTGGAGTTGAGAGGTCACGCGTCAAAAGGGGCGAGGTTCTAGAGGCTTGGAGCACTAGCATCTCGGGTGAATACCCACCAATTAGCTTTTGTTTTGTGTAGGTCAAGTTTAAAGGGAGAGGAACAAGACGACCGTTGATATGTAGTCGTATTCTAACGTTAGTCGGACCTGGGGGGTCTTGGTAGAGGGAGATGGGTTGTTCATAGCCAGCGCAAGACCCCTAGCCCTAGGTTGGGGATGACAGTGGGATGGCATCGTTGAGCCAGAAACGCCCCAAGAACGGTCGCAAGGCCTCATGTACGTACTGTGGGCAGTGGATCAGACGTTATTCGGTACCGACGAGCTGGATCGCTCGGCAAGGCCGCACCCTCAGCCTGTTGGCTCTGGAAGGATCCCAAGATGGGGCATCAGACGCGCCGATGGCGAGCATTTTAAGCACTACACTGTCGATCATATGGTCTCGAACGGAGGGGCTGGGTCGATCCGCGATGCGTGATGGGTAGGGGGCATCTTGCTGGGTTAGGGGAAAGGCGAAGATGGATTCCGAGATGGGAGGTGGATGGACGGGACGAGGTTGAGGATCGACAGGGCAAGATCAGGAAGCTAGGGATGGACAGCGATGATCCCGGGCTGGAGACAGGCGTCTTGTATTGCAATTTGTTTATGTAGTCTAGACAACGGGGGAGTTGTATATAAGTGTTTCTGATTCTCCGTGGTTGAGGTGTGTAAGTCAGAGATGATCAACATTTTGACCACATTATGTTACATCTACTAAAACAACGACAGAAACAAAACCGTCGAGAGAGTTGACTGTTTCATTCCTCACTCAAGATATCTGGTGGCCTTCACCAAGCATCGCAGTCCAGGGCAGGTGTTGTTGATGTTGGCAATGGATCCATTCCCAACCCTCAAGACTGTGGGACCCAGACAAACAGGGGACTTCAAGGCAAAATTTGTGGCTTATGCATATGACGTCGGTGCCGACAGTTTTTCTGGGATCCTGAATAAGTAATTGCAGCGTCGCAGCGCGTGATGAGGAGCCAGAATGGATACAGCGCGGTACAGTAACCAGGTAGCGGGATGGGATGGCATTGGACGTTGGACGCTAGAAGGGAGAAGATGTCCATTCACCTGCTTTGAGGGGGGGTAAACGGCGGGGGCTTCAAGTTAAACCCCCGCCACTCAGGTTTCTCGGGCCCTGTTCGATCCGCGCCTTGATTTCACGATGAGCGGGAGAGGTCTTGCGACAGGGTGAATCGACGATGGAAGTACCTCTCCGGCCGAGTTGCGCGGGAGAGGTACAAGGTGACCAACCAGAAGCGGCTCTGGTGATGGGTCCTGGCCCGTTGGAAAAGAAGAAAAAGGAAAAAGGGGGTCTAAGCGCTGCTGCAGACGTGGACGTGCGTTGTGCTGTCAAGCTAGCACCCCGGCGACAGGGGTAGAGTCGGGGTGACGTCATGGGCGCCATGTAAAGAAGCAGCGCGAAGCAAAGAATGCAGGTTTCTGGGACGCGGAGAAAACGATTATGATGAGTTGAAGCTGTAATTGTGCGATAAGTTTCGGGAGAGGGGAAGCATGAATCATGTGCGCGCAGCCCCATCCCATCCATGCGGAGCAGGGCAGGGCAAGGCAGTCAATGCCATACATTCATGCCTTTTGGTTATCGGTCTGGTTGGTGTGGATTCCATCATGGCAGCCATTCATGGCGACCATGGAGCGGAACGTGATACAGTCAGTACATGAAAGAAGCCAGTAACATTGGAAGCTGTTACTGGTATATGGCCTCGTCTCATCTAAGCTCCTACGTATGTATGTCGCCGAGATTCACTCTCACCGACTCAACTCTCATCAGTTGTGATAGAAATCCATCAGTTATCAGCAACACCGACATCAGCCATCTCAACCAAGACATCCCCATCACCAGGAGGGACTTGCATAAAGGGTTTAGTACCTAGGACCCTGGTTTCGTCACAGAGTTCAACCAAGGGAGAAAAGATAGACGCCATCCCCTCTCTCATCTCAGCTTTCTCATGTTTGAATCTCCCATCTCCACGTAGATCTCGATCCCCTCACTCCCCCGTAGCGCAAGGGTCCTCCCTCCACCATTCTGCCCACAGAAAAGACGGAAGAAAAAACCACGGTGACAAGGGAAGAGCAAGAATCAAACGGACCCTAGCTCTAAGAAAAAAAAGTAATCAAGCCTCCCCGGAGCTGTTGTCCCCCCTCCTCCCCCACCTTGACTGGCCTGGTGGGACAAGACAGAATAGACATCGTGCAGAAACCGGCGGTGCGCGCATCCACGTCGTCCATGGCTTGGTACGGAACACTACTAATATACCCTCCTTCCCAGATGGTAAACTTGATTTCCTCTTGACTTTGCCCATTTTCTCCCTCCTCTTCCCACTTCATCCTCCATCTACCTACAGTGCCTCGGATCCATTCCTCCCTCCTCGGCGTCCCGTGATTCCTACCTAGACACAAACTTAAAATCTCCTCCCTCCAACGGCACTTTGTTCAACAGCGCAATAGCCAGCGATCGACATTTGGCCGACACTCGAAGACGCGACTCGATCCTTGTCCCTTCGCCCATTCCCTCCTCCCTTGGGCTCTTCACCGCATCGTATACCCGCTCTCCTGTTGCTTTGGGTTATTGCGCCGATAGCAAGGTAAGCCTACAGCACCTCTGCCAGAGACATTGCACCCCGGAGACACTCTCGGGTCCATCATGTCTAGAATATTCTCCACGCACGGCGCCGCTTGCGTCCTGCTCCCGCCACTGCGGGAGAGGGCGCGCGGGCTCAGTCCAGCCTAGCCAGCCAGCCAGCGGTAAAGCGAGCATTTGGGGGGCACGATGGCGTCAAAGGACAGGCCAATTGACCCCACTGCCGGCGCTTGCTGGCATTATCGCTCAGACGATGGCGGCCGAAGTCCAGGCTCGAATAGAGAGTCGGGTCTATGCAGTTTCTGCGATTATCCATGGCCTTGATCTCGACCAGACGGGAGGCAAAGCCCAGCGCAGTGCAGCTGGTTCAGTGGCCATGCCCTGGCTGTTTGGAGTGGACGTGTTGCCCCTCACCAGTCACAAGCCATCAGAAGACCACCTGGAGACACTTCCGATTCAGTGTTGCTGCTTTAGTGCCCTTCTGTCGTGAATTTCGAGTGGCGACGCTACATTCTTAATATGGGTATTGGCTAACAAGAGGGTTTTTTGCCATTGACAGACGTCGTTTTCGCTGCCTGCCTACCTACCTACAGCCTGAATTTCCTGGGGATACTGGCTGCCCGCATACCTTACCCCGCCTACCGCACCGCCTACGACATAACATAACAACTGAAAGGCAAGACAAGACAAGGGAAAAGACGGGAAACGACATCTCAAAACACGGACAAAAACATCGATCGATCCATCTCGATATAAGCCCGCTCGGTAACAAGGGGCAAAGAAAAACAACAAGAGACTCAACAGGCTTGCTTGGCTCTCTGTCGTCCCGTCCAGTGGGAATCCATCGTCCCCGCCCCGATCGCTTCCTGGCAGTCTTTGTGGCCGTCCATCGCTCGATACTCGCTCGCTCCATCGACACCATCGAAACCTGGATCGCTTTTTTTTTTTTTCACTGTCTCCCCTAGCACCCCCCGGTCACTCTTCCATCGCCTTGTGCTCGATCGTCGATTTCCCATTCACCTGACCCATTATCGGTCCATCCCATCCCATCCATACCCATCCCAGCCCATCCAATCCAGCAACTAGATTACTACTTTGCTCCCCCAACTTCTTACGCCAGTCCCTACAGCGCGGTCAAGTACAGTACAGTACCCGGTCCAGTCCAGCTCAGCTCAACAATCTGCGACTGCCACCTGCTTCGGCCATCCCCGCTCCGATACTCCAAACCTTCGCGTCTTAGCATTTTCCTTGTCTCGCCGCTAGGAAACAAACTCGCATCTTGCAACTCTCGTCCCAAACCCTCCCCGCTCCGGACAGACCTTCACCATGGCCGAGTTCGTCCGCGCCCAGATCTTTGGCACCACATTCGAGATCACCTCGAGGTAAGGCTGGACACGACGATGCGACCGACCGCTTTTACTGACTCTTCCGATTCGCAGGTACTCGGATCTCCAGCCTGTTGGCATGGGAGCTTTTGGCCTCGTCTGGTGCGTTTCTCCCGACCGTCCTCGCCCTCGCTCCCGAGCGAGCCTTCAATGACAGTAACTGACTCAACGTGCACTCGACAGTTCCGCCAGAGATCAGCTTACCAGCCAAAATGTCGCCGTCAAGAAGATCATGAAGCCCTTCAGCACTCCGGTGCTCGCCAAGCGCACATACCGTGAGCTCAAGCTGCTCAAGCACCTCAAGCACGAAAACGTGAGCGACCACCACCACTCGCCCCGCCAGAGCTCCCCTCCCTGGCCCCTCCCTGCCCGCATGCCTCATCTCATGCTCATGACCGAGCTGGGTCAATTGCCAGCTTCACCATGCTAATATCGATGCGCTCATCAGGTCATCTCACTCAGCGATATCTTCATTTCCCCTCTCGAGGACATGTGCGTTTGCCCGACCTCACCGTCACCGGCTCTGCCCCTCCCCCCACTCTGCTCCCCGCGGGACTCCGAGCTGACAATGCTGCAGCTATTTCGTCACAGAGCTTCTCGGCACTGATCTTCACCGATTATTGACTTCGCGCCCCCTCGAGAAGCAGTTTATCCAGTACTTTCTCTACCAGATCATGGTATGTCTGCCAAATTCCCTTTCACAAAAGACGCTAACCACCCTCTCTCCCGCAGCGAGGCCTCAAGTACGTGCATTCGGCCGGCGTCGTCCACCGCGATCTCAAGCCCAGCAACATCCTTGTCAACGAGAACTGCGATCTGAAGATTTGCGACTTTGGCCTCGCCCGAATTCAGGACCCCCAGATGACGGGTTACGTTTCCACCCGATACTACCGAGCCCCCGAGATCATGCTCACCTGGCAAAAATACGACGTTGAGGTTGATATCTGGAGCGCTGGATGCATCTTTGCCGAGATGCTCGAGGGCAAGCCTCTGTTCCCCGGAAAGGATCACGTCAACCAGTTCTCCATTATCACCGAGCTCCTGGGCACTCCCCCTGATGATGTTATCAACACTATTGCTAGCGAGAACGTGAGTTGTCTCTGCGCTTTGTCGGGCCGAGGTCGGCTATGGAACAGTGGAATTAACTTTGAGAACTAGACTCTACGATTCGTCAAGTCTCTGCCCAAGCGCGAGCGACAGCCTCTCCGAAACAAGTTCAAGAACGCCGACGACTCAGGTACGTCATCTTTAGCTGGCGATCCGCAATGTCCACCAGAACTGACATGCAATAGCCATCGATCTCCTTGAGCGCATGCTTGTCTTCGATCCTAAGAAGCGGATAACGGCCACCGAGGCCCTCGCCCACGACTACCTTGCTCCCTACCACGACCCCACCGACGAGCCCGTGGCCGAGGAGAAGTTTGACTGGAGCTTCAACGATGCTGACCTGCCCGTTGATACGTGGAAGATCATGATGTGAGTCCGAGTGAAGTCTCCACCTAGTCCAAGTACTAATATGGCATGCTCAGGTACTCGGAGATACTTGACTACCATAACGTGGAAGCCGGGGTCACCAACATGGAGGAGCAGCAGTTCAACGGACAATAGACGAGACATTGTTAATAAGGAGGAAGAGGCTACGAGTGCAGTGCATGCAGATACATTGGAGGAGGAGCAGACCATGTCGCAATGCCGATGATACCACGAAATTCAACAAGGACGCCCATAAACCCACACTACCTACCTATCTACACTCGCATCCCGTGCCTACATGAAAAACCAAGAACAAGAGGGAGCAAAAAAACAATCAAGAATACGCGTGGGGGGAGGACTTTTTATCTGGCTTATTTGAGAAAACAAAGCATTCAAGGCACGAGCAAAGAGACACAAACAAACGAACGCACGTATGGCGTTGGGGAGACTTTGGGAATCGGCGGGAGGTTTGGGCAAAGGGGGTCTTTTTTTTTTTATATAACAACTGGTTGTTTTCTCGCCTGTATTCATTTGTTTCTTGTCTGTTTTTTTCCCGCAACATATATGAAGTTTTCTCGAATTAATGAGACACAGCGGGACATGAAAATATACGACGCATGTGGGTTTTGATGTTTTGGGTACTTTTAGTTTCTTGTTGCCTTTGCTTGCTGCCTTTATGAGTATAGACCTTGTGAATGACATCCATTGCTAAATGGTTTTAAACTGAGACTCGAAATCGATCATGATGGTCGATGTGTTTATAGAATGGTAAGAAATCATGATAGATGCTTTAAACTGCCATGCCTTGTAAGGGTTGTCATGAGGTTCTGGTGCATAGAGCATGTATGTGTTCAACATGTCAGAGGAAGACGGATGTGTATCAATTCTTAAACCATCATGCCTACTTCGCAAATTGACCACCACAATAACCATATTTTGCTGTTATATATGCTTATGTTATATATGCTTCTCATGCAGTTTTATCCAACAACGGCGTCTCAATCAACTTCTGACCTCCGCCGTCTACTTTTGTAGCCTCTCAACATTTACGCGTCTAAAAGTACTCGCAAATCCTCCATCTCGCCACTGTGATACACCATGTCGTAAAACTGGCCTCGAGCATTGTACAGGTCTCGGGGAGAACCGCATCTAGACGAGCTTCATCAGTACGCACTCATTACCTGGGGGGTATGGACACAATAGTGAAACCACAACTTACTCAAGTACACGTCCAGCACTCATGACAACAACAGTGTCATAGTCAATGATGGTACGCAGGCGATGGGCAATCGTCACCAGCGTGCGGTCTCCGCCAGCAGCCTCCAGCTCCCTTCGCAGGACGCTCTGAATACCCCTGTCCGTCTCGTAGTCCATACTGGCTGTCGCTTCGTCTAGTAACATCAGCTTGCTCTGACGAATGAGCGCCCGGCACAGCGAGAGCACCTGTCGTTGGCCATGCGAAAAATTCTCGCCCCGGGCGTCCACGATTGTTCCTAGTGTCACAGCACTATGATCCTCGTCATCAGCAGCGTTTTCCTCGTTGTCGCTATCGTCTGAGGCATGTGGGGAAAAGGAGGCTATTCCCTTGCAGTTGTCGAGGGCCTTGTCTAGCACCTTCTTGGGAACTTGACCACCCGGGTCGAGATTGGACTCGACGGTGCCGTTGAACAGGACGGCTTCTTGTGGAATTATGGTCAGACTCTCGCGAAGACGATGTCGAGGAACCTTGGTAATATCGACACCGTCATACAGAATCTCCCCAGAGACGACATGCGTGAAGCGTAGTAGCGAGAGGACCAGCTGGAAGCATCATGGTTAGTGTCGCTGAAAACAAGTTCAAGAAGAACACCCGATGCTCACCGTGCTCTTGCCCGACCCTGTTCGTCCCACCACGGCCACGCGTTCACCCGCCTTGAACTTGAGGTTGACGTCGGTGAGGATATCAGGCCCGTTCGGATCGTACCGAATGGTCACGTTCCTAAACTCGATTTCGCCAGATCGAGGCCAGTCTTCAGGTATCACATGAGTCGGATCATCCGTGTACTCGCCCTCATCGGGGTAGGTCTTGTCTTCCTTCTCCTCGGGCTCCAGCTTGACATACTCCTTGACTCGGTGGAACTAGGCCTCGGGTTAGCAGCCGCAAGTTCACTGAATCCAATGATACTTACACTCTGCATCTCGACCTCGAGATCGTTCATGGCCCGGACCAGCAACAGGATTGTCTGGCTAAGTCCGTTGGCGTTGGTGAGTGAGAAACCAACCAGGCCCGCAGCCACAACCCCAGCTTGAGATACTGCAATGATACCAGCTGACAGACTCACAAGCGCCGTCACAAAGTCCACACGCACAGCAACCCAACGGTTGGCATTGAAGCTGGCCTCAGAAGACGCTGACCAAGCTCGCAACTTTGCAGCCAGCTCCTCTCGAAACGTTGACGACATGCCCGCCCTAGCACGGATGACAGGGAGTCCAGCGAGGGTATCGGCAAACTGTGAAAACACTGGCGACTGTGCTGAAGAGGTAAGACGCTTGATGACAACGGCAGTGCGAGTGTACATCTCTCCAATGAGAACACCAAACAGACAAGTAAAAAGTGCCGGGACCATAAAGATAGGCATGATGCTGCTCACAGCACCTATGCGGAATAGCATCAGAAGGATCGTATCAAGCATGAGCCGCAGCATGGTACAGATAGTCCCATCGATCGAGGCCATGTCGCTTGAGAAGCGATTGGTGATACGCCCGATAGGAATATGCTTGAACCACGACAGAGAGACTCGCATGATGGCACGGATGAAGTCGTTGTGTAGGCGTCTAGCCGCACGCCAGGCTCCCCATTCAAACATGATAATGGCCAGACAATAGGTGCCAATCTCCAGAAAAGTGAGAGCAGCAAAAATGCCCATGTAGTAAGCTATGTCGATATGCGCCTGATGGTCATATGCCTCGACCCAGACGGAAAGCCATAGAGTGCTGGCAAAGGTGAAGATGTTGGTACCCAGAAGAAGACCGAGACACACAATGACAAACAGCGGATGCCCAAAGTAGCTCATGTACTGCAAAACTGTGTCCGAGTCAGCATAGTCGATAAATGAATGAACTGCGCATACAAGTCATGCGGCCAACTTTTCCAGATGCCTTCATTTCCTGGCTCACAATATCCTTCATCGTCTTATGCTCCGAGACCTTGTTCGCATCGTTCAGAGAGTCACCATTAGACTGGATCGCCGGTTCGGTCTCGTTAGGAGCCTCGTTGTCCTCAGCATCTCCTCCCAAGACTTGAGCAATGGCGATAGGCTTGCGAACGACACCAATCTGGGATTCGGCCGAGCTGATCTGCCCCTTTTCCATCGACACAGAAAAGTCGGCTTGCTCAGAGATCCAAGGTAGGTTAGTTACCAACACTGTCGTCCTCCCGCTCAGAAGGTCACTACAAAAGCAATGTTTCCAGACACCTGCAGCTGTCTTGGCATCCAGAGCGGCAAAGATGTCGTCGAGTAGCAAGAGAGGCGCCTTGGAGTACAGTGCTCTCGCGAGGGCAACTCGAGCCTTCTGACCTCCTGAGAGAGAAGTGCCATTCTCACCTACCGTCGTCATGTCCCTGGCGGGTAGTTCCTTGAAGTCTTCCCAGAGGCAGCATGCTTCAATGACACGCTTGTACCTTGCTTCCTCCATGGGACTGCCAAAGAGGACGTTTGCCTGGATGGTATCGTTCTGCAGCCAAGCAGACTGGGATGCAAAGGCGACGTCCTGAGGTCTTGTCAAAGAGCCGCTCTCGAGATACGTCTCACCCAGAATAGACAACAAGAGTGTCGTCTTTCCACTTCCACTTGGACCGCCAACAACGTTTAGGCCTCCTTGGGCGAAATCGAGCGTGATGTCGTTCAAGGTGAACGTAGCCTTCTTGGTCTTTCGGAACGATGCTCCCTGCATCCGGAGCGGACCTACCGGATAGTGAACAATGGGAACTGTGCTCTCAAAGTACTTGTCCAGCCGCTTCACCGACACCAGGGCGCTCGCAAAGTTTCTGCCAAAGGCACTAGCCTGCATGATATTTCTGCGAACATTCTTGACAAGAAAGATGGTTGTGAAAGCAGTGGCAGCATCGAGACGACGCTTCTCGATACCAACATGGAGCCCAAACATGACGAGCAGAGAGAGGTAGGGAAAGATCTGCATGACTTGGTTCAGCAAAGCTTGGAGCATAGAAGTCCTCCAGAGCTCTTTCTGCTCTGCAGCTCGAGCTTCAATGATCTTGTCCGTGATAGGATTCTCCCAGGCAAAATACTTGATGGCACGGAGAGAGGCAAGATACTCTGTCACCAGAGACATGCGTGAATCTTGGGCCTTCCTCACCCGGCGTTGTGAGAAGAACATTTTGCGTCCCAGCCAGACAGAGAGAGGGGTCGCCAGGAATAGAATGACAGTCCCGACGAGGGAAGCCCAACCGAGCATTCGATACATGCCAACAAGAGAGATTATTGTACCAGCAGGGACGCCGACTGTAGCTTGGATGATATCCCGTGACCTGTAAATAGCGTCGATGTCAGAAGCCATCAAGTTTGCCAATCGCCCTGCTGATGTGCTCTTGGCGCTCTTCTGGCCCTGGTTCTTGTGGTGGCCTGGTTTCGCGCCCCCTGACTGCAGCTCAAAGGGGTCTTCCTCCATCTCCATCGACTCGAGCGCAGTGTAGTACAACTCCTGAGTAAAGGCAGATTTGATGCGAACAACGAGTCTTGTGGACGTGAAGATGTACTGCTGGAAGCAAACAGAGCGAGCCAGGGGGCCGAGGAACATGAGAAGCAGCCAGAGCCAGGGCTTGTAGATGGCACCGTTTGGGTTAGCAAGGTACTCGAGGAGTTTGAACATGGCGTAGGCGGCCACAGTCTCTACCGTGTATGCAGACCCGACCCAAGCAGACATGAGGATCAGCTCGCTCTTCTGGAAGCGGATTACCGTGCGCAATGTCTTTTTCGAGATGGCCCTGGCCTCCTGGACACGGCGCAGGAGGTACATGGGCTCGTCATACCAAGCAATCTTGGGGATGTCAGCCATATCAAGTTTGCGCTTGGTACCCTTCCAGATGACGGGTGTTAGCCAGTCGTAGGAACAGTAGTAGGTGAACCAACTGCAGGCCTCTTCAGGGGCAGGCTCATCCTGGTTGTAGCCGGGGATGTTGAGGTCAATCGGCAAAGGCGTCCATTCTCGCGGTGTGGTAATAGCTACAGCAAATGCCACGGTGAGGGCCGCGATGGCTCCGGAAACACTGGCATCGCGGAGGCATTGTGTACCAGTCTGGATACAGGGCAGGGTGTAACCGACGATAAGGATGAACAGCATGGCTGTGAGCACCAGGTTGACTTGGTGCAGAGCCACGTGTCGCCATTGTAGGTGGTTGAAAAGGCGCAGCAAGCCCAGGACGAAAGCATATGCAACCACTAGAATATTTGACCAGTGTATCCGGCCTTGTATGAAGGCAACTGTGATGAGGGCAGTGGCGGCGAGCCTTGCAGCTTGAGATGCAAGTTCATACGGCCACCGAATCTTGGCCGCTTTCAACCGTTGAGCAGAGAAATTGCTTCGGATTTGAGCAATTCGAACCAGAAGCCGTGTCAAAGATATAAAGAGCAACACAGCTTGAGGAGCTCCAGATTGGGCAAGCCGTGAGACGTCAGCGATCCATGGTACTTGAGTCAACGACATTGTGCTTTGATAGACGCTGGACATGGCTTAGCATGGCTGTTCAACAGGGGTGTTTCTATCACAAATAAATACCTTGTCAGGTAGGCAGGCTGTGGAGGCAGAAATGATTGATTCCCTTGGTAAGGAGAGAATTCAAATCCGCCGAACCGGTGGATCAGGATATCCATGATGGCCGCGTAGACATGAGAAACCCCACTGAAGCTTGAGAAGATGCTAAAGTGAGAGAGATAAAGCAGGAGAGAGCGCAGAGGCAACGAATGTCAACGCAGGCGATTGAGAAGCAGTTGAGTCACCAATTGACTCCCGTCTCAACCCACCGTCACACCAAAGATTGTGAATGAAGAGTTGAAATCAAGTCCCCCTGGGAGGAAAACAGCAAGCACGTTATCAATCCATGTCCCTTCCAGTTCTCATGAACAATGGCTGGGGCGGAAAGAGCTGGTGGGGCCCCGTCAAAGGCCGACCATCGGGACTTCAGAGGCTCTAGTGCTGGAGCTTGGGTGGGCTCCCCAGGGCTCCCAGTGGACCGTCGCCCTGGGGCCCGATCCACCGCAGCAGGGACCCGCCGCCAAAAGACACAGCCCGCATGCACCAGAGTACGGGGGGGGGGGACGGCACGACAACGGTCAAGACGTCGATTCGACCGCCCGTCGTTTGCCTCGTTGTTTGACCGCCTCGTCTTGCTTTCTGACCGGTTTCGGTGAGGACTCATCGTTGCCTGAAGGGCTTAGACCGAGGCGTCACGGTGAGGAAGTTGTCTCTTTTCTCTGTTGTCTCAATTCCGCGATTGAGGCCTTCATTCGTGGGGGTGGAGCTGTGTCAAGGTGGTGGTCACCCTCTCCAACGACCGGTTTATCTCCAGGGTAGCCAGATTGGTTCGATATGGCATCATCTATCGATCTTGCTGGTTTTGGCTTTGCGTGCCTGTCCTGACTATGTGATTGGATAATAACTTCTCCGTGAAGAATCATTGTGGGCTGGAGAGCCGGTTACTGTAGCCGGGCGTCTGGCAGTTTATTTCTCTGGTATGGGGTGTTGAGAGAGGCATAGCAACAAGAAGTGTAATTTGGTATGCAAGCACAATGTTGCCAATTCTCCACGCAATGTTGTTACCAGCATAATCGAATGAAGAAACAGAAACAAGAAACTAATGTAGTTGTCAAATCACTACCTACCTCTATAACAAATGCAATGGTCTTCGACGGCCCTGCCTACAGACTGCCGATAACACGCGGCTAGGCACTGGCAAGCACCTGCCCTAAACATGTACAACGCAACGACCCGCTCAAGCAATCAACATGGCAGAAACGAAACAACTAATCCATCTAAAAATACCATAAAACCACGACCATCACCTGCCAAACCTCCAACCACCCAGACAACATCCCACCCTTCCAGCCCAACCAACCCCCCGCAACCCAGTCTATATAAATTCAATTTACACCTCACTCAACATAGCCAATCAACAAGGCCTGCGGCGGTGTGCTGGCGCAATGGTAGCGCGTAGTCCTCCTAAGACTAAGGCTCAGGGTTCGAGTCCCTGGTATACCGTGATACATTCATTTTTGGAGGATGAATATGTTTTTGGAGGTGGTGATGCTTGGTGTGGTGTTTTGTTTTTGCTCCTTCCTCGTCTGTCGTCGTTGAGCGGGAAGGTGCTGGCCCCGCAGCCTTGCAAGGCTGATACCCGCCTGCTCCTTCCTCACGTCATGCAACGTTCTCCATTTAATTTCATCATCTTGATGCCCTCACTTTTGCATTACATGGTTGATGTCTCTTCTCTGACTATGCACTCTTTTTGGACAAGTAAAGCTTATACATAGTAGTCCGTATGCAGCGAACTCAGTCTCTCAGTATTAGCTCTTGATGTCTCCTTTACTTGGCTCATACCCTAAACACACAGCCGTCGCATAATCTCCATCATGGCTGATCGACACTAGAGCGCTTGCATCCTCTGATTGTCCTTCGCCGCTGCGTATGCGCGCCACTGGCGGCCCGCTCCCCAACCTCTCTCCCTCCACCTGGCGCCTCTCAATTATCACATCGTGAAACGTTAGGCGTCGGTATGGATGCGCCTTGATGGCAGCCTCCTTTGCCGCGAACCTGACGCAATATTCAAGTCAGCGGCATTGCAAATCTCCATTTTCATGGAGGGGTTGGACAGCATTTACCTCCCTGCAACAAAGGCAGCACACTTCCATAGTTCAGGATCTCTGGCGGCAATACTCTCATGGTTTTGATCATCCCCGACTAATGCCTTGTTTTCACTCCTCTGACCTACTGCCAATGCACCATTGCTCGCCGGCACCCGTTTCAGGATGTCGAGGCGAGCGTCCTTCTTTGCTAGCTCCTCAGGAGACAGGATCCTGCTAACGAAGCGTGAAGCACGAGGACCTGAGAGGATTCGGTGGATGCGCGAGATTTGGCAAATATCGGTCCCAATATTCAAAGGAAAGGGAAATGCCCTCAGGGGCTTCATCTGCAAGTGTTGACCGTCGTCGTGTTGTGGTGTATCGGGTGAGGCAATCAAGAATCTTTGACGTGCGGTCTCGATCCAAGCCGCCGAGCTTCTTTACCGCACTTAGACTAGCTTATACCGGCAACTTATCGATTCGCGTCCGTCCCCACAGTTACGTCACTCTCAGCATGTCATGATCGTCACCGGAGTAAAAGTTCCTGAATCTTGGTGACACCGCGTGAGTTTGTCTGTCGGGATCCTTCAATTACTAGCTAATTACCGAGGTGATCGAGCGCCTGCAATGAACGTGCAAATAATTAACAACGTTTCGGCAAACATACAACGCCATGCCTTCCTAACTCCACGTCCGATGGGCTCGAATTGCGAATGACGGGAGGTCCAGAGACGCAAGACAATCATGACCACGAATCAAACCTGAAAATACCGTGCTGACCGAGAATAACCGCTGGGTATCTAGAGACAAGTCACCGCTCTCTTGATTATACCGGGCGCTTAGTTCTCTGCAAGGAGAGGAGCGCGCTCTTGGTCAGCAGGCGCAGATCGCCAGCTAATCTCTCTGCCAGTCCAGGCAGGGACTGCGACGATGATAGTTGCGATGAAGAGAAGAGCCATGATGACGAAAGCGAAGATCCACTGGAAAGCAATGACCTTGTCGAGGAATTGCGAAACACCAATAGCCGCGGATAGAACACTGAGCGAGAAGCCCATGGTGTAATCCTGCGTCCGGTTAGTCTACTGCGGCAACAGGTGGATACGTCACAAACCTTGTAGATGATGATGAAGAACAATCCATAGGCGAGAATGGCCCAAATGAAGATGTTTCCGAAGATGCGGGGCACCAGATGGTGGGGGTGAGGAATCATCAGAGCGCCATTCCAGTAGATGGCAACAAAGGTCCAGGCCAGAGGTCCAGAAGCAACCGGGGTGTGGATGAATCGAGGATAGGTGTTGTGGCGGAAATAGAGCGAAGAAAGGTTAATGAAGTTTAGAATCAAGATGACCTCGGCCCAGTGGAAGTGAGATCGGACAAAGAGCATGACAAAGGCGAAGTGGAAGAGGTTGTTGAAGATGAAGTGGCTCCCAACGCTGGCGGCAGCATGAACAATGTCCGAGTTGCTCGAGAAGAGGTGGCCGATGTAACCAGCCTGGAGGAAGAAGAGGACAATCCTAGAGGAGAGGTTAGCGCTTCCAACAAACAGGCCATGGCGAAGCGTACCAGTAGATGGAGGTGATGGTCGAATTCAGACTGAAAGCGGTGGGGTACAAGTGGTTCTGCTCCCAGATCGTTCTATTCCTCGTGTGGCCATCTTCGGGACGGCGGACGGTGTAGTAAACGGTGACGACGAGGGACAGGACCCAGGTGAGGAGAGTCAGGATCTTGTACGTGAGGATAGCTCCGTTTGAGTGAGACTCCCTCTTGCTGAAGGGGTTGACTAGCAGGCATGGTCAGCGATGTAGCTCCCGAGTTACGGACCGGAGAGCTGAGGAGAGCGCCTCGTATTGTTTGGAACGTACGCTGTTGCCAGTTCGCCATGGTGACAGATGAGAGAGTCGGCCCTGGCTATGGAAGACGTCGAGAATAGTCGAGAATAAAGTCGATTCGAGTGAAGACAGCTGCTAAGGCAGGCTAAGGACGCAGTTCAAAGTGTGGGTGTGCGCTGGAGAACTGGTGACGTGTGGAAGAGGGAGAGGATTCTCAAGAGCGGCAGAGGGCGACGAAAGCATTTAAACAGCTGGGAATAGGTAGGCAGACGGCCGAGTAGTTTATGCGGGGAAGCAGCCCAGCCCATGATGGAGGGGAAGGGCCGAGCAAGCAACCATCGACGATGCTCGTGTCACACCACGCGCCATGGAAGCTACTCTACTGTACCTTGGCTTGCCTCGAATAAATCAAGGCACTGTAACAGCTTGGAAGGCGGTTCCATCGGGAAGCTCATTCGCAAAGGTACCTAACTACGTAGCTGGACAGTGACAGGGACGGGTACGTCGAAGTCGGTATAAGCGTAGGATTGGGGATGGTCAGCGCATGACCGCCGTCCATCGCCTCTCGGCGGCAGATCTCCAACCGCGCATCCTCAGAGCAACACCTGCATCACCAACCATGCCATGCCCTGCCAGGCCAGATGACCTGCTCGGGAGGGCGCTAGGGGACGGGCCTGTCTTGCGGGGTGCCGGATCAGTCGAAAGGACTACCGGAAAATAAAACAAGGTCGTGCTTTGATTGGTTTCTGGCGGAAACCTTGGGATCAAGGTGGTGGCCAGGCTGGATTCCGGAAGTGCTGGTGTGGAGTTGGTGTGCAAGCAAGGCAGCGTTGATGGTGGTGCTCTGTCTGAGGTGCATGGCCAAGGTACGTAATTGTCCGCGACAGCCCATTCAAGGGTTCCATTTCCATGATCACAAGTCCATTAATTCGTACAGAAAAGTCATCAGCCAAGAGAGAAACGGGATGGCTTTGTCTTACACGACGCTAGCTAGTAGCCTTTGCGTCGTCGGATGAGATTGGCCTGCTTCCAAGAGGCTTCTACAGGGGGCATTGAATGATGCCATGTACAGTATTTGCTGGTGGCCTGAGCTCCATCCAAGGGCAGGTACCGCTAAAACAGTTTCATCAAGGTCGCACCTGCTCAGAGAACCTGTGGTGCATGCGCAAGTCACTCCCTGGTGCGTTGCGCTGCACAGGCCTGTATTGGGACTGTCGCGAGGGAAGTAGGCGTCTCTGCAGCTACGTGATTGGCTGACCTCAACCCCCTAATGACGACCTCGACTTGGGCTCTGCCTCGAGATCGGCTCATAACGGCTTCTCTTCCGCTTGCAGCGCGTGTAGAGACTGACAGACGAGGAGACCAGCTCCTTGTTAAGGCATCTTTGGCAATATCGGCAGTTGTGCTAACGAGAACCTTGTCGAGGATTTGGGTGTGCAGTCGCTGGTTCGCGTGACCCTCACCAAGAGGGACGGCAGAAGGAAGGAGGGCAGGTGTTGCCCGGTTTGTTCTGTAGTGGCTGCCCATCGAGATTCATGGTTGCAACGCCACAGCCATCCTCATTCTGAAGCTGGCAGGTACATCCCGGGTTGACGATTGTCGATAACTTGAGCTGGCCCTCGCCAAAACCGAGCATCAATTCTTTTCCTGTTCCGTTCCTAAAGTCAAATCCCTCCATCGACGAGCAATTGGCAACCATTGTTCCTCATACTCACTCTTCTATCTTTCTAGCTAACAGCAGTTCTCCCCGGTCATCTTCATTCCTGCAGGTTTCACGGCACAAAACAAGTCGTGTTTCACATCACCACCACTACCTACTCCGACAACACCCTTTCGTCATCTGTACTCCATGAGCCTGCACACCAAGATGAGCTGACATTAAGATTGGTGCAGCCTTGGTGTAATTCTTCCCGAGAGTGCGTTCCTTATTCAGTCGACGCCCTCGCACCCTCTGTCCCCTGGCCATTCTCGTTCCTTCCTGAGGCCTCGTGGACTTAGGCATCACCACGACCTCGAGCCATCCATCTACCGGGCGACCCCAGGTTCCCGAAGGGTCAGTGACAAGGCTCGATTGGGATATCCTGTGCTCTTGGCAGACTCGGCTCGACATGATGCAAGTCTTTCAGGCTACAAGGCATGCGATCTCATCTCATCTCATCTGAAGTCGACATGGTACAAAGCTGAACCTCGCATCATGGCCAAAATCATCAATTCTACCAACAGCCAAAGACCAAACCAACGCCGTTCTTGCATCGACCCAAAGTGTTTGTACGGCCAGCTGCCGATGCGTCTTGGATCCGTCTTGACAGGATCATGCAATTATTCGATACCCTTCCTGAATCCGTTATGTGTGCTCGCAGTTAAAACGCCAAATCATGTCTCATGCTCTTCACCATTTTTGTCTTCGTCATCGTCGTCAAGCTCTTTTTGAGAGCATCATGACCGGGCCTTCTGTGAGTGACAGAAGAGTTTGTCGCCAGCATTCATCCACTTCTCAAAACTTGACTGCCGTTTTGCTCGCCTCTGCTCGTCTGTTTCACGCTGCGGCGGATGCGACGGGTTTGACGGTTTCGGACGCCAGTTGAAGGAATCATCGCTCCAGGTATAACTGCTCCCCAGTTGTGCTGCGACGGACCAATTCGCTTGATCGTCCTCAAGTGCCCTGTGGTCTGGCCAATTTTCAAAGTCAGGGGATTGTCGCAGTGAAGTTGACCGGCGATGGCTATCGATATTCAGTTTGACTGCGATGGCCTTTGTCTTGTCTCGGTTGAGAGGCCGAGTGTTGGTGTCGTGAGCGTTGCGAGATGGAACGCTGTCTATGGGCTCATAGACGTTGGGTATCCGCGGATATTTGCTAGGCTCCTCCCAGGAGTTGTAGTATTCCTCGCTCATCATGGTTTTGAGATGACGTGATGCTAATGGTATTTGCAGGTGTAGGCGCAGGGTGTGAGATGATGATGGGTGAGGTGGGAGAGTGGTGTCGGGCATGGATGGACCGGCGGGACTGAGCGAGCCTTTATTCAAGTCCATGATTGCGGTTGATGGCATGGGGGAGTCAGGGTGATGTGGTTTTTTCTGCTTGGTCTGAATAAGATCGTTCGCGCGGAAGCACACGCATTAGAGCTCACGCGCATCATGGGACATGATGGCCAGACCTGCATGCCAGGTCACGCCAATCGCGGCCAGCGAAGCTCACGCCGGGACCTGAATTTGGCGGGTATTGGGTGCCCGTTGGGTGCCGTTGGGCCACGACTCAAACGATGCACGAGGGCCCATGGTGCAGTTTTGCAATTTCCATGTCCTCGCAGAGCAAAACCCACTCTCGTCTGGGCTGTGCCGACCTGTCTTGGACTTGTCTTGGGCTTGGACGGCCTTGGGGACGGCCTTGGGCATGCGCGGCTTGGTTTTGGGCTGTTCCGCCGAGTTGCAAATCCCAAATGCAAGCAAGGATGTTATTTGCCAATCAAATGCCAAACCGCGGTGAGGGTGGCTTGGGAATTACAATTGGCCCTTTGTTGCCGATGGCGCTCTGCTGGCGAACGACTCTTGCCTTGGTCCGATACACACAATGTGCCCGTCAATGGGCTTGTGCCATTGTCTTTAAGGCAACCGGATAGGGGGGCTTGCCTCGACGAGGCTCTGCTCTAGGCGATTTGGAGTTGAGGGTTGCCCAGCGTGCATAGCCGCAGCCGGTCATGGCGGTCTGTTTAAAACCAGGCTCTCATCATGCCTGAGCCTTCTTCGATTTCCCTTCAGGCTCTACCTCCTGCAAACCGAACCCCTCAAGCAAACCCGAGAGCAAAGAACCGAGACAATGGCAGGCGTGGGACCCTCAAACTCGAGATGGATTGATCCGGCACACAAACGTTCACATCGTATCACTGACGAGAGTTGGGAGAAGTTCAAGCCTATACTTTGTACTCTTTACAAATCCTACACTCTCAACATTGTCATGGAGTTTATGAGGAAGCGTTTTAACTTCTACGCGAGGTATGTCGACCTTGGAGCTGTCTCGACCTTTGACTGATTTCCGCAGCAAGCGCCAGTATGGGTATCGTCTTGACAAATGGGGGGTCAAGAAGTACAACTCTGGCGAAAAGAAGAATTCTATGGGTGCGCTCGAGCAGATGGAATTCGACAATGGTCGACCATTCGACACAAGTCCCCGACTGAACCCGCCCAGCACCATGGCCTCGACGAGTGCCATTGTCGACGATACGGACCACGATGACTACATTCTTACGCAACCAAGCCCTCGCCATCGTATACGCTACCCTTGGGGGCCTGGGGATGGTGAGGCGACAAGAAAGCTTGCCGCTGACTTCTGCGCTGCCATGTCTGACGATGAGAACGCTTTCCAGCTATATTCAGGCCTCTACAGCTCCCTATCCAGGTCCAACCAGCCTCACTCTGCAACCCAGATGTTCCTTGCCATCTCATGTGCTCGGGTCGCTGATAAACGAGAGAATACCCGCCAAGCATGGGGACTGCTCTCTAGTCTCTTATCTCAGCAACAAGCCTACGACGATGAGCCTCACTTCGTCATGTCGATGCTCACAGCATACTTGGAAGACCGCCTCGAACAGGTTGATAATACGACAGTGAAGCGCCACACCTGCGCCACCATTAAGAAGTTTGTCGACGAGAACGGATCACTGAGGCATCTTCCTCACCACTATTCCTCTATTGACCTGGTGGCCGACTACTTCCTTTTCTATGGCCTCGACCAGTATGAGCGCGCTCTGTGCGAGGAAGAGCAGGCTCCGAACTTCTCAGCAGAGCACCTCCTCAACGATTTCATCAGGGGACAACCATTTGTCGACATGGTTCGACGAAACGCCTCGCAGCCCCTGCGCCTCTGCGTGGCATGGTGTAGTGAACAGCTTCTCAAGAACCACCCGGTTCCCCTGCAGAATCCGTCGGTCCAGCCCAACCCTGCCATGCGCCACTGGTGGGATAACACCAGGATTTTCTGTACCCTCTGGGGCGTCCTGCTGGGCCTGGTTAGACCTGGTTGCGCGCCCGATTGGTATAATCAGTGCGAGTCTGCCTATGGCATCTCTGCCTCTGAGCTCCTTGTCACTGTGTCCTGGATGATTGGCGCCGAGACCACTCCTCGCGATTATGCCATGTCTGATGAAAGCCTCCTCAAGAACGCTGCCGAGCGTGCCCAGAGCCTTTTGGAACTAAAAGAGAGTGAGCTGTTGATCGATTTCATTGACAAGTTTGAATGGATGAACGAGCTCGTTGACCTGGTTGACGAAGAAAAGTCGTTCGAGCCCTTTCTCCAATCACAGCTGCGCCAGTACCTATCTGAGACTCTCAGGATCCAGCTCCCCTATCCAGCTCAGAGCCAGAGCCAGGAGAGCGCTGCCCCGGACATGGACCACTTTGATGTGTTTGCGTTTGGTGGTGACTTGGGGTTTGTCAATGTCAACGTGGACTATTCTGCCCCAATGCCGTCGCCGAGTGCGTACGGGTTCGTGGCAGTTCCTGAGAGGTAATTTTTCCTTTGCATTCTCTTTGTCTGCTCTTGTTTTATGCTTCTTCTATCTTCTGGGTTACCTTTTAGGCCTTTCGGGTTTCTGTCGTTACTTCTATCGTAAATTTGCCCCCCTCATTTATATCGGCAAAGACCGTTGGAAGGATTCAGGGGTTGAATTATCAAAGGTTTCGCGAGTCCACGCACGAGTTAGATCAGGGCATAGCGAACCGTTCTTTTGTAATTGTAGATAAAACACACTAAAACAAATCAAGAAAAACAAAGCACCAGTCTATGTGACGCAGGGGGTATCACCAAGTATAGTGTAGTCCTCGACAGTATCCGCCATTCTCGCAACGCGCCGCCGCTTGATGCCACAAGTAAAGAAAACAGGAAGGGACCCAAGCCCTTTTCAAGAAGTGAAGTCAATGACACAGCCTCCTAATTCCATCCATAGTACAATCTATCTTTCCTAGTCCATGACAACTTAAACCTCCGTCACCAGCTGCTCGCCCTCGTCGAGCAGTTCAGTAACCTTGCGCAGGTTGCCAATCAGGCTGCGACCGAGGCCTCCGAGGAGTAGCTTCTCGGCGTTGGCAGGCAGGCCAAGATAGGTAGGGGGCTCGCGTTCGGGCAGACGGTGAATCCAAGCCTGGAAGTCCTGGAAACTTGTGCCTGATGGCACAACGAGACCGCCCTCGGGTCCATCGACAAGCTTGTGGTCAACCTCGTAGGCGGCGGGAGTGAGGAATGATGTGACGAGCTGAGAAAGGAGCTTGAAATCTCCTTCATCGTCAATCTTGCCACCATACGTTTCAGTCACAAGGTATCGCAGCATCTCCCATGGGATATTCTGGGGCGCAAGGTTGGTTCGGTTGCCTGCTACGCCGTCGATCCAAGTATCGACAATGTAGGCGGAGCACTCATACTATCGTATATGTTAGCTATCATCTCAAGGGAGGCGAGGTCCAGGCTTCACTTACGTCACTGTCGTTAAACTCCCAGAATCCCTTCCAGCCAAGGTTTGGCGCATATCGCAGTCTCTCTTGCACGACGGCGTGCAAGAAGGACAGAAGCAGGTAAAGTCGTGTTCTCTCCACGGGGCTCTTGGTGGCTCGCGTGGACAGGGATGACATCGAGTCCTTCATGTTAGCCCTCACACCAGCAGGCTGCTCGTACATGAGCACGCGGGAGGCTCGGAGCAGGTTGACAGGAATCTTGGGGCTCGATTCCATGGAAAGGAAGAGACGGAAGTCTGAGTGAGGGTTGAGTGACTCCATGCGCTTCTCCAAGCTCTGAAGCCAGGTAGGAGCCAAGTGCACGTTCTTGACCAAGACCCATGAGCCAGTCTGGGCGGCATTGCTGATAGCCTTGTCGGCGCTGGCGAGACCTTCGTTGGAACCCATGGCGATGTTTGTGCACTTGACGCGCATCCTCTCGACCAGGTTGTCCACCTTGTAACTGGCGTCGAAGCCGGGGCTCGACACCAGGGAGATTGGCAGTGTGGCAGATACTTGAGTGACGGTCTGCTTCAGGTCCTCGACGATATCAAAGATGTCGGAACCAAAGACCTGAGCAACGAAGCGTTCGGCGGCGGGAACAAATCGGTCCATCCTGAATAGCTTGACGAGCAGGAGAGACAGAAGGGCTTGGTCCACGGCCTCAGTCTTCTCATCCCAGATCTGGGGCACAGCGTTCTCGGCCAACTCCTCAGTGAAGAATTTGTCCCAGTCCTCGGTTGAGATGGCATCAATCTTGTCCTTGATAGCGCTAAGCTTCTTGGCCTGCGCGAATGCGTTTTCTCTGTCGTCAGGGTGTGACGAGAGGTCCTTGCCCTCAACACGGTTGTCGAGGATCATGTCGATGACAGACTTGTCCATCTTGTAGGGAGAGGCCTGAGCGAGAAGCATTCCCAGAGTGATGCGGTCCTTTTGGAGCAGACCAAGTGCGGTCCGCTTGAATGTGTTGACAAAGAGGTCCTTGACAATGACATCGCGTCTGGCGTTGTGGTCTGTCACGTTGGCGAGGTTCTTGTTGCCGTGGAGCACTGACTGGAAGATGTCGAGGAAGTACTGGAGCGAGAACTGGTAGAAGTGGTTGAGGTAGTGCAGTTGCTCCAGAACAGCAAAGACAGCACTGCAAGATCGGGCAATGATGCTGTACTGCTGTGTGATTTCCTCCACCTCAGCCATGACACCCTCGGTGTTGCTCATCTTGGCAGAGATCTCTGCAGCCTCGGTCTTGAGAGTCTCGAGCGTCTCGATGACGTTGTCATCATCCAGAATGTTACCACGAGACTCGTTGAGAGCCTGAAGCAGCCGCTTCTCCAGCTGTCGTAAGTGAATCTTGAACTCTCCCTGAAGCTTGATGAGGTTGGAGCGTCGCTCGTCAACATCCGGCCGCTCTGACTTGAGCACATCGTTCAGTGACTGGGTCTGCAGACTGCTCTGTGTGACAGTAAAGTTGACAAAGGTGGTTCGACTGCAGATGTCAGGGGCAAAGGTGGCCGATGGATCGCGAGTGGAAAGGTAGAGCTTGAAGGCTGGCGAAAAGTCGATCTCCTGCTTGCCGAGCTGGATGAGAACACGACCACCAGTTCGTTGACATTCCTTGTTGAGGACGTGGTTGAGGATAGGATCCAGATGCTCGGCATCCTGGATGAGAATGGGGTTTCCGAATCGAAGAGAACTCTCGAGCTGCTTGGTAAAGGTATCGTCCAAGAAGCTCGTCACCGTCAGGCGGCGATCCTTGCATTCCTTCTGCAGGAACTCGGTAACTCGTCCCGAAGGGTCGATGATTAGTGGGTAACGGTTGAAACGCTTGAGAATGATGGCATTCTCAGTGCACAGATCATCGACGGGGAGGGCATTCTCCTGCCAGCCCAGGCGTTCATCAGCTGTAGACAGGTATTCAGTAACAGGGTTTGGCGACTTGTACTGAATACCAGACAGGTGAAGCTGATGGAACCAGTCGTCCATCATTGACTTTCGGAATGTCTGATCGTATAGACCACTGTACGCCAGGAAGGCCGCAGCCACCAGGACATCTCCGACGAGGGTGCTGATTTGGATTTCGAACGACTTGCTTCCAGCCTCCCAGCGAACTCGTTCCGAGGACAGACTGTCGAGAAGTCTGACACTGCGGTCCACCTTGAACTGGACTCTCGACATCTCGGCCTTGATGGCCTGGGTCTCACTGATAAGCGCAGCATACTCAGTCTTGTACATGTTGATGCTGGCCTCGAGCTCCGCGATGTTGTTCTGCACAGACTTGGCCTGGGCCTTGGTCTCCAGGGCTTGATCCTCGAGCTGCTCGACCTCGATCTTGAGAGGACCGACCCGGTCGAGAATGTCAAAGTAGTTGACCTGGGCAGCAACCCACTGCACGAGAGGACCGCAAGCCTTGGAAGCGCGGTTGACCTTCTCAAAGGTGAATTCAGGGTTGGACAAGAAGTCGTTGCGCATCTTGTTCCTCAAGCCCTTGGTCATCTGCTTGGCGTTGTCAAACATGAGAATGCTGGCAATGAAGTCGTCCTTTCGCACGATTCCTTGCACCGCCTTCCAGTCGTTGATCCTGTGACCGAGCAAAGTGCATACGGCATCCATGGCAAGTCGAACACCCTGAGGTGGGTTGCCCATGGACCTGACTTCGGTCAGATGTTGACGCTTGATGTTGCTGACACTGGCCTTGGCCTCCTCGACAGCGGGTTCTGCCTTTGCGAGATCCTCCAGCACAACCTTCTTCCGCGAGGCAACCTCTGCCTCCTGCTTCTCCAAATTGGCCTGAATCTCTAGTGAAGTATTCTTCCTCTGTTCCGCCACACGCTGATCAGCAACCATGCGCTGCAGCTTCTCGTTCGCCTCCGCATCCTTCTGCTCCAGTTGCTTCTTCTTCTCCGCAAGGCTCACTCGAAGATCGCGAACCTTGTCCACCGTGTCTCTAAGCTTCTCTAGACCAACGTTCAAGTGACGCTGCTGTTCCTCAAGATCCTCCCGCTTTTCGTTGTAGAGCTTGATGTATTGCGTGACAAAGTCAAGGAAGTGTCGAGGCGTCAAGAAAGTAACCTTGCCCTGTTGCTTGAGCAGCTTCTCGTTGTATCGCTGCAGCGAATAGTGGATGTGCACCATCGAGTTAACAACTGTCTCACGATGAGAAGGAGGCAGTTGCAGACCACGGTATGCCACAGGAATGGTATCAGGACACTCAAAGTTGCTTCGGTCCAAGTCGATAGATTGGGTGAGCTCATGGCCGACTTGGAAGAGAGCCTGATCAGACCAGTCTCCGAACCAGTTGAGGACGCATCGGTTGAACAAGGCAGGACTGGTCGCAGCCTTTGAGGAGAGGCCATCCTCGGGGGGGTTCATGGTAAACACGACGTGTAGGTTCTTGACGATCTGCTGCGTGAACCACTTGTATAGTTCCTCTGGCGAGTCTAGGTGCAGGTTCTGGCGCTGAGCACCCTCCTTGCAAGCAGTCATAAGGGCTGCATACTCGTCTCCCTCGAAAAGACCGGGAACTTCGGCATTGGCGAGCAGGGTGTTCATTCTCTCCAGGAAACCCGAGTCCAAGACGTTCGACTCGTCCATAATGAAGCAAATCTTCTCACCCTTGCAACCGCATCGTCGAAGGACATCTCGAAGATCGTCATCAAAGTCCTCAGCAGAGTACTTTCCGTGGACCTTGATCTGGAAGACCTTGAGGCCGTTCATCCAAGCCACAAAGCGAGACAGTGTAGTCTTGCCACTGCCACTGACACCAATCAAGATGAGATGGCCTTGGGGCTGTCGGAAGACACGATCGATACGCAGCACGTGCTCCAAGACATCGTTGAAGAGGATCAGGGGCACGTCAACCTCTTCCTCGCAGAAGGTCTTGAGCCTAGCCCTGACAAAGTCTCGCAGCTGCTCACGATCAACCGGGACATAATTCTTGGACAGCCAGTTGGAGAACAGAATAGGGCCTCCAAGTGCCTTCTCCTCATCAATGTTGGGGAAGAACTCCAATGCGATGCGTCGTACGCTCTCATCGGTCCACTGTCGCTCCTCTTCAGCCACCAGTCGATCTTGGAAGAGGCGCAGAGCTTCGTGAGCCCAGATTCGGATAAGACCTTCAATGGTCAAGGCTTCCAGGGGCCGGATAGCCTCGTACACACCACGGACCCATCGAGTGAGTTCACGAGGGGAGTAGACATAGTGGGGCTGAATCTTGGGTGTGAATCTTTGCTGGGACTCGAGATAGAAGCGAACCATGGCGTGGGTAAGAGGCTCTGCATATCCGCGAAGAGATGGGATGATCTTGAGAACAGCAGAGTTGAAAGTGCCGTAGATCTGGTTGAGAGAAAGCTCACCAGGATAGTCGACCATGATGAGAGGAGCATGTCGAAGGAATCTGGCACCCATGGGAGTACGTCCAGCATCAGTAGGAGGATTGCAAGCACCGACGAACTGGATACGGTCCAGAGTGACCCATGACTTGTCGGATGTTCTCCAGAAACCATTATGCTCAACAAGCTGGCGAAGGAACGAAATAGCGCGTTGCGTTCCATACTTGTCTGGTGCCGGCAAGTTGATCTCATCGCAGAAGATGACAAGCCATCGTCCGATCTGAGTGGGTGAGAGCATAACACCGTTCAGTGTCTTCTTGTATTCGCAGTACTGCTCGAATGTCTTAATGAGCAGGTCAGGAGTTGTCGCGCTCGAGAAGTTAAGACCAACAACTTCCATGTTGGGCAGCTTGCGAAGTGCACTGAACAGAGTCATTGTTTTACCAGATCCAGGAGGACCACAAAGCAGCAGAGGCTTGTGCTCAGCGAGCCAAGAGTAAAGAACATCCTCGTGACGGACAGTGTCCAGCGTGGGAATAACGACATCGGTCTGAGTGATGGAGTGAGTGTTGACTTCCACAGATGGTACCTGGTTCTGCCAAGGAGCCCACTCAGACTTGGGAAGAGTGACGTCGAAATCAATGAGAGAGCTGGTGCCATCAAGAGGAGGCGAGCCAAAGTTGGCCAAGGCACAGATATCATCACCAAATGACTTTCTATCAGCCAGAGGACAGTCGCCAGTGAGTGCCCAAACAAGCGCCAACAGAAGCTTCTTCGAGATGAAGGATTCGATCTGTTCAGACTCGAGAGGAAAGTCGGAGTGCTGGCCATTGTACTCGATTGCGTCTCGGACGGCCTTGTTGAGCAGCGAAAAGAGGGTGGTGAGCACACGAGCGGTTGTGAACTCCATAATGTGATTGTAACCCTCAGCTCGCTGGAGAGCTTGGAGAATAAAGTCCTCGTCGGTCAAGTAGACCTGGAGCAGACTGGCAAACTCGCTTTGCACAGCCAGAGTCTTGGCAGGGCTATGTCCCGTAGCAACGCTATCCTCATCCAAGTCCTCAAAGGGAACGCTGCGGAGAGTTGAGAGATAGTTTTGGACCATCATGATCGGCGAGACAGTGTCCTCGCTGAACCAGACCATACCGCAACGACTGACGGTGGCAAGAGTAGCGTACTTGAGAGTCTCGACTTCGAACATGATTCGAACGTTAGGAGGCAGGTTGAGACGTTCACCATTGGGGAGGGTAAGCAGCTTGTTGTCATCGAGGACACTGTTCAAGTTCTCGACCCATTCAGGATCGACATCACCATCAAAGACGATCCAATGTCTCTTCGAGTCTTCGCCACGCAGGTTGTCGACAATCTTGCGGAGAATGCTGGTGAACAGACCGTCGGTCCACTCACGAGTTGTCGAGTCGAGGTTTCCGTACAGTGCCTCCTTCGACATGACCTTTGAATCGATCACATGAGACACGCCTTCAACACCTTCGACCTTCTGAAGAGCATCCAGCAGAAGCCTCCACGCAGCAGACTTTCCGGATCCAGAGTTACCGACCATCATGACACCGTGGTGGATCTTCTGGATCTGGTAGAGCTGGAGGACCTTGGTCATCCAAAGCTCATTGACGACGAGATGACGCTCTGCTGCAAGCTCGCGGATAGCGTTCTCCAGGGCCTCAAGGTTGGCTGGCACGTATTGAACACCAGGGAAGCAGGTTGTTTCAATAGTGGCCATGATGTCAACATCGGACTTGATCAACTTGGGCGCAATAGTCTCCCGAATGCTCTGCACAATGATCTCGGGTTCAACAACCTCCTCGGCACCGAGGCTGCCTTCGCCCAAGCGAGCACGCTTGAGGCCACCAGAGCTAACCAAAACACTCTTCAAAGCACGCAGACCAAAGTCGTAGTGAGCCTGTTTAGACAGCTTGCCAGAGCACTGATCGAAGAAGGGAACAGTCTGCTTGGAGAGTTGCTTGGCCTGGTTGAAACCCTGCGAGTAAAGCATAACCTCGGCAATGAGCTCCTTGTCTGGCTTAGACATGGCAACACTTCGGAAGAGCTTCTTCAAGTTATCGGGGAGGTTGGAACGACCAGCATAGCCAGGGTTCATGGTGATGAAGATACCAGTGTTTTCGTTGACGTGGAGATGGCGGCCGACCAACTCAATCTGAGACTGGTCATCCTCGACACCCTGCTTGAGACCCAGCTGAATGTTCTGGATCTGCTGCGAGACAGCGGACAAGATACGCTCCTCCAGACGGTTGAACTCATCGAAACAACCCCAAGCGCCGACCTGGCAGATACCAAGGAAGATACGACCCATGGCCTGGAAGTCGAAAGTGTCGTCACAGCAGAAGACAAGCGTGAATCGTCCCAGCTGCACACCAAGGGCTTTGACTGATTCAGTCTTACCCGTACCGGCAGGACCATAAGGTGAACCACCCAGTCGTTGGCACAGTGCCTGAGTGAGGGTGAGGAAACATCTATCGGTAAGAGGGGTGCGAACAAGGCGCTCCGGAACACCCAGGTATTCGAAGCCATAGTTGAGTTTGGCGTTGGCCATCTTGATGTACAAGCGATCAAGATATTCGCCTTGGGGTTCGTAGACGTAGCGCATCTGCAACTGCCAGAGGTAGTGGCTTGTGGAGTTGGCGTTTGCATTGATGAGCTTCTCAATAGTGTCACGCTGGTGGACACATTCGGTAATCAACTGTTCGCACTTCTTCCTCAGAATGACCTCAAGCTCTCCGAGGACGGTATCGGCAAGAACGCGGAGGACCTCGACTTCACGATCGAAGATAGCCTTGAGCGTCTCGCCGCCAGTGGTAAGAGACTTGTCAACCGCGGTCGTCCAAACAACCTGGGTTGCAAGTACAACAATCTGGCTGGGATAGGCGTCCATAAACTCGTTCAGAGCCTCTCGGTCAATCGTCTCCGATTCAAAGATGGGCGTGTATTGGTCAACGGCCTCAGCAAGCAGCTCAGCCAGGGTCGACTTCATGCCACCCTCGAGGAGAGCCAGCCAGTCGTTGATCTTCGGTGTCTTGGCCAAAGAGATTTCCTTCTTGAGTCGAACAACCTCACCTTCTTTGGAAGTGAAGCCAGAAATGACAGTTTCATCGTCCATGACGAGACCTGACAAACCAGCAAACATCTTCTTGAAGTGCTTGGCAATGCGCAGTGTGTCGTTGCTGTTACCAATCATCTCCAGGAGATCCTCGTCACCAACAAAGTAGAATCTGGGGAACGAGACTCGCTCCTTCTCCAGGTACTCACCGAGAGCCTTCTGGATCTTGTTGAGCATTTCTGCGAGTCGCTCAAGAGATTTCTGGACGTTGGGGATGTTGAGAACTTCGAGGACGTACGGCGACTTGTTGGCCTTCTTCATGACAGCCAAGAACTCGCTGTTGATGTTCTGGAAACGTCCCGACTCGATAGGGAGAAGGTGCTTGATATCCGCGTTGCCAGTGAAGACACCCTCAAGGTAGACCCATTGGCGTTGAACATCAATCCACACATCAAAGAGAACATGGACGCGGTTGAGTTTGTCCTCCCATGCAACAGCCTCTTCCTCAAACTCCTTGTAATAGGGAGAGTGCTTCATAGCCTGCAGAGAGTTCAGGTTCTCACTACACTTGGCAAAGAGATCGTCCCAACCACGAATGAGTCGGATCTTGTTCTGGTAGTTGACCATCTCCAAGGCATAGTTCTGCCATGTCTCACGGACTTGCTTCAAGAACTCTTCAAGAGCCATTTCACCCTGAGCCTGAGCAATGATGTCCTTGACGATGACTTCGGTAGCAACCAGGTTGAGGTCCCAAACATCACCAAGGGTCATCGAGCTCGGTGAGAAGCGCTTCTGCGGCTTGATTTGCTTGTAGATCTTGTGCCAATGACGTTCGCGAATGGCATCAGACTTCAAGTCGGAGAGAATAGAGTTGACCTTGAGGAAGCCGCGAAGAATGCCCTGGACGTGCTCGAAAGCAGCATACTGTCGCATCCTGCTGGGCATTTCCTTGGTGCTCTTGATGAGGTCGTCAACCTTGGATCGAATCTTTCGTGGCTGAACAGCAGTCCAGAGAATATCGCGTGTCTCATTGAGACTCGCCCAGATGGTGGAAAGGTTAGACCAGACAGACTGGAAGTCGCGGACCTCCTCAAGAGTGGCCTCAAGAGAGGTATCGGGGCTAGCAGGAATATCCAAGGCTTCCTTGGCCTTCGCCACCATTTGAGCATCATCCTGAAGCTTGGAGATACGGGATTCAAAGGAGCTCAGGGTGGCAGATGCAACATCAGGCTGAATGGTTCCAGAGACAGGCTTCTCCTCGTTCCACTGGGCGGCGATTTCAGCAATTCGTTCGTTAATCAATTTGTCCTCGGCGACGATCTTGGCCTGGAGCGCATCAGTCTGATCCTGGACGATTCTAGACTTCTTCTCAAGAATCTCCTTGAGAGCCTCCCATTGGCTGTCGATCTGCTCAATGTGCAGCCAGTCATTGGGGAACTGATATCGTTGCCTGACAAGCGTCGACTGTCCTTGGCGGAACATGTCAATCTCGGGCGCCCACGTCTTGACATTGCGCTTGCAGCTCTGCACAACGGTGATGAATTGGACGGCCTGAGCAGTCGAGGAGGCATCTGAGCTCTGGCTCTCGAGGTGCTTGCGTGCCTTTTCAATCTCTGCATTGATCTCGCGCATACGGTTTCCTAGGCGGCTGGCAAACTTCATGAGAATCTCATGCTGCCATTGATCATACTTCGCATTGACCTTGGTCTGAACTTGATCGTAATCAATGGTGAGATGGCCAAACGCCCGGCTGACTTCTTGAGTGTCAAAGGTAGACCGGGTCTTGCGGATTTCCTGCAGAAGCTGCAACCATCGAGGGAGCTGCTCGCCAAGAGCATCGTAAACCTGCTCAGACTGAAGATCCCAGAGTGACTGGAACTGAAGCCACTTGTCGACATAGGCACTAACCTCATGCAGCTTCTTCTCAACAGAGACATAGACACGCTGCAGCAGGCCAGCGCACTCCGACGGCAAGTCAGTGAAGCGAGGCTCATCATTGGCGGTAGTGGTCAGGCTCATCTGGTATCGAGTCGCCTTGATCTTGCGAAGGTTGCAGACAATTCCGAGCCACTCGTGAAGATGGAGGAACCAACTAGCCCGAGCAAACTCCAGAGGAGGATCGAGGTAGATGACTTGGTTGCGCATGGCCAGCTCAAGAACAAGACGCTTCATGGTCGGGCCATCGGGCTTAGCCTCTTCATTGTTGTTGTTGACCTTTCGTCGCAATTCATCATCAGGAGTGTCGTCCTCAAACGCTTCGATCCATGCGTGAACAGCGCTCTGGAGGCGGGTGAGGAGAATCGACTGAACCTTGCTGTTCAGGCCACGCACCCAGAAGTCCAAGTTCACATATTGCTCCAAGTTCAGCTGATCCACGGCAGCCTGGATCGTATCCAAGCGAGTGTGGAAAGCAGCTTCCTCATAGGGGCAGGTGTTGAGCTCCTTCAAAGCTTGCTCAACAGTGGCATGAATGAAGTTCAGAGACACAGCCTTCTGCTGGAGAACGGACACAGCAGCTGCAAAACCGCGAATGAACATGCCGTGCTTGCTCTCCGTGTTCTTGGCAAGGCCAAAGTCGGTTCCACCAGGAAGAAGTGGTCGTGTTTGTCTATTATCAGAGTAGAAGAGCTCATGCGAGTTGATGAACGACTCCCATCGCAGCGGCACACCTTCACTAATCAACTTGTAGACATCGTTTCGGTAACCATAGAGCAGGACCGACTCCTCACCCATGACCGAGATTTGCCGCAGAGTCTGGGATAGTGTTCTCACGCTCTCCATCAGGCTAACAGCGTAGGGGTACACTCGCTTGGCATCCTTGGACACGGTGGTAACAGCGTGCGGCACAGAGTACGATTGCCAGGTAAGGTTGCGTGTCTCCTTGAAGAGAGTAATGACTTGAGGATCAAAGTTGACAGTGAGCTCAAGGATACCACCAGCAGATCTGACACGAGCAATCTCAAAGAGTTGGCCAGAAATAGAGATCTTGCGTCTACCCACGTCGGCAATCCAAGCCTCGTAGATTCGAGCAGTATCCAGCTTCTGCTTGAAGAGCTCGCTCTCCTCCTGGAGCTTGTGACCTTCGGTGTGCATAGTCCAATCAGGACCAAGGACAGCCTCGACCTTTCGCATGTAGCCGTCAAGTTGGAACTCGATTTGGCGAGCCCAGATGATGGCACCTGAGACAGGAGGGAGATCACGAAGCTGAGCCATAGCGTGAGTCTCCGAGTGACCATACTGCTGCTTGAATCGCTCATGCAGTCCATTGATTGCCTGCTTGACGTGGTCCATCAGCTGGTTCTGGTACTCCTGGATAGCACCGCGAATCTTAGGCCTGACAAAGAGGGCGTTGAACTTGGAGAAGACTCGGAACATCTCGTTGGCGGTCTTGGCAGTGGCCAGTCGATCTCGAAGTCTGGCAATGATAGAGTTCTCCACTCGAGTCGTGCGCTCGTTGTAAAGATTCTCGGCTCGTACCCAGCGTTCCTTGCCCTGGTCGGTGACATCCAGCAGGTCGACATTATGCAGAGCCTCCCAGGCCTGCTTGACCTCTTCAACGGCGTCCACATCGCCCATCTCCTCCATGACGATGCCGTTTGAGCCCGTTGTCTCGGTGACGCCGGGGATAGTCGCCTGAGGGCCAAGGACGTTGATGATCGTCCGCTGGAGCTGCTCGTGGTTGTCACGGAAAGTGCTGACGTACTTGATCCTCGACTCAAGCTCCGAGTGCTTCTTGTTGATCTTGATAGGGATAAACTTCTCGTTTCGACGTCGAGTCACTTCACGGGCCACATTGGTGAACTCCTTGACATTCTCTTCCCAAGTTCGGAATATGTCGTCGCAAGTCTGCATGATGGTCTGGAACTGCTGGTAGTCCAGGTTGACCAGCTCAGTTCCCGGTAGCAGTCGGTGAAGCACTTCGTCGAGATCGGCCGAGATGGCTTCAACCAGCGGCAGAGCCCTACGGATCGGATAAGGGCAAATCCTCAGTTTCTTGTTCAGATGTCCAAAGATCTGCGCGATAGCCTCCTGTGCCTTGGAAAGCGAGGTAGCAGAAAGCAGCTCATCGAGAGGGAAATCACGCATGAGCTGGTTGTACTTCTGAACCTTGTCCATAGCTTCCTTGAGACCGGTGTCAGCCGTGAAACTGACGGTGGCCTGGAAACGCTTGGCATGCTTGAGGATCTCGAGTGTCAGGAGCACACCCTCGCTCCTGAGCTGACCCTCGATACCCTCCAAAGCCGACTCCATGGACAGCCAAAAGTTGACCTCCTGACTCGCAGTGTTGAACTCCTGGTTCGCATTCGAAGACGGGTCCTTGGTCAATTTGGTGATGCCCTGAATGGACTTGATCCAGGTATTGACGTTGGCCTGCAGCCGGTTGAGGAATGTGCTGTCCTGGAGAAGATTCTGGGGGATCGCATCGAGAGAGGGCCGGGTATGGCGAGATTCGGCATCGTCGAGGACATTCTGAACGATGGAGTGAAACGTGAGTGAGATCTCGGGAATATCAACGTTCTGCTGAAGATGGAGCAGACTCAGCTCCAGATCATTGAGTCGCTTCTTGGTGACTGGAATTCCCGTCTTCGCATCAACATCCGCCCGTCCTCTCGACCCGTTGGCCAACTGCTGGCTCTTGGTGTTGGCGTCAAAGTACGGCACCAAGGCGTGGTGGACCTGAGAATGAAGAACCTCCCAAGGAGAGAGGGCCGTACCCTGCTCTCCAACTCCGGCGTTGAGAGAGGCAGGGCCAGGCAAATTAGTAATAAATATTTGAGATGTAAGGGGTCGTGTCGGGTCTATAGGTTGAGGAGATTTGATAAGGACAAGAGAGGAGACGGTCGTCGGGGACGAAGAGATCTCGGTAGAGAGGGTGTAGTTGTAGGTAACCGGCGCTATCAAACATCAGCAAGACTACACAACATGGCAAGCTTCACGTAGACGAACCAGCAGGGTCGGCTCCGGCCTCTACAGCAGATGGGTTTGCGATATCCTTCTGGATATAGAGCACATTCTGGCTATCGCTCGCAAACCGCGTGCAGCGCGAGACAGTCTCGCCATAGCGGGCCTTGTGCAACAGACTTCCCAGCTGCTCGAGTTCGTCGTGGGTGGCGCCGAGGGCGATCTCGCAGACGGCAGCGAGATGCTCAACCACGCGTTCGGGCTCGATGGTCGGGAACGGCGCGGCAGCTGCGACACCGTTGGCGGAGCTCCCAGTGCTCGGCGCAGCAGCCGAAGTGACCTCCATAATGGCAGGAGGGTGCGGTATGGGAAAGAGAGTAGATGGAGAAGGCCTAGTAGCGCCCAGTCATCTCCAAAAGGTCGGCTCGCGGAGGGTTGAGGGACGCAAACGAGGGGAGTCGGTGATGGAGGGACGAGGAGCTCAAGGTGGGCAAGCTTGCGTAGATTATCGAAAACAAACTCAGCGACGGCGTACGATGAGCTCGAAGGCTAAAGGAGCGTGGTGTCGATGATAGCAAAGGCGGGAGTCGCAGAGAGGTATTACGCAGCGGTAGGTAGGGGTTGATGAGATGAAGTTCCAGTGTCCACCAAAGGAGTTCGGTTGTTGACTTTGGACTGGTTTGGATAAGTAGCCAAGGGCGCTGCTGTGTCTCTGCCGGATTTACGCGACTAGGTCCAGGGGAACCCCTGCCGCGACTGGACTGGACGGCATGTGTCGTCAGGAGGCGTGCACCCACAGAAATCGAAATGGAAGCCCGCCCACCGGACCCAATAATGAACACAGGAGGCACCTGCACTGAAGCACACGCTGTAGCCCGCTGAAGCCCACTACAGCATGGACGCCCTCTGGTGGAGCACAGCGCCCATCCGCCAAATCTGCGACAAGCTGCCACACGCGGCCTCTGATTGGCCTCACATCTCGCGACAAGGGGGGGCTCCCCAGGATGGGTCGGGTCATGCCAGGTTGGCGTTTTGGCGCAGGGGTCGCATTGGTCGTCCCAAGGAAATGAAAGAACTCCAGCAAGGGTTTTGATTGAATGCTACGCTTTTTAAATGTGCGTCTGTCTTCAACGACAATCAGTCACTCATTGCAAGGCAAGGTTACTCACCATCCGGCTCAGTTAAAGAACTCACTGTAGGAATGCTCTACGTCCATCCCAACTCAAGACCATGCTCGTGCATACACATTCCCGCTAACGAGACTCCATCTACACGCAGCCATGGTGGACGGGCTGCGGCTGGTCCCTAACTCAAACCTTGAGTTGAGCCACAACTCACAGTATTGAAACCCCACTATCCTTCTTCACAACCTTGAACCAGGTTACCTTTATCCAATACAAGCACGCACAGCAGACAACAAAGGGTACGTCAGCCGAAACGTCTCCTCCCGCTCCAGTGGCGTCCAAGCTCGTCTACTACATACACGCTTCCATTAGTTCAGTCCGCACATAAGTTCACACAATAACTACCTATACCTCTTGATAGAACTTGAATCATTTAACGAGGAATAATCCTCAACTACATGCTAACATTTCTAATAAAAGTACCTAACCACAAAACCAATCATGTACACAGTCGTCCTCTCACCATTCCCGACCGACAGAACTCTTTTCCCTCCTAGAACCAGAAGCACAAGAAAACGTCATAATCTTAAGCCATCTGAAAACATGACAATGCCTCCCAACCCAGCTTCAACCCGTAAATCCCCCAAAATCCCAGTCTCTCCCGTCAAGTTCGCGAAAGCATGTCCCAAACAAACAAGACCAGTCCCAACGCCCTTGTAAACCATTGTCCAGTCATCCATAACCCGCCTTCGTGCCATGCAGACCACTAGACCGACCAATGCGCCAGATCGAGACTCTACACACTACCCAAGGTAGTTAGGTACCACCTACGCTTGGTTGCCCCCGCCTCCGTTGCCGCCTGCAAGCCTCTGCCGTTGAAACATGACCCGCTCGTTACAAATGTCGATAAACTCTTCAAACTTGGCGATCGTGACTTGTTGTTCTTCCAGTTTAGTCTTCAACTCGCCAATTTCTTTGTCCTTTTCCTCCTCCATCTTCTTCATGTCTTCTCGTGCTTTTGCAAGCTCACGCCTCAAGTCTGCGCGTATGCGGTCTTCAGGTGATTGATGAGGTTTGCTGTATATCGCAGGTCTGTTCTCTGCCAGGCCAGTCGCCACTTTCTGAGGGTTGCGGTTGATAGCTGCACGAGCATTATATATGTCTCTTGGGAGCAAGTGACAATCAGGGTTAGCGGTTTGCAGAATCTGCAATGTCTCTGAAACCCCAGCACCTATTTGTCAGTTAGTATGATATTGACTATGCTTATATAAAAGACTGACCGTTTTCTTTGAGTTCCTTCACTGCAGCAACCATCTTGCTGTCAAGCTTTCGAGCAGCAGGGTGGTGTGAAGGGCTCTCACTAGGACCGTGGTTGTGTGAGAGATGGGTAGGGTCCGGGCGATATCGAATTGTCCACTGGGTTCGCTGCTCGATGGCAAAGAACCCAAAGGGGCAATCGCATTTTCGGGACGACGTTTTGCGCTTTCGGCACTCGGGGCTAACACGGCTCGGCGGCTTGCCTGCGCGATCACAGACAAACAAAACTTTCTTCAATCCCGGTACGGTCTTCTTCGAGCGGCCGATAACAATGGCATAGCCGACAGACGTACAGTACCGAAGCACGGCTTTCTGCACAGCTTCAAGGGTCGGGTAGCTTCCACCTTCCGGTGGGGGCGACATCATCTCGCCCAGCGGCTGTTGGGGGATGTAGTTGGGGTCAGCAAGCAACTTCATATCCAGGCCCCCCGACTCTTCGCCGTTGTTGTGACTATCAATATCCATTGCTTCATCTCCGTTAGTCTCCTGCTTCTGTGGCGGTGCCTGCTGTTGCTGCGTCTGAGGCGCAGCAGCCGGTGCAGGAGGCTGTTGAACTGGCTCTGCAGGAAGCGACTGTTGCTTCTGTTGCTGCTGAACCTGCTGTTGCTGAACCTGTTGCTGATCTCGCTGGTCCCGCTGCTGATCCCTCTGAGACTTCTGGGGCTTCGGCTGACGCTGTGCCTGCTGAGATTGTGTCCGTTGTGGCTCCTGCTGCTGCTGATGAGGAAGCTGCTGTTGCTCCGGAGGCTGAGGAGTATGGATTTGTTGCTGCTGGGAGTGGAGCTGAGCTTGTTGCTGATGTTGCTGCTGCTGCTGATGGTGTTGCTGCTGCTGCTGTTGGTGTTGTTGCTGCTGTTGCTGCTGAAGCTGCTGATGTTGCTGCTGTTGTTGCAGATGCTGCTGTTGTTGCTGCTGCTGTTGATGTTGCTGTTGCTGCTGCTGCTGCTGTTGTTGTTGCTGCTGCTGCTGCAATTGTTGTTGCTGTTGCAATTGCTGTTGATGCTGATGCTGCTGCTGCTGTTGCTGCAACTGCTGGTGCTGTTGATGTTGCTGCTGCTGAAGCTGGTGCTGCAGTTGTTGATGCTGCTGCGTCTGGGCTTGCTGCTGGCTTGACTGCTGCGGCAGAGGGGGCGAAGGAGCTTGGGGCTTAACCTGAACCTGCCCGAGTTTTGGCGTAGGCTGAGTCTGTTGGGATGGAGGCCGCTGCTGTGGAGAGCCCTGGACATGGTGTGGGTGGTGGGTTTGCCGAGGCTGGTTGAGCGGGTGCGAAGGGTGACTCAAGTGTTGGTGGTGCAGCTGCTGCTGCTGTTGTTGATGGTGGTGGAGTTGGTTGGGAACAACTTGCCCAAGAGTAGGGAACATCATCTGCCCACGCGGCGGCGGAACAGTTCGCGTGTTTGACACGTCGAGTGGACTCGGCACAGCATTGGACATGTGCGAGGAGGAGGAACGCGAGGAGCCATTGGGAAGATTACCAGTCACAGGATTCGGGTTGGTGAAGAGATGTTGGGGATAGCCAGATGGCTGCTGCGGTGCATAGGCCTGAGACTGGTACGGAGACGCGGAGTGAGGCGCTGGTGATTGCTTATTCTGCTGGCTCGGATGAGGAGAGGGATATGGATTGCGGCGAATGCCGGCCTGGGGAAAGTTTAGGCCAGCATGGGGATTTGATCCCGGACGCAGACTCGACATGTCGTCTCGTCAGGCCCCGGCAGAGGAGCCGGATTACAAACGCGAGAATTGGGACGCGCGGGGAGCAGAATCTGGGGTCGGCAAGGTGGGAGGGGACGGCGGAGGTGTTGCTATCGTCGTTCGGCCGCGGCGAAGCGAGCGGGAGGAGGGTGCGTGAAGAAGAAGTGACGTGACGTGACGTGACCCCGAGAGTCGATGAAGGGAGCGGGTTCGGAGTTGCGTGACTGTCGCGAGTCGTCCCCCGGTGATGATGATGAAGTCGGTCGGTCGTCGGTCGGTCGAGGCCAGGCGGTGTCGTGGCCCGTTGCCGAAGCCGAAACGCGGCAGGCGTAGCCGGAGACGGTGACCGGTGACGGTGAGCAATCCAAGGGACGAGACCGTGACCTTGACCTTAGATCTGGCCGGGCACGTAGGTGCGATACGGAGCGGAGCGCGGTGGTGTGCGGTGCGGTGCGGTGCAGTGTAGTTCGGATTGCGGAGCGTGTGGCCTTGCGTGGGAAGCAAGCAAACCCTGGGGCCCAAGGATCTTTGGGGGTGTCGATAATGGAGCAGCTGGGTTTGGGATGGGGGGAGGAGGCGTGGAGTTGTGGTTCAGCAGAGGCGTGAATAAAATTATGGAGAGGGACGAGCAGCCCGCCCGCAGCCCGGAAAAAAAATTTGGCCTGCCTGCGTGCCTGCCTGCCTAGGTGCCTCCTGCCTTGCCTGCCTGGCGTGACGAGGTTACGCGCCGGGGGGGGTAGGGCAAGCGGGAAGGGGGACCAAAGAGAAGGAAGTGGGTGAGCAATTGGCAGGGGGGGAGGGGCGAAGGGGAAACAGAGAACCCGGGGCAGAGGGGAGGAGAGCTGGAGTGAGGGTGAGAGGGGAGGAGGGGGGGCGCGTGAGAGCAAGAGGACAATGTGGAAGGGGGGAGGTGAGGCAGAAGGGAAGAAGCCGGTACGAGAGAGGGGAGGGGAAAAAAGCCAGCCAAGGGTGCGCAGAAGACACGCCTTTGCCTTAGGTGCGTGCCCGAGAGAGATGGAGAGAGCAAGGACACAGAGGGGAAGGGAGGGAGTGGCAAGTGTGCAGGTGCAAGGTGTGTGTCCGTTGTCAATGTTTGATTGTGGGGGGCAGGGAGTTTTGCTTGATTTTCTCTGGGCGGCGTGGCGTTAGGCGTCGGCGGGCGATCTGAGAGAGTGCGAAAGAGGTGAGGTCGAGACGTCGGGAGGAGGAAGAAAAAAATTGAGCCCCTGCCACTGGTTGGTTGGTTTGGTTGGTGGTTGGGGTGTCTATTTTTTTTAGCAGGTCCTTTCGGCAGTCGAGAGTCTCATCAGAGGGCAAATGAGGCGGGATGAAAGAAGATTGGTTTGCTAGTGGCAATCATTCGTTTCGCTCGCCAATATCAACCGAAGAGAAGAAGCAAGCAACGATCAAAGGGGACCCCGGACTGGCTGGAAGTAAAAAACACAAAAAACGCGACACCTAATTCTCGTCCGTCGTGTTTGTTGCCTTCCTGTTGTCGCCCTAGGTGGCTTTTTTCCCACTACGTACTCCCCTTTGACGGGACACGTGACGCCATCCCTTTCCCGCCTGCGCGCCTTGGGCGCTGCCCGCCTTACCTTACGTGACCGACCGTCTCACTCAGCCAACCAGCATCTATTATTAACAGGAAAACTTTCCCGAGCATTCCGCTGCAGAACGCAGAGAAAGGTCTCACACACGAGAGACACGCACGCACGCACGCACAAACACACTCCCTGCCAAGTACAAGACGCGTCGTCATTGGCGTGCTTTCCATCATTTCAAGCCATAGCGTCTCCCGATCTGAAAAAAGAGCCTCACCCGATTTGTAATGCAACGAAATGCTAATGTACTTGCCGTGCTGTTGAAATCGCTTCATATTCCGAAATCGAGTGGCACATCAAACTTGATGCCATCAAACAGTGTCTCGCCTCACAGACCCCCGGGCATCCGTCATGCTCACAGGCCCACCCTAGAGCTTAGCACGAGATGCATTCATGGTACCGCTGCTTCCGAGATACGAACATGGCCAGGGGTTTGTGCTTCGATTGGATCTGGGATTTCGCTAGACGTCGATATAGGGTATATTAATAGCTTTGTGACAATCCAATTTCGGGTTCAAAGCAGCATGCCTCGTGTGAGATAGAAACATAGCGAATGTTTCAATTTCCTCATTGACACCTTGATACAATGCGTTGAAGGTGGTTCAGCATTTCATCTCTAGACACATCATCCCTGATTCAACAATCCTTTTCATGGGTGTCATTCTGTCTCATTCTCTGGATTAAAGACTTGAATATGTCCCTCCCTCGTCAACCGTCAATAATCACCAAGTCGTACGCAGCACAGCCATGCATCCTTGATAGAAGTAGATCCGAGCTCTCGTTGCTTGCATTGAGCTAAGCCCACTACCACTATTGTCATCGGAGGCTGTACCGAGGCCCTTTCTCCTCATGCAACCCGCACATTATTCACACGTGGCATGTATAAACTTTCATCTGACTGAGGTGACTGTATTTCCTCTTTGGTAAATCTCATAGTTGAAACTATATGCTCCTCGATGTAGTTCATCCTATGGGCTGTTTCCGTGTCTCGTGCAGCTCATCATGCACTATCCCAATTGTGGTATCTTTTCCAAACAGGCTATGCTACGCCCGTGACAATTCCAAAACGCCGTGTCCGCTGTATATGTATAACGTATAATAAGGAGAGGAAGAAGGATAGTAATGGTCTCCTCGAAAGCGAGGTAGACCCCAGTGCGTCAAAGTCATCATGTCATTCCACCTTGCGTCGCTTCTTCGGCCGTCGCGCACCCTCTTGCCCGTCAACGAAATGGCCCTTTTCGATCTGGTGTTGTCGCAGGTTGTCTGGTCGGTTCTTGTACTGACTGGTACAGCCTGGGAATGGGCAGCGGTAGATCTTTGGAGGGGACGTAGCATGCTGCAGCTTCTTGTGCTTGGCCATGCTTCCGCTGAACCAGCGAGGATCACCCTCTGGCCTATACCCGCAGATATCACAGCAGCTATTCGACTTGACCTTGGTCGAAGAAGATCCCGCCGCGGCTGGTGACGGCGGTGAGTTTGCTGCAGTCGAAGGCCCACGTACCGACGTCGTATCTGCCGGGGTGGGGAGTGGTTGTGGGTTCAGTGTGTAAGGGTCGATAGTGTCTGGCATGGCCGGGAAATCAATGGGAGCGTTTGGATTAAATGCGCCATTCTGGTTAAAGTCGAATGGGTCTGGGGTAATAGCTTCAAAGAATTCGTCGATATCGAGTGCCGAAATTGCAGGTGTTGCGTTTGGTACCGATTGGGCCAGAGTTGGTTGAGCCAGTGTATTAATAATCGTTCCAATAAACTTGACGCCGTGACGATAATAGGTTGACCGAGTATGTGTTTGAGGAATGTTTTGGTGATACAACGAGTCCATCTGTTGTCTAACGTGTTCGATATAGTGATCAAAGTAGATATCCGAGGGCAAACACATCTATTGCGATCAAGTTAGCAACTAAGTTTACCCCCTTGGCATGAGACTAGCTTACCTTTCCAGCATGCATCAGTTCGAGTTCCAGGCGCCGCAATGTCGATACAAAGTTTGAGTTGACACGTTGGACTAGGTTGTCCAGACTGGCAGCGAAGGCGGGGATATCGGTGTACGGTTGGAAGCTATGCTTGAGCATAAAGTTTGTAGCAATAGCATATGGTGAACCGACGTGCATGGTCATAGAGGGATCGTGAACGTGTTGCATGTAAAGCTCAGACGCCTGAGTCTCAGGCTCATCCATAACCTGGATAGTAGCATATTCCAGCTGATCCAAGAAGTACCGAGAGACAAACGCCAGAGAGTCATTGGGGACAGGTGCCGATTCACGTTCCTTGCCCTTCAAGCTCGATGACCGCGACACAGAGGGAGAAGAGGCCTTGGCCCTTACGAGCTTAACGACTTCCGCTTCAGTCATGTCGGCGGGCTTCCACAGAGCATCGACGATTTGGATGTAGTGTTGGCGAACTTGACGATCTGAGAACCAGGCACTGTACGACATTGCTTGACCAAAGAGATCCGTTGACCGATTGGGAGCATCTTGCTCATGAACGACAAGGGAGAAGCAGTAGACCAGGTGGACGAAACAGAGAAGCTTTACGGGAGTGGTTGGCTGACGGCCTTCGAGTATATCGGCGAGAGTTTCAAGACCGTTGGTGGCTATCGAGTGCGCCGACATGGATCGAAGTTGGCTGACGAGAGGGTTCTTGGTCACTTGCTGTAGCTTGGTCATGGACTCGGCGACGTGCATCTCAAGAGCACCCCACGCTGTGCCGACAAGTGACCGAGGGTTGTGGTAGTATCCAACCGTCGGCACCGCCTGCGCGGGAGGTAGTGAGGGTGGCATCGTGGCATTGTTGTCAGTGAGGGCGAGGTTGGATCCAAGTGAGAAGTCTGAGGTAGGAAGGGGAGAGTCGTTCAAGGTAAAGATGGGTTGGTCAAGTGCAAGAGGGGGTTGAAGAGAGTCATCGTTAGACAAGGCACCAAGCATAGGCATATCTGCGGGGAGCTCCGGGACGTAGGAGTCATAGGACTCTGATGGCTCGTTGTTGTAGGTGCCCCAGTCCTTGGCCGTGGATGCCTTGCGGGATATGGCGAACGAGTTCGTCCTGAGGAGGCCTCCTGGGCTTGCTAGGTCGTCCGCCGGCGAAGTCAAAGTGGACTCGAAGCCCGTCGTCCTCGCCCAAGGCCCCGACCAGGCAGAGACGGGCGAGATGTTGTAGCTCGCCGTGCTCAAGGTGCTGTTTGTGCTCGCCGTCGAGTTGGTGCTGGCGGTCGAGCGGACCGAGGTGCTAGGGGCAACTGCACCCTTGCTTCGGGTCTTTTGTTGTCTGCGATACTCATCCAGGTCCGTTGTACGGATATGGAGCTGGAGGACGGGCCGCTCCGGTCCTACATTGGCACCAGGGTCGATGAGGTTCACCGGAGCCACGGTATCTGGGAGAGTGTTCCAGTCAAGGAGGGGCTCACACAGAGTCGCGCCTGATTCGAGCTCTGCGGGGTGAGTAGGCAGAGGTTGGATAGGCAGCGGCGGGATGCTGGGGGTAGGCATGGGGGCCGCAACGGGAGCGGCGTCTGCCTCACCCTCATCCTCCACAATAGTAGGCAGCGCTATCTCGCACGAGTCGATCTCGTGGATCTCGTTCGAGTACAGTTCAACCTCTGGCGGGGCCACAGCTGAGTCGTAGCTTGGGGGCGCTTCAGTATCGTCAAGGTCGAGGTCGAGGTCGCCCAGGGTCGAGTTCTTGGACTTGTGGCCGAGGGAGCTGAAGAAGTTCTTGGCCATGGACATGATCTTTCTCCTCCTCGACGGGTGGCCCAGGCACCGCTTGCACTTGGAATCGGTGAAGCGCTCGGGCTTCTCGCACTCATAGCACCAATACTCACCGGCGGCGAGCCAGTCGCAGGTGTATAGATGCTGGAGCATCAGCTCGTGGTTGGGGAATCGCTTGCGGCAGCGCAGCATTGGACACTCCCGCTTCTCCTGGGCAGACATCTTGTCGCATTCATTGCGCTTGACGGCGGTCCAGACGATGAATCGATGAAGAGCGCACTCATCGCGTGCCGTATCACGGGTCCTAGCACGCAATGAGCCTCATCCCATGCAGCATGAGAGAACAGACAAGACAAGTAGGAAACGAGACGAGGTGGATGTGAGGAAATGTTCATCTCTTACACGCAGGCGGTCGACGATGCTTCACTGTCATCCGACATTACCGAAACCGAGGCGGAGACGGACGACGAGGTCGACTCTGTACTCGAACGTCGAAGACTTAGACGGTGACTGGGGCTCCGAGTGAGTCGGCGTAGGGCTGAAGGGCCCGAACCGGGGCCTGTCCCATCCAGGGACAGACGCTTCTTGGTCTCCATTGATGGAGAAGCGTAACCGGGACTTTGGTTATAAGAGTATGGGATTAGATGGGAGGTGGATGGGGATAGGACAATGGCTCGTGGGGACTGGACGGGACTCAAACAAGCCAGGGGGCGACGAGGACTGAACCGAGAGGGGCAATCAGAAAAAAAAGGAGGGTATCGAGGAAACGAGAAGCTAGAGGCCTTCCTTATCCGCCACCCATGGTCATGATGTTTTTGTTTTATTCTCCTGGAGCGTCAAAGCTGAAGCCGGGAGGCAGCTGGCGATCGAGGTCCTAGGGCGAATGAGAGGAGGGTGTAGGACTCGAGAAGGGCCTAGGACTTGAGGCTTGTTGTGGTGGACCCGCGCGCCAGCTGGGGGGAATATGCTGGGGGGTGGGTGGGATGCTTCAGATGGAAGCTTGCTTGCAGTGCGTGCAGCGAAGGGTCGAGCGATTCAAGAGCTTTGGTGCAGCGATAGCTTCGATCAAATGGACAAGGGTCTTGGTCTTGGGACGGTATGTGTCTCGCTTGGGCTGTTTTTGCCTTCTAACAACAAGTGCAGACGCTTGTCTCGTCTTGTCCGAAGAGCACAGATGAAGATGGAGAGTTGGTAGAGGGGGAGGACGCGGCAGGAGAAAGGTCCAAGTCAGCCTGGCCTGGCTCTTGCACAGCATAGCACAGCTCACTCGCTTTCTCTGCCACTGACAAACCGTCCAAGCTCCATCATTCGCTCCATCCATCCAATCCATGACCTCCCTCCCCTCCAATTGCTGGCCCCTGCTCATCCATCCACGGATGGGGGATGCCCGGGGATGGGGATGGGGGGGCTTAGGCAACGAGGCGGACAGCGACCTGCTGCGCCCACCATTTCCGGCCCCCAGACTGACGACGTGAGGTGGATTCAAAAGAATGCCCTGCCCGCGCTGACGCAGAACCCAGTGGAGTTTAAACAAGTCAAGTCCGGGATGCGGCGGGCGTTGTGTGGCGCCGCTCCGGTTCGACAGACAGACAGACTCTCTCATCCATTCGACGGGTGTCCCGTCCTCAACGTTTAGTTAAGCCATGACGACAGCAGTCTTCGTATCCAGTGCTTCCCTCCCAACTAAGATCGGGTCACGCCGCGCTTGGCGTAAAACGGGAGAGCCGTTTCTCTTCTCCTTCTTTTAACTTTGGACTAGACGTTGCGTCATGCCGAACTCGATCTTGCGCTCGCTCTCGCACTTGTTCTATTCTGGTTGACACCAACAGCTCAATTGCCCAAACGGGCCACCCCAGATCTCCCACTCTATTTCGTCACTTGGGACCACCAACCGGCACTCGATCAATCTCCCCACGCATACTTTACGAAAAATATCACTCGCAATAAATAATCCATTCGATTTTTCTACACTGTCACTCGAGATGCACACGACTCTCTCACTCAGACTAGATATCTACATACCATGTATCGACCGATACTTGCGTCATCTCACCCGGAGTTCCCCATGCCTCTAGGGTGGGAAAAAAGAAAGAAAAAGAAAAAAACGCCTTACACAAATGGTCCGCCTACTGGGCGCTCGACCACAACGGCTCCCACCTGACATGGACCTTGTTTTCAAGCCATAGTCGTAAACTATCGAGTTCAAGAGTCACTGGCCGTTTATTGCTGCTCGGCAATGCCTAGCCTCGTGGGCCTCAAAATTATACCAGCTGAAATGGCGATTGGAGCATGGCCACCACCATACACATTCGCTCGCCGTCCACTCATCACCCATGCAGGAACACCTCAAGTCCTTGATTCTGAGCAATAGGCGTCAAGGACATCCATCAGTCACACTGCGCAGGACACTTGCTTGTATCCCATCCATCCATCCAATGCAAGCCATAAGGCTGACCAGCGGCCGATCTTCCGAGCCTTATCTGCCATGGCACCCTTGCCAATTCCTCACCAACATCCGTTCCTATCCATACTCCTGGGACCATATGCAAAGCAAATCAGTTCACGGACAAGCCACAGTCAAGTAATGCCTTGATTCAATTTTTTTTAATCGACAAAAGAACGTGGGAGCTCGCTGATGCTCCGATCTGGCTATGCTATATCTGTAACATGCAAAACAATATTCTATAGACCCCGAGAGGATATTCCCGTACCGCTCGACTTGCCCGCCTTGCCCTTCTTCTCCATAACTCCTTTTAGCACCCGTAGCTTCTCTTCAGTTACACGGATCGCCTCTTCTACCTCCCGCTCATCCATGCGGGCGGCACGCAGGTTCTCCTCTGCAGTCCTCGGCTCCATTGCCCTCTTGGGCACGCTGGGTCGGTCAGAGTGTAGTCGGTCCATGCCGACTCGTTCCTCCAACCACTCCCATAGCTCACTGTCCTCTCTCCGCCACATCTCCTCATATGCTGCGATCCTCTCGGGTCGGTACACCGTCATCTCAGGACCATAAGAAGGCGGGCTTCTGCTCGGCGTGAACCCAAATCCAAACCACGTCGCAACCAGCAAGCCCACCAAAAGCCCGTACATGACATTGCCTGTCAGAAGAGGCTGGATAATGTCCCCAATAGGCTCCAAAATCCCCCGCACTGGCTCCAAAGGCCCCCAGTTCTTCTGGGCCGGCCGCTTCGGCGCGTGGCCTGGTTCGACGATGCCTGTCGACGTCTGGGAGAGCTTGGCCTTCCTACCCTTCTTCCTTGAACCCTTAAGTGCTGGAGTGAGTGGTGCAGTGGTCCCGGCTGGCTTGGTTGAAGTCGCTGCCTTAATAGCGGCAAACAAGTCTTTGGCATACTGTGTCTGTCCATCAGTGGCACCCTTCTCGATGGGACCTATGCCAAATTAGCAAATATTACGTCTCATGCTTGATCTTGTACATACCCTTCAGCCAACTCTTGCCGGACCACTCGATCGTACAGTTCATCTGCACTCGAGTGGCATTGTTCTCAGCCCACGATAGACAGTACTTGGTCTTAACGCAGAAGACGTTTCCACTAGGCACGTCAGGAGTCTGCGTCGAGCAAGTGAGGTTAATTGCCTTTTCGTAGTCGAGGTTCTCCAGCGTCTCAGAGGTAATGGTCTTGGTCTGCTTCGGTCCAATCGATCCACCGAGCGGCTTGATGTAAGAAAATGTTCGAGTCCGGTTATCCAGACTCAGACCCTTCTTGTCCTCCATTTGCCACTCGGTGCACTTTTGCTCCCCTGTCAACCAATTGGTCATGAAGGTAACAGATCCTGGACCGAACATGTAGTCATACACCTTGCCCAGAGGTGCTGGGATAACATCGTCTCCCACCACCCTGTCATAATGAGTTGCTGAGTCACCGCAGTCGGTAGGGGCATGTGTTGCCGGGCCCGGAAAGCCGCCAGCTGCACCGGATGCAGGTGCAGCTTCCTCTGGAGCTGCGCCATTCGCAGGGACAGCCCCTGACGTCTTTCTTGACGTAACCTTCTCGGCATCGGCGTCTGTTCCATTGGCCTCGGCCATGCTTGCATTGTGCATCTCCTCATGGACATCTTCGTCATAGTACTCTTCCTCATCATCGCTCTCATCGTCCGTCTCTGAGCCCCCATCGCCTTCGTCTTCGTCAATAGGCGGCTCTGTATCGATCTTTTCTGTCTTGTCGCCTCCGGTTCCTTCTAACCGCACACCGTTCAAAGTACTCTTGAGAGTGGGATGTCCTAGTTTCCAGATGTTGACAATCAGATCGTATGTCGCATCTCGGCTGGTAAAACTGGCAAAGACGTGCTTTGCATGTAATGTCGAGATCATGAGGCCATTCTTGAACACTAGCGCCGTGCTTCGCTTCTCGACAGACACTATCTCGTCGAAGCTCATAACAAGAGTGGTTGTCCATCCAAAGATGTTGCTACTGAAACAGAGATGACCCTCTGAGACATAGAGCCGTCCATGCGCGAGAATCTCTCTCTGCAAGGCACAGCTGTAGTCTTCGATGAGGTAGTCATCGTCTGGCACGCTCTTGAACAAGTCATGAAAGTCGCGATTCCTCTTCTTACTGGCGATAGCAAACCCAGTAAGTTTCGGGGCGCTCAGATTTGGATGCGCCAACGAGCTGTTGGCAGCGACAATCGCAGCGCCTATGGTCGTTCCAGTAGTAACAGAGCTTCCGCGCTTCCTATGTGACTGCTTAAGGGCGCTTCGTAGACTCGAGGTCCGCTGCATTCCATTACTCTTGTCCATGAACTCGGCCGGCGGGGGCGTACGTTCGCCGCTGGCCGTCTCATAGAGCGAGCGAGGGCGACTCGACGGCTCATCTGGGATAAACTCCACGGGACTCGCCGGGGAGTCAACCGGGGCCGACTCGGACCGGGCGCGTGTGTCGGTCATGTCGGAGAACCTGGGGTTGCTGGGTGATGCTACAGAACTGGCCGGTTCGCCAAGAACCTGGCTGAGACTGAGCTCCCCTGCCCCAATCGTTGACACTGCCGACTTCCTGTTCTCCTTGTTGTCCGGCATCGGGGTGGATGGGTTAGGCTGAGATTCGCTCTCAGTCTTTGCGGGCTCTGTGTTTTCCTGGGTGCTCGCGGTTGAGTTTCGAGCCTTGTTTCCGCCAATACCAATACCGGCACCCTGGATGCTGAAAGAACTGGCAGCGTTCTGTGCAGCCGATAGCATAGACGAGAAGAAGCCTGATGCGGGTTGCGCGCTCGGAGTGGCTTCACCGCTCTCCAGGGTCGGTGTCAATGGTGCTGAGACGATATTCGAGAGCTTGCTGGGGCCGATAGTCACAGAACTTGATCGACTCCTTCGGTGCGCGCTCATAGCCCGTGAGGAGGAAGTGCCATTTGTGCCGGCGCCGTGGCCCGCACTACCCCAGAAGGATCTCCTATCGGGAGATGACTGGCCGGATGCGTTGGCGAGCTCGGTAGGCGTCGGTGGGGTGTTTACGATGACGGGGGCAGGCTTGTCACCACTCGGGGGGGTTCGAGGAGGAAGATTCGTGTCAACCTTTGGTTGAACCCGCGACCGCCTGTCGGGGGACGCAACTTTGGCTGCAGCTGGTGGCTCGATAATAGGCGGGACCTGCACAGGCTCAGGGTCCACGGTAATGGTGGGCTGTTCCCGGTGCGCTTCTGGCGGTGGACGAGGCTCGCTTGAGGGTCGACGTTCAGGGCTCGAGTTGCTGCCGCTGCTCTTTCTAGGCTTGAAGATGCCCTTGAACTTGGTGCCGGGCGAGGCTGAACGGCGGTTGGAGCTGTGGGGGGGAAGCAGGCCCGTCTTGCTCCGGCCGATCCGGAACTCCTTTGAATCGGTCGAATCGGAACGCTTGGCCGGAAAGGTGGAAGACTTGGACGCACTGCTGTTGGAGTCGTGATCGGTGGGCGACTGGGACTCGGGGTGATGCGACAGCTGGACGACGGGGGACGAAGTCGTCAAGTACCCGATTTGGGAAGGATGTGAGGAGAAGGGCGCAGGTCGAGAGATGGATCTAGGAGTCGACGAAGTTGCCTCAGTTAGATGGAGGAGCACAGACGAGTAAGACAGAAGGCTGGTGGGTGGAGATGATGGAGAGCGTGCCGTAGGGCCAGGAGAGCTGAGTGCCAAGCCTGCCAGGTACAAACGAGATAAGACGGCAAAACGAGAATAAGAGAGCTATACGGAAACGAAGAAGAATCGACAAAGAAGCAAAGATGCAGTGACAGACAGCACGTGTGGATGGATGGAAGCATGACATGAAAGGTTGGCGCGGCGGTCAAAGCGCTGACAGCCCGTCTGCCAGTCTGTCTCGCTCTTGGTGGCTTCTGGGAATGTCGCAGAGTGCAGTGTGGCACAACGGGGGGGTTGATTCAGCCTCGCGATTCCCGCCCGTCGGGGTTTCCGCACAACAAGGCAAGCTACGAGCGAAAGGAAGGGAAAGTGTCGATGGGGATTCGAGTACAGAAATGGAGGAAGAAACTCACGATTCGGGGTCCGACTCATAGGAGCGATGGCTGGTGTCTTCGTCTTCGTCTCCAGCAAGATTGCCAGAGCGCGTGCCGTCACTCTCGAGCGTCTCGCGACTGGATTGCGAGTTGCCAAAGACATCAGCGTCGTCGTAGGCCAACCCTCCCACGTCTCGCTCTTGTTTCCTCCGAAGGCGCTTGTTGGAAATGGACTTTGGCAGCAGCTTGTTCAGCCCATTGCTGCTGCCGTTGTCGATTGTAGCCATGGTGGCCTGGCCGATCGCCGCGCTCAGGAGGATTGGATTCGAGGGGAACAGATGGGGTGGTCGAGTGGCGGCGTCCAGGTGACGGCGATGACGCTCTGGCCGTTGTTCTCGCGCGCAGCGGGCCGATGCTTGGTAGTCGATGTAGGGTTTGCGAGTGTATGTACGGCGGCGGCGGCAAGGAGAATGCGAGTATCCTCTGCAATGTGAGGCTCAGTGGCCAGCCAGAGGGAAAGTGAGGTCTTGTAGTTGGATTGCAGTCGAGTGACGATCTGTTCGAGACCGACCCAGGTTTGACGTCGTTGGTCGGTCTTAGCTCGATGATGGATGGTTGCTGGAGACGGGCCAGGCTACGGGGGACCTAGGCTAGGCTAGTCCAGACCAGGATTGGCCAAGTGCTCGTTTTTCGGTTTCTCTGAATTCCTCGCTCTCGTTCAGCGTATGCTCTCTTTACATGGTTTTATGGGGTGGTCTTGGTCTTACAGCTGAGACGAGCGTTGCTAAGGAGCTGGAGCGCATAATAATCGTGGCCTTATGGAAAGGGGATAGCTTCGCTCGCTCCATGCAGGCAACCAGGCAGCCAGGAGGAAGCGAGTCGGCGGTACGGTCAGCTCGCAAATCCGCAGGTAACGAAACGAAAACCCGCAACGCCGTTCACCAACAGCCCCAACCTCCGTCGCCGTCCTTACGGTCCCTTCGGTCGTAAACTCGTATGTAACCACCCGAGTGCGATACCCCTGGATGTATCCGCCGGGTGGGGGCCGCCAATGGAGAGACTCAGTGGAGAGCAATACGCAACCCCTTGCGAGGTCCTGCGCTGAAGCTCTCACCAGGCAAGGACGGGAGCCGCGGGCAGCAGCGGCAGCAGCAGCTTGGAGCGAGCGTTGTGGCGCAGCGGTGAGTCCGCCTTACGCGAGATAATACGCGTTTAGTTATAGAGTCCTGTCCTGACCTGCCTGTAAGGGGTCTCTTGAATGCCGCGACAAGGATTGCGGGCTATTTCCAGAGGTGAGGGTAAGCTAAGAAGACGAGGGGTTATCCAAGAGAGATGAGAAAAATCTCCGGCCTTGAAGACAAAAGGAGAATTCCGTGTATAAGGGTGACATCTCGCCAAGGAGAGATTAGACGGCGACAGACAAGGCCATGGCCGCGTACTCAACTCGATGGATGGATCTCTTATAGTTTTAACCCGGAGGCGGGGTATGAAGCCAACAGCTTCCACTTCATGGGATAAAACCTCTGAGGGTGTCTACATCTACGGATAATGTCGCAAAGTTCCGCATGAGGGTTGGAGCCGGATCGACGTGCCGTCGTGGTTCTTGGCCGCCAAGTTGATGCAGTCATCATCTCGCGTGCATTCTTGCAGATGGAAGAATGACGGGAGGGTGGGCAACTGTTGATGCTTTGGTTGATCATTTCAAGGATACATATTGGATTCGAAACCTTCTCGGGCTTTACTGTTCCTAGAAACCCGGAAAGATAGAGTTAAGAACACTTACACTTGTATTCTCTTCATCTTGAAACTTCTCATCGATGAACTGCTATCCTTCTCCACAGATACCAAAAAGTCCCGCCCCCAAACTTCCATGACGGAACCCCGCCAAACTAAGGTGATGATCACTTTGTACAGGTCCTTTTTCGGATACAGAGGGCTGAAATGGCCTTCCTTGAATGACTGATGATTGCGTCAAAGGTTCGACAACATCAGCAACTATCCCCTTCACCTATGGCTTAGGTAGAAAGAAAAACATCAAGGCACCAGGCACACCAAAGCCCCAGCATTCCTGTCTTCTTTTATCTGCCTGCATTTTATTCTTGGTCGTCTCGGTACTAGCAGCTGTCGCATCCCAGTGTGGAACTCTAAGTCTTGTGCCTCTTGTCTCTGTCTCTCCACACTTGACCTCGTCACGCTTCGACATCAGACCGTGTGCTACGAGGCGATAACGCAAACGTATTCTCTAGAAGAGACACCTTTCCTCTCCTCCGTCGATATTGCAACTTTTCATCACCCATGGAACCATGGAGCCCTCGCCGCTTGTAAGAGCCCACGACCATGTGCGCGCCGCCGGTGTCGCTCACCAGTCCTCCGATACCATCGTCGCCATCAACGAGCATACCCAGGCCGCCGGTGAGTTTGCCAGCGCCGCCAGGTCGACGTCGAGCATCGAGGCCCTCCGAACCCTGAAGCTACTCGAAGAGCACCACCGCAAGATCGCCGAGATTCTCAAGCGACCGGCCGAAACCCCGTCCCAGCCCGGCGACACCGACATCGACGAAAAGGCTCAGTCCGACAAGGTCGGCGCCGGTGCGCAGGATGCCCACGCCAAGAAGGAGAATAGACAGGAGTCGGCGACATCCAAGAAGCCGGGCCCTCCTACGCAGCGACGATATGCCCATCGCGAAATGTCCTCGTCCATCGCCAGCAACTTGGCCACCGCCCGTGGCATTCGATCCAAGTACAGAGGCCAACCTCTTGCGCCAAGTGTCTCTAACGACCAAGCTCCGGGCAATGTCGATGCTCACTCGCGGGGTCCCAAAGCAAAGATGCAGAATATTATAGAGCAGACGGGCAAACCGGCTTGGGTCCCGCCTATCCCACCACCCACACGATCCGAGAGCCACGGCAAGAGCTCGTCTTCTCCACGACCTGATACGGCGCCATCTATTGCTGCTGGTGATGATGGAGGATATACACGTTTCTATAGCACCTTCGGAAGCCTCATCAATAAGATCTCTGCACCTCTGGCCTTTGCTGGTTTGCCTCTGATCCAGGAAGAGTCGACTGCTTCCGAGACGCCAGAGTCACCAGAGACATCCCCAAAGCGCAGTCACCTCAAGGCCTCTCCGTCCAAGGTTTTGGAGCCTGACCTCTCCAAGATCTACTCCAAAGCGACTATGCAGGCTCTCGTCCGAGATGGCCATGGCCCCAACGATTCCTTCTACGTCGTACCGACGACCGGCCACACCATGTCATATGCCAATATCTTGAGCTTTGCCGAAAAGGAAAAGAGACGCGGAGCCTCGGAACTTGTTGATGGACCGGATGAAGACGATGATGACTTTGTAGACGCTCGAGAAGCTCCGCAACAATCCCCCGGGGTTAAGCGCCGCATCGGCCGGGCTCGCACGGACAAGGAGCTCAACAACATCATCGAAGAACTGTACACGGAGAACAATTCCCTCAAGGACATGATCGACAAGCTCACCAAGCGCCTCCACGCCTTTGAAGCCAGCGCCCAGACTCCTGCCATGGCTCTTGCAGAAAGTTATCGTTTGAGACGACCCGGATCCCCCATCGCCTCGCCACACCTCAGCAAGACGGGCGACGAAGCCCTGCGGCGCAAGAACCAAGAGATGGAGGAGCAGCTCGCGGCGGCCATGAAGCAGATGGAGCGGCTCGAGAAGGACAACCGCAAGATGCAAAAGACGCTGGATAAGTACCGCGAGAAGTGGGAGGTGCTCAAGGCGGGCGCCAAGGCGAGGAGGGAGGCCCAGGGAGCCGGCGATAGCTTGGAGGATGCGTCTGCGGCGGCTGGATAGGGACATTGTCTCGTTGATTTTCTCGCAAGCATATGAAGAAATCTGATCTGCACTCTTTCTGCGGTATATGAATGAATCAAACTGAATCGTCTCATATGATGTGTTTGTCTCTACAACGTCTGTTCAACATGTTGCCGTTTATGATACTCGCTCTCATGACTTTGTCTAGTTCCACCAGAAACTCACGCTGAAGCTCACGCTCAAACTCCTCACATAATGCCACCATCCGATGGGAATCACCAACGTGTCTCCCGGCTCAAGCACACACTCCCAGTACTCAACACCCCCCAACTCCTCTTTCATCCGCCTTACGTCTTCCCCACTAACCCCCTCGGGTCTTTCATCCCATCCTTCCAGAACACCAACATCCAACCCGCTCGTGTTGCTCATGTTTACACCATGCTCTGGTGACCTGGGCCGCATCATAGGCGTAGCACGCGGAGGATAGAGACGTAGGTACTTTGTACCGACAGCCTGACATAACAGGTTATGATACCCATCAGTGTGCAGAGGCGTGATAGTACGCGCAGGACCGAACCAGGCGTTGAGCTGAGGAACGTCGAGGGGCGCCTGGTCGATGGACGGTGTCGTCGGGTGAAGCGGCACATCAACCCAGCAAAAGTCAGGCACACGGATGTCATTGCGGAGAGAGGGGATCTGCTGGAAGAGATTATGCTGAGCGAGGTAGCCAGTCGCTGCAGATGCTGTAGAATCTACCTCGACGTAGCGGGCGAGGAACTCGCGGAACTGGATGAGTTCCTGTCCCCAGCCTTCGTCGACGTAGCTCCTCCCGACTTCAACCGGCACGAGACGTCTTCCGCCAAACGTCTTGGATAGGAGATACTCGGGGCTCTTCCAGGGACGATCCGTAAGGGCCGGCCAGCTCCCAATCAGGTCGGTAAAGACGATCGGCCGAGGCTCTCCTCCGTTGCTGTTCATGTAGTCCTCAAACTGCTCCATCGTCCAGCCAGAGTAGCGAGGACACGCTTTTTCGGGTGATAGTTCTGGCCTTCCATATAGCTCCTCGCTGGAGAAGCTACGCTGTGGTGAGGCCTCTCGCCTCTGGCGCTTTGCTGGTCGCTCATGCTGCTTGCTCGCTGCCCAAGTCTCCTCGAGCAACTGGAGAGTCTTTTCGAGCCACTGACTGCGTCGCCCACCTCCTGCTGTGACGAGAGCCCTATCGAGTTTCTCGACGATCACGTCTAGAACATCTCCTGGAACAGACTGTGATGCCAGGAGAGGACGTAGTATCAGTCGAAAGGTGTCGAGTATGAGGGCGTCTGTGTAGATCTCGCGCCACACGGCAGGTAATAGATCAAAGCGATAAGCGTAGAATTTGGATGATGAGATGGATATTAGGTCTGATATTCTTCTCCGCAGTAGGCTCTCGTCGACCTCGTGGGCGTCGTTGTTGGAGGCTAAGTTCTCATGAATCTTGAGGAGCACATGGGCTTGTCGCGCGAGAAGCCGCATCATGGCCTCCGCCGTTGGATCTGAGGTATTTGAACCATCCTCAATGCGACTAGCCTTGTCACTTGAGAGGTCCTTGGAGTCATCATCTCCATCCTGGGGTGTTGACGTGCTCCTTGTCGACTCCTCAAGACCATGCTGTGTGAGGCCGCACGCCACATCCAAGTACGTGGCAAGGAGCTGCCGATGAGCCTCTGACGCCATGTCTCAAGAAACCTGGGGTATAAGAAAACCAAAAGGAGGGCTTTATTAATTAAAGCCCGTGCGAAACGTGGCTTCGGGCCGTTGCATTGTTAATGCCCCGGGCGAAGATGAAGGGTTCAGAATTTGAGACTTGGAATTGCTCAATTGGGAAGTTGGTGAGACCACACGACATACGATAACTCGAATCTCAGAAACGGCTCTTGGGCCGTTATTTTCCATATACTAGGATCTATAGTTTTCCCGGAAACGCTACGTTCATCATGTTTGCTATATAATTGCTGCTCGACATGCGCCAACAAGGCCTGGAGCATCCTGTATCGTAGGAGGAAGCAACATGGAGAGCCGCGACTCTCTCGACGGCTCTTTTCAATCGCTTCTAGTGGATTTTTACATGTTACACGTATATATCTCTTCAACAGGTCCATACACCGACAATGCCGTCCCTCCGGCCTTCGACCAGGTACCCGTCTCTTACACGTACACGCTCCACGATAGCTGGAGACTTGCCGTCCTCGGCCGCCGTGACGCCAGCGCCGCAGTCCCATTGCCGTCCCTCCACCTTATCGTACACCTTTACCACGTCCTCGGACGCCGCGCTGACGATGCGCCGTGTGTCAAACATCATGCTTGTCACCGGGTGGTCGTATGCGTATGCGTCGTAGATAGATCCTGTTCGGAGGTCCCAAATCTGGAGCTTGGTTAGAGGTTATCCTGCAACAAACACCTTGTAAACTTACTCTGATGCTTCTGTCTATGCTTCCCGTCACCAGGTGCACGTCGTCAAACTGCAGGCACGTCACCGCTCCCGTGTGGCCAACCAGACTGCGATGGACCTGTCCACTTCGGAGATCCCACAGACGCACCATGCCGTCGGCGGTACCACACGCGAGAGCCGTTTCAAAGACCTGCAGAGCCCCGACAAAGTCGGCGGAGCTTGACTGAGATCGTCCAGTAGGCCTCCATGTGTTATCTGTAGAAGTCATGCTTGCTGCTGCTGCCCACATGACATCCAATGTTTGCACGCAGCGACCCTTTTCAAGGTCCCAGTGCCGGATTGTCTTGTCTGCAGAACCGGAAACCATGACATCCCCCCGGAAGTGAAGAGCCGTAATCTCGTCGACGTGAGCTTCTAGCGTGTACAGCGGACAGTCGGACATGCTGCCGTCCGGAGGCTCCAGGTGGTTGTCCGTACCGAACGCGATAGCATCCTCCTCGTCGTCCTTTCCGAGTCCTCCATGAGGGTCATAGTGGGCCTTGCTGAGATCCCAGAGTCTGATAGTTGCGTCCATAGATCCCGTAGCCAAGATATTATCCTCAACCTGCAGAGCGCGTACCGATGCTGTGTGGCCTTCCAAGTAACCCATACACCGGCCAGCGTTGAGATCCCAAACCCTTACCGTGTCGTCTAGTGCAGCCGTTACCATTGTGCCAAAGGGCGCATCGAAATCGACCGCCGTGATAGTGTCCTTGTGTGCTCTGACTTCCCGGATGCTGGTTCCAGGCTCAAAGTGCTCGTGAAGAATCGGCATTGACTTTTTGCGGAGGACCTTTTTCGCTTTCCGGGGAGTGCTTCCTGTTGAAGATGGAATCTTTTCGTAGACGGATTGTGACATGAACTCGTGGTCATGATCATCGGCGTCGCCAACAAGATCCTGCTCATCCTTGGTTCGCGTGTTCCTCGCAATTTCCTCTGCCTCATCAACCAGAGCTTGGGCTTCCTCTACCCGCACCTCCATCTCGGAAACTGTAAAGTCAGCATGGAGCTCCTGGGGCATTGGTTAGCAGGGCACATACTGTCGTGTTCCAGCATTGCCTCGTCTTGCTCCAACCCAGCCAGTCTCTCTAGGATAATTCTGCGCATGCCGTGGAGGTTGGCAATCTTGTTATCGATTTCCCGAATCTCGTAGCTCGCCATGCTTTTGCGGGTGCCCAATAAACCAAACTCGTGCATCATGGCGGCCTTCTCCTTTTTCAGCTGGGTCAACCGCTTGGGGCTTCCCGGCACACCGTCTGAATCCTCAATCATCTTGCGGCCTCGCGAGACCCGACGGCGAAACTTCTTGCCCTCCTCGGTCAGCTCGGGGAAGCTAGCCTGGAAGCCCTGGAACAGCGAGTAAGGGTTTTCATGGTCGGGGATGTTGGCAAGAAGCTCGTCGGGGAGATAGGTGAGGGCGCGGTGCTGGATCTCGTGGGTCGAAAGCCTGGAGCGCATTATGTCGGTGGGCGTCGTCCTTGCCATTGCGAACATGCTTCGCTGGACCGTCGGGCGCTTCATCTGCTTCTGAACCTCGGCCATTGCGGCTTGATAGTGGAGAGCCGTAGCTTCGGCATTGGGGCCGATCAGATGCGTCGCTGTGGTTGTGACCTTGCGACTGAAAGCCTCAAGCCCGCGCGTCTACTCGAGGGAGCATTGCGGTCAGCTATATGCGGCCGAGATTGGACAATGGGCGAGGGGTGCTGAGGCTGAATGCGGCTCCAGCTCTCAAAAAGATCAACACAACACATACCGACACAATGGACTGGTCGTCGTCTCCGCCCTCGTCAAAGCCATAGTGGTTCTCCTGTTCTGCCATGGCCTAGCGACTGCTAAACTGCAGAAGCTAAAGGGGATCGGAGGGGTCAGGGAGCGGGTGGGTTGAGGGGGGAGGAAATGGCGCTGGAGTCTTCGGGGGAGAAAGATTCAAAAGATTTGGCAGTTCGCGAGGAGATTCTCATGACGCGCGCCGGGATAACCTTGGCTGCTTCCAAGTTTCGGGGGGGGCTTCTCAAAAAGCCCCAGGCCGGCTTGGGGAGTAAAAGCTTCTGGACCGAGGCGCTAATGTGGCCGGCTACAGGTGCAGTGACCCCCTGTAATTGGTTCCTGCGGTACCTCCACCACTCCGTTGGAATCGCTGGAATGCGATGGATGGATCGGGCTGTTGCGCACAGAAGCTTGTGCCCATGCCCTGGAGGATCCATCCATTGCCTCCAATGCCCGATGTGGCTTTTTTTTTCTTTTCTTGTTTGGTGACGTCCTTGATCTCGGACACTCTCCCCGAGGTTGGGTAGATAGACCTAAGCTTTGCTTCTGGGGCGGCGGCTCCATCTTCCGTGGCTTTTACCGGCTTTACCCCTCCGATACCGATACTCGCACGCACGGGCGCAACAATTGATGAAAGTGCCGGCCTTCGCTCGCTCCGCTGACCCAGTTAATGCCCTCTACGTACCTTTCTGCGCTTCGACTAACAAAATAAAAATCCATACCGAAAAAAAACAAGTCCGTACCCACACGCATTGATTTTGCTGAGGTGCTCCCGTCTCCGAATGCGCTCTGCCCTGGCCCATCACCAACGTTCCATCGTCAGCTATTCCGGATTTCCGCCCAAGTCGCTCCTAGCCGCTCCCTCTAGGACCCCGTTCCGCTCTCTTACCCAGATCGCAAGGCCCTATAAAGGTCCACTCAATCGATATCTCTTTATAACCCGTTCCCAGCTCCGCTCAATCGCTGTTGCGAAAGCCGACATGGATACCGTCATCAACATGGCCGATGCCGAACACGCTCTCGACCTTGCCCGCATCCGGTTCCAGCTCATGTACGCCCTCCCCCAGACGCCACCGGATCCGACAAGGTCACGGCAGGGACTAACACGAGTAGCCGTCTTGAGGATACAATCACTTTTCATCTGATTGAGCGGGTGCAGTTTGCATTGAACAGTGTAAGTGGTCTACCGTTGCCCCTCATGCGAACCCTTACCCCTGCCCTCCTGGGGTGCATGATATTCAAGATTGACCATCTCTATGTTTAGAAAATCTACGTCCCTGGCGCCCTCGAGCTACCCCAGGGCCACCATAGCTTCCTCGACTGGTACTTTAGCGAGCAGGAGAAGCTCCAGTCCCTGATCCGCCGCTTCGAGTCGCCCGACGAGTACCCCTTTTACCCCGAAGCTCTGCAGAAGCCCATCCTCGACCCTCTCAACTACCCCAAGATCCTCCACGACAACGATGTCAACGTAAACGACAAGATCAAGAAGTTCTATATTGAAAAGTTCCTCCCCGCCGTGTGCCCCGACTTCGGCCGCGAGGAGCGGGGCGAGTCTCAGGAGAACTACGGCTCGACGGCGACGTGCGATATTGCGTGCCTACAGGCTCTGTCGCGGCGCATCCACTTTGGCAAGTTTGTCGCCGAGTCCAAGTTCCGGTCCGAGGAGGAAAAGTTCACACGCCTCATCAAGGCCGAGGACCGCGAGGGCATCGCCGAGTCCATCACCAACAAGGCCGTCGAGAGAAAGGTGCTCGAGCGGCTCCGCCTCAAGGCCCTGACCTACGGCAAGGACCCCTCCATCCCGGACGGGACCGAGGGCGCCGCCAAGATCAACGTCGATGCCGTCGTGTCAATGTACAAGGACTTTGTCATCCCGCTGACCAAGGAGGTGGAGGTGGAATACTTGATGCAGAGGCTGGAACCGGCCGCCTGATGGATGTTGATGTTGATCTATTGCGGAGCACTCAGATACTCATTAACGGCCTTGACAGCCCCCGGGAACTTGCTCGCCTCGATGAGGATCATGTGTCCATGCGCCTTGACGCCCATCTCTTGGAATGCCCGCTTGCTGTCCGCCACCGACTCGTCCTCCTTTGTGTAGTTGAAGTTACCGTACGCCTCGGCGTGCTTCTGCAGCACCTCGTCCTCGACGTGGAAATAGTACACTCCAGCCTCCTCCTTGGCCTTCTTCCGCTTCTGGTTCTCCTGGTCCAGCTTCGACTCGAGCTCCTGATATGTCTTGGACAGGATCAAGTAGTGGGAGAACTCGTAGGGCTCCTTGTCTTCCACGGCCGCCTCGACCTCGTCGATGAGCATCGAGTAGAGGGGCGGCGCCAGCTCGGAGGGCATGTTGATGAGCCGCTCCGAAAAGATCAGGCCGACATGCTTTCCGCTGTTGAGCACGTTGGCGACGGGCGCGAGGGATGGGTTGCTCTGCGCCTTGTTCACCAGGTACTTGAGAATATCATTCATGGGCTCCTTGTTCTGGTGAACGGTAGTGTTGAGGACTGTAAGCAGAGCGTAGGCGTCGTTGGCCTTGCCGTCGACCTTGATTGTAGAGCCGATGGTGGGCTGAGAGAGGACGAGGTCGGCGAGAGCAGACATGTTGAAGAGGTTCGCATCGACATCGAAGAGTTGTCGCAGAAGGGTCTTGGTGCCGTGGAAGTCAACCTCGGGGTCAAAGTTGAACCATTCGAACTCAACATTGACCATGTCAAAATCCTGCAAGGATTAATTAGTAAAGAAGCGCATGCGATCCTCCAGCAGTCGCAACTTACCTCATCATCAGAGCCATCCTCGTCCATCTTGTCTACATCCGCAGGCGGGACATCCTTGCCTTCTTCGCGCGCTCGCTTCTTGCCCATTGTGATTGTAAGTGTGTAGAAACTGTGTTGAGGATTCCAGTGGAAAGGGAATGGAGGTAATGTAGCAAGGGGAGGCTACTTGAGACGTCTTGCGAAAAGTTGAATTGAAGTTTACTCGCAAATCTTTAACTCGATGACCAGTCAACGAGGTCCAAAACATTTTGCGAGCCCCTCACTAGCGGCGCCGATAAGATAAGGCCGCCCATTAAGAGCGAGCCAATGGGCTGGTGGCTGAGTATAAAAAGCCACTCACTATTAAATATGACATAAGTATTGGATCATGCATGGCCCAAACTGAGCAAAAGAGTGCGCTATTAATTATGTCGCTCCAAAGGGTGGCCAAGTATTATTCGCACCATCTTGACGTCCGAGGCAGAAGCTTGCGCCCAGTGAAGAAAGTCGGGGTGGGTTCCTGACCCAACACGGCTGCAGCCTGAACCACCACCTCAGCTTCCGTCAGCCAGCCGCGTGTATTGTAGAGTTAGAGATAGCTTCCACAGAGGCATTAATCGAGTCCTCTAATTAACCGCTCTTCCCCTCTTGACGGCACCTCAATGCCTCGTGTGCGCGCTGTGTGATTCTCTCACTGCCCAAAGCGTCCGCTCCGCTCCACCCCTGCTCTGTTCAGGAAGCTCAGCTTGAACCCCCGTCGGTCGTGTCTCCCCCGTCCGTCCCTGCCGACCGCCGCCGCCGCGCCGCAACGTCATTCCTCCAAACTTCAGCCTCCCCGTCTCCTCTCGCATCACAATCGCCTCGAACCAACCATCTTCAAAACATCGCCGACCGCACGATGGATTACAGCTCCACCATCCACGACGCTGACGACCCGGCCGGTGCCTCTCCCTGGGGCAACTCGCCCGTGTCGTCGCCTTCGCGAAACGCCTCCACCTTTCACCCCATCTCAGGCGATCCTCCCCCCTTTCGCTACAGCGCTCAGTCTTCGAATGGCCTTGCGCAGGATCACCCTGAAGGAGACAGCTTCCAGAGGCCAGGCACTGCGACGACGGCTTCCGGTACCGAGGATGGCACCGAGGCGTCGGGCACCCTGAACCCTTCCGAGTCAGAGTCGACCGCAGCGGTCGAGGAGGGAGCTCCCGCGCATAGCCAACAACAAGGCCAGGCTGCTGCGCAGGCTCAGGAGACGCAGACACAGCCGCAGAAGCCCACCCAGCCTCAGTATAGACTCCAGGCCAAGATCACAGGACTCGAGCGAACGGGCAAGAAGGATCCCATCCTTCGGTTCGACGTTCACGTAGGAAGGCCTCTGTCCTCTCTCTTGGTCGCGGACTAACAGAACCCAGACAAACATCCCCCGCTTCCGTACTACTCAGTTCCGCGATGTCCGCCGACTACACTCCGAGTTTGTTAAGCTGGCCGAGCATCTGATATCCGCCAACCCAGAGGCCCTTGTTCCCGCAGTTCCCCCGCCTCTGACCTCGGCCGGCGCAGGTACGGATGAGGATGAGTCTCGTGTCAAGGCCCTGATGCAGCGATGGTTAAACTACGTCTGTGGCAACGAGGTCTTGATGCAAGACGACGAAATGGTACTCTTTGTCGAGAGCGATTTTGGCTACAGCCCCATGGTTAAGAGGAAACAGCCAGCTACTGGCGTCCGCAGAAAGATTTTGAAGCAATTTGCTCCTCCTCCTGACGATACCCCTGAACTTGCGGATGCTCGACCGACTGTTAAGCTGTTTTACCTTGGTAGCATGGACGCTGGCCACAAGGTTGACAAGCTGGTCAAGGCCCGGAGAGGTAGGTATCTCGCAGGATTTCTGTGGATAATGCTAACCTATTCAAGGGCTTGGTCTCTCTGAGGCCGACTACGGTGCCAAGCTTACGAGCATGAATGTTCAAGAGCTTCACCCCGGTCTGGCCAATGCCTATCGGAAACTGGGCAAGGTCGTCCAGACCGTTGGCGACTACCATGCGGCTCAGGCGACAGCCGAGGCCACCACCATCGGTGACCCGTTCCAATATCATTCCCAGGATGCATTCATTGTCAAGGAATCTCTAACCAACCGCCAAATTCTGATCCGCGAGTTTCTCCAAGCCCAAGAAGCCACACGCGGCAAGCTCAACGCAGCTGACCGGCTAAAGGCCAGCTCCAGCGTCCGTCGCGAGAAGGTGGATGAGGCCATCACAGCCTTGGATGATGCCCGTCAGCATGAGACCTACCTGTACAACAAGACGAACCGTGTCACCCAGAACCTTGTTCAGGAGCGCCGTAAGTGGTTCTCTAGGACGTCGTCTGACCTGCGCCTGAGCATCAGGGAGTACGTGCTCCGCGAAATTGAGGCTGAGAGACGGACACTGGCTCTTCTCGAGACGGTTCGGCCAGATATTCGATCAATTGATGCCTCGGGCGGCCTGAGCCGTCTCGGTCGTGAAGCGCACCCAACGGTGCGTCGTTCAAGCCTCGCCGCTAGCCAGGGTCCCAAGGGTGACGCCTGGAGTGGTGTCCCGCGCCGCTCGGATGCAGCGAATCGCAGCGTATCGGGCAGTCTCATCAGCAAGGTCTCTGAGGAGGGTGACAATGAAGATGCCGCCGAAACGACCCAGGGACGAGCCGCGGGTGGTCGCACAGGCCTCAAGGGAGTGAATGAGGAGGACGATGAGGATCGTGTGGATGCTAGAAATGCTGCGAGTCGCCTGGCGGCCAGCACCTTCTAGGTTATCTATGAGTGATGGGAGGGTAGTTATGTGGATGGGATGACGGATCAGGGCCTGTATCAGTTTCCCCCTCTCACGATAACATTGCTCTGAGCCTGATGTCATATGTAAAATTGTATGCTTTGTTTCCTCATCTGCGTCGTCTCATCTCACATGCGTGCGGGAAAGGTTTCACCTTTCCGGAGTGCGTCCCCGGCCAGAACGCCGAGGTGTGAACCGAGAGGGCCATGCATCTACCGGTCGACTCTGTTGCCCCCTTGTCCTGGTGGCGCCCACGGTTGACTGTTATTTCGTCACTTATCATCCATCATACCCGATCTCAAAGTGATAAGCGGTGTAGATGTGGGTTTTTGTCACAGTTGTTCCAACTGTTTGCCCCCGATTCCGGATGCGAGGTGCTGATGAGGTGTTGCGTCAGAGCCTTGATCTTGATCCATCATCTTGAGGCCAGACATCGAGATGTATTCCGCATGGAGACCTGTGCACAGCATTACTCATCTGCTGCACTAAATCCTGGGATTCAGAGGCCTCGAAGATAGACCCAGATAAGAGGCCCTGTGCTCATTGGATGTGCAGTCGTGTGAAAGACCGGACATCTGTTTCCACCGTGACCAGTGACAAGTTGCAGCACAACACGTTGTGCTGTGTGACTGCGACACAGACCAGCTGTTTGGGTCATAAGGGTAGGCGGTTATAGATTGTGCCCATGTAATGACTATAGCGGAATCCCAACACACATACTGTGGTACTTTGATGGCAATTGGGGGATTCGGCAGATCTCTTTCTGATACCAGTGATGAAGCGGACACAGAGAAAGAATGAAGCAATTCCCCGCAAACATTGAATGACTCCTGGTTCCTTTCGACATGACTACTTGACCATTGGAGCCAGCTCGTGGGCCAGCTTTCGTCATCCCGTAGGCAAAATAGCTCCGGAACAAACAACCATTCACCCTGGGAACGGCCCGCTTGCATCCTATGAGATTTCACTCGAAACCACATGCTTAGGTGGTTGGCTATATTGCGTGACAATGTCGTCTCTTTACCAACCCAAAGCGGAACGGATTTGTGGCCGTCAAGCCTGAAGCTGCAAGGGGGCATGATGAAGACGCGTATATTTGAATCGAGGGAACGATGCTCCACCACGTCGACAGCCAGTAGAGGTTTCGAATGCATGTTCCGTCCCAAAAAAGCGTGCAGCAATTCCGGGACTGATGTCGGTGACTGGCCGCCAAGTTTCGACTGGGTAGCATTGCAGGACTGCATGCCGAATTGTTACCTTGTTCCGAAATTTGACAATCGAACTATGATCGGCCTCCTGCCACGCTCACTGTTATCCCGTCCCGATCTTTGGTAACGGATGCGAGGTTTTCTCGATGGCTGAGGGAAACCAAGGGTTGTCAGAGTCTCGAGCTCCGAAGTGGCGGTCTGATAGGACCAGGGTCTTCCGTGTGCTTCTCAAATAACTTTAGATCAGTGTTTCACAAGCAGTTGGCTAAATAGTGCTGATCTCTGGTCGTTCTGGCCTCGAACAGGATATCTTTCCCCGACACTCCATGCTGGGAACTGCAGTAATTATGTAAATTGTCGCGTAGGCGACGCAAAGGTCCGCTGCGGAAGCGATGGAAGCGCTTTCTAGAACAGCAAATCAAGTTGAATCTCACGATTGTTGTGTCATGCACGTACTTGGCCGATAGGTAAGTTGTTGATATCCTCGCATAGAGCCTGAATCGAGACATCCGTGGTTGATGTGATTGGAAGCACATTTAACCATGATCTGACACAGCTATGGGAGCTTGTGTGTGTAGCCACGAGGTGGCCGGACAGAGCTGTCGACCATTCCAGGGGTGATGATGAAGTGGTGGAACCAAGAGTGCATGGATCTCGTCATTTTTGCATCCTGAACGTGTCCAACCCTTAAGATTGAGCTGGAAGCGAGAGGCCTGCTGCAGCCCAGTGAGTGACATAGACTGCATCATGTCAACCGGATCCTTCCAACAGACAACGGAATGAGCGGTCTCTTAGATTGTGTCGAGGAGCAAATAGTGCCGGCACTTGGGTTGCAACGCCTTAGTCAAGCTGAACTTTGAGGCAAGGGCTAGAGCACTAAAGTCGGCTCGGCCATGCATTCTAGAAGGCGCTTCCAGCCGCCGTATGGCTCGGGATTGCGAAACCGTTCCGAGCACCAGCAGGCCTGGCGGGTCTCCATGGTCAAGCCCAGGCGGCGGTCTTGAACGAAACGAGAGGGAGGTGCAGCCGTAGCGCATTGGCTTGCGAACCGTCATTTCTGCAGGGTTGACATCTGGATGACTCGGTCAAATCTGCTGCGGAACCTTCCAATGAGGCTGTTGTCTCTTGATGTAGAGGCCTGGGCAGAATTGCCCGAGTTGACGAGTTGGATAGCACTCCTCCCACATGGGACACCAGATCGCGATGTAGAGAACCCGAGAGTGAAAGCCACGGATGCAGTGACACCCCATCAGCATCCGGCGGGGAGGAATTGGCCAGAGCCTGGGGTCCTGGGGTCTGGGGTTTGACCCTACAATCCCTGTCGTCCGTATTAGGCGCGGTTTGCGTTGGGACCAAATCGAAGGACCTCATCCTCTCGCGTGGTGTCCCTGGTCGCTTGAAACAAGCTGCAGCCAACGCTTGACAGGTGGAGGCGATAGACCGGTAGCGCAAGAAAGTCTCTGATTGATAAGGACCGATCATCACACAGGCTCCGTCAGACGAGTGATCACCGGTGCAAGGATCTTGTTTTTTCCAATGGCAAAAACTGGAGCTGGTGACCGAGGTGAGGTAATGAGTAATAAGGACTGCCCCAGTTTCTGGAGAATCACCAAGATCAAGATGGATCTGATGGAGAGGGAGGGAAGAGGTTGGAGTTGGAGGGCATGGATGTGCCCCGATTGGCGATAAGGACCTGGGAAATGCATTGGGAATGGGCTGCCCAGCCTGGAGGGGAGGGTAGGAGGGGAGGAGGGCAAGCACGCCGCACGCTTATCGGGTCGGGTGGAAGGCACGACTTAGACGGCCTTTCCAGAATTAAAAGTCCGCCTATCGAGGACGCCAACGCCAACGTTGGAACGCGCCTTCCACAAATTCTGCAGTGATTGTGTGAGTGAGCACCTCTACGGCCAGACTTGCAGCCGAGATGATCCTTTCGCCTGCACCAAGGATCTTGTCTTTACCTACCAACATGGCGAAACCAGGCACGCCTCCACTTCCCTCCACTTCCATGGCACCTGAGGGTTGGAATCATCACTTCTCGAAATTACTCCTGGGGCGGCGGAAGCACCGAGACTCGGATGCGGCTCGGTCCTCCCTGTCTCCTCCTGGGTCTCCTCATGGGCCTCGTCCCCTCCAGCTTGCGGCTTGTGGCGTACGGCTTGCGGCTGACGATTGCTGGTGGATAAGGATAGACAGTTGACGACAACTGGCAACAGAGAACCATGGTGCCCCTGCAATCATGGGTTTAGACAAGATCTCCGCCTACACACCCATCAACTCCAGTCCGAGGGAGACGACGGATTCCCGAGCCTCTCTCAAGAGTTAATTGCCCTCAAGCTAGGTAGACCTCTGTCTCAACGCTCGAGCTACCGGCCCCGAGACCGCTCTTTGCCTTGGCTTCTTGGCCTTGTCGTTCCACTGGCACATCGTCACTCTTTCCTCGGCCCTCCGGGCTGCCGGGGCATTAGGCCGGGCGTTGAGCAGGCCCTGGTCTGTCAGAGACGCTGGCGAGCTGTTCTGCCCGTGCTACGCACGACGACATACGCCCTATCGTGCCCTCACCGCGATCTCGGGTGGATTAGGGGGGACACCCTCCGTCTAGCTGTGCATGGTTACGGTCCATCTGGCCGCCCTCCGTCACATAAAGATGCAACACCATATACCGCAGTAGGCTTGTCGTCGCAATTGATGATCTTGTTTCCTCCTTGGAGCGGGCACCAGTCGTAGTTGGCATCGTCAAGGTGTTGAACAGCATGTTGGAGTCGTAACAAAGGACAGCGTGCGGCTCCTGGCACCACCCCTCCTCCAGCAAAGCGATGATCGTATCCTTCAAAGCATTGACGCCATGCTGGGGACCAGCGACAGGTTTTCCATCTACTAGGACCCTTGACGCCGCTAATTGACCCTTGATAGCGCGCCCCGCGACCAAGCATTAGGCCTTGAGTGACGCCCCATCTGTGCATGCAAGACGCCCGTCCTCGAAACAAACCCGTTCGCAACATCCACCAAGACTACCCTCATGGTCCGGCCTCGGCCCAGGTACACGGCGCACCATCTCGCTCACCAGGGGCCGCCCCTCCACGCCATTGCCATCTCGTCCGGCCCTGCAGCTAGTTGGCGAGATGGCAATGTCTAGCGGAAGACTCCTTGTCCCCCGGAGATAGCTCGTTGTTCCCTGACTGGGTCACGTCCCGTCAACCAGCTCAACGCCTCGAGGCGCCGGGCCACCTTGGCGTTGGGTAATTGCTGATGAGCACACGCCCTGCCTTTCATTCTTGCCCTCGAATCGGACTCCTCTGGACGAGGACTCCGGAGGATGCTGGCGAGGATTGTTACCTACTTAAGGGGTGGGGTCCCTTCTTATTTGCCTCTATATCCCTCTGCCCGAAGAGAGATAAATCCTCAGGTCTTCTTCATCTGTTGTCCTTAGCTCAAACATCCCACGTCAAACTGGTCCCATATCCCACGTTTCATACCTTATTTCTTTAATCCCAACCTGCTTTTGGCACTTGAAGCGCCTCCAGGAACTATCCCGGACCACAACCCCCACGCACCGGACTGCTCCCACGCTCTGCTCCCTCCACCAGCCAATCCCGTTGACTGTAATTGCCCCAAGAGGCAACCGGCCAAGCCATCGACCGACTTCAAGTCTCCATTCTCTCCAACATCCCACCCTCATCCCACGCTTCGAGCATTATTCTCGTTAGCCATGGCCCCAGCTGCTACAGGAGAGATTGCGCCAATGCATCTACCCGTCTGTTCCTCGAAGCCATCCAAGATCAGTGCCTCTGTCTTGCATGGTCCCCGCGATCTGCGTTTGGTAAGTGCTTCTAACCAGGTGACACGAGCATCGTGGTCTCAGCCCTACCTGACACCCGGCTAACTGGTATGCCACGCTAGGAAACGAGGACGATCGAGGCTCCCGGGGTTGGCGAGCTGCAGATTGCCATCAAGGCCACTGGCATTTGTGGATCAGATGTTTCATACTACAAGAAGTTTGCCAATGGCGATCTCTGCGCCTGCCACCCACTCTCCCTGGGCCATGAGTCGTCTGGTGAAGTTGTTGCCATTGGACCCCAGGTGACTGGCTTCCAGCTGGGTGATAGAGTTGCTCTCGAGGTTGGTGTTGCCTGCGGTCAATGCGGGATCTGCCGGAAGGGCAGATACAACCTCTGCAAGAAGATGCGCTTCAGGAGCAGCGCCAAGAGTTACCCTCACTACCAAGGTACTCTTCAAGAGAGGATCAACCACCCTGCCGTCTGGTGTCACAAGTAAGTTCTGCTCCCACGGTCTCATCTGGACCCTCCCTAACAGCCATACTCTGCAGGCTTCCCGACAATGTCTCGTATGAGGCCGCTGCGCTTCTTGAACCCTTGTCCGTTGCTATTCATGCGGTCAACCGTGCCAAACCGGAGCCTGGCTCCACTGCTCTGGTAATTGGAGCCGGTACCGTTGGCCTGTTGACTGCTGCCATGGCCCGCCAATCGGGCTGCACCTCTGTCACGATTACCGACATTGACGCAGGACGGGTCAACTATGCTGTCAGTCGAGGATTCGCGACACATGGATATGTGACCCCACGATCACGGCTGAACGCGTCTAACGTCTCCTCTGGAGTCTCCACCCCTGAGACTGGTGCCATGACCCCGGCGAGCACCTTCTCTGCTGCGAGCCGATTCGATGGAGCCAGGTCATTGGCTGAAGATATCCTTGCTTCCTCGAACCCTGCGGGCGCCTTTGTGCTCGAGGAGGACGAGGACGGTGTGGATGTGACCTTTGAATGCACTGGAAAGGAAGTCTGCATGCACACCAGCCTGTATGCAACCAAGGCTGGCGGCAAGGTTATCATGGTGGGCATGGGAACACCCATCCAGACACTCCCCTTGTCTGTAGCCCACCTTCGCGAGATTGACATCTTGGGCATCTTCCGCTACTCCAACACTTACCCTACCGGCATCCGGCTCCTCTGTTCCCAGGCCAGAGGCGGCCCCGGCTTTGGACTGCCATCCCTGGACGAGATGGTGACGCACCGCTTCAAGGGACTCGACAAGGCGCAGGGTGCCTTTGAGCTGGCAACCCGCACCAGCGACGACGAGGGCAACCTGGTCTTGAAGATTGTGATTGAGGCCTGAAACTCTTGAGTTACTTGGTTGAATGCGTTATGACTGATAGACAGAGATATCCAGGTGCCATGTATTCTGGTACCATCTTTTTTTATGAATTTCTGAAGGCGAGATTTGGGTTTCAAAATATGGGGGAACTGTTTGTCTTTGACGTTGGGATTTGTTATTTTGGTTTTGTTAAAGAATAAAAAGTTGGGCTTATTGGCGGAAATGTTTAGACTGCTACTCCGGATGGGTTTCAACAAAAAGTTTAAAAAATCTATATCAGCAATAGACGGAATAGGATATTATCGCATGCATTTCCCTCAAGCTTCAAATCATAAACGCAGCGTAGAGTCACCATCGGGGATTCGAGAATAGTTATGCAGGCATGTGCTGACATCCATGATATTGTTCGTACTCGTAAGACAGTCTTCTATAATGCACCGTCATTTGTTCTTCATCTACCCTAACACCTAACGCCAGGCTGAAATGTTTATGGATGAGCTCACTATGGCAGAGAGCTCTGATATTCGCCATTTCCCTCGAGTTCTTTGGTAATCCGTCGGCGGCTAGCCCTATCAGATGAGGATATCGCCCGCACCCCTGATGTTGAAGGCAGCTGGGTCGACAGGATAATCTGGGTTGCCACCACGGCGGCTGGTAGCCTTGGACATCTCGACCACGTTGAACTTCTTGCCCACATCGCGGGCCTGATTGACGCTTTGCATAATGCCGTTCAGGAGACCGACAAGGTTGACGTCGTTGGCCTCGTGCAGCATCTCTCGCTCGAACGAGGCTTCGTCCGAGGGGATGACTAGGTCTAGACGGCTGACGAGGGCCTGAATCTGGCGTAGTACAGTAGTCGAAGGAGTTGTGTAGTCGGCGTCCATGCTCCCGGCGTCAGCTGCGTCGCCATTTACGTATGAGGGTGGTAGACGCTCGAGGTAGGCGGTGAGGAGGTTGATGCGGGACTGGAGCATCTTGATGGCGTTGGCCTTGGCGGTGAGGGCGGCAATCATCTCGTCCTCCTCGGGGGTGAGAGCGGCGGCGTCATCCTCCGGCTTGCGCTCCTCGTCCTGGCTCTCGACTAGGCGGCGCTTCCCCTTACCGTTGGACTCGACCGATAGCGAGGGCTTCTCCTCCTTGGGGGCGGCTGCGGCGGCGTTGCCGCCTGAGCCGGCGACGTAGTTCATGCTGATCATCTCGGTCTCGTCGGTCTCGACCGAGTAGGGCAGCTCGCGGAACTTGAGCTTGAGGGTGGGCTCGCCGTCGTCCATCTTCTTGTCCTCGCCATCGTTGTTATCGGCGCGGGGGTCGTCGACCTCGTAGTTGCTCTCGTAGATTGTCAGGGGGAGTCTGCCGCCGACAGAGTGGTCGAGAACCTGTTCGGGGTGGAAGCCTAGGAGGACGGCCGACTCGTTCCAGCCCTCGAGGATCTGGTTGTGGATGGGGAGGATTGTCGGGGTTGGACCGGAGGAGGGGAGGAGGGTGTACCAGCCGACAAAATCGAGCTGCCTATCTTTGTGGACGGTGATCACTGCGAGGTGTTAGAGAATGAGACCCGTGGTAGGTTGGAGGAGTTGCTGACTCTGCTCTAGGCGTGCGCTGAACTTTTCGGCGTTGAGAAGGTAACCGCCCTGTGTGTTGGGGGCCTCCATGGTGTGTGCTTCAAAAGCATGCTCGATGGTGATCTCGCGACCATTTTGCTGTCCCAGTAGCGCTCCCACGATGGGCCCGGTCTGCTGTCGAAGAGTGTGCCGTGTGATATAGTCGGAGATGGTCAAGAGAACGAGAGGATGGAGGATGGCCTGGAGCTCGGAGCTCTTTTGGTTGGAGAGGAGGGGGTGTGACGTTGCGGCAGCCATGACGCTGATCAAGAAGGAGCTGTAGATGGTTGATGTGAAGTCTAAGTGAGCTGCAACTGTAGGCAGACAGCGTGTGAAACAACGATTGCCCCGCGTTGGTCGGCTTCAGCTAAAGTTGGTTGGTTACTGACCGTGTGCGGCTCCGGGCGTGGGTGGTGCCTCCGCGAGAATGTGGGGTTGCCCGGCGTTGACGTTGTTGGCCCAGCTCCAGCGCGGCCCATTCCAGTCAGTGGGTGGAGCGGAACATGACTAAGCTGCCGGGCTCTCTCATGTTTCCCCCATGGATGGCAATTTCGACTCAATTTCAATTCAGCTCGACTTGCATGAGACCCTGAATATACACCATCAAGAAGGGGGATCAAACTGACGCTGGTTCCTTCTCTCTTTTCAGAGACAACCTGGGCCGTGTCGGCGTCTGCTCTGCCGTCACTCGTTGTCGCCTATTCGACCGAAAGCCTAGGGACAATGACCCCTGCTGCTTTCAAGTGACTGACATCCATCCTTATCCATCAGGAGTCAGGCAGCGCAGCCAGGCATTGACAGACGGACGCACCTTTTGCTTTGTTCGTCCTTCCGTCATGGCTGCACGTCTTCCTCGGACACTCGACGACAAAAGAAGCCTCCTTCTTTGACTTCGCCCATCAATGCCCACACCGGCCTCGGCACGGCTCTTCTCCCGCCGATTCTCTGTCTCCCGGTGTAACTGTGTACATAAAACCTTTTTTTTTGTTGTCCCGCGGCTGCTGCTGCTACTACTGCAAGAAGCTTTGGCAACAAGCATCTCCTTTGAGAATCTCCACCTCAAAGTAGGTCCCCCAGCAGTTTTTCTTTATTTCCTTTTTCCTTCTTTATCCATGCTTGGTTGCCCTCGTTCTCGCCCTCTCGTTTTTTTCTTCTCTTATTTCTTTTTTATTTCTTTTGCAGACTCTGCTGTGCATAGAGGCTCGCATCTTTTTTTACACTTCACTTCATATCCCCTTTCGCTCTTGGCCGTCTTCTACCTGTGCCCCCCTTTGGACGACCCTAACTGGCTGGGAGAATCCAGGATACTCTCGGCAAATCTCCAACTCATCTGATCTCAAATAGTCTCTCTCTTATCTACCTCCCGTCTTCCTCGACTTTTGGAGAACTTGGCAAGACTGAGGGGCGCCAGCTGGGAGATTCGTCTCAGTCGAGTCTCATCTCGAGATCGCCTAGCAAGCACTCCTTGTTCCCTCGAGACCCTGTTACCTTTTAAAGGTGGACAGCCTTGCCTACCCACCTCGACGACATCCACCCCTTGTCACACCAGCCTCGCCTTGGACATACACAATCAAATCATATCATGGATTCTCATAGCGGCAAGCGTCACCACGACGACAGCATCGACAGTGCGTCGCCAGTACCCAGCAAGAAGTACAAGCAGGCAACCTCGTTTGGCTCCGATACTTCAGCAACCACAGCCACTTCTACCGGCTCCATCGAGTTGGACTATCCCGCAGTACATCCTCAACTCCGCCTAGACACTCTTCTCCCAGCATTCAAGAGTGTACAATATGATCGTCCCACAGTTCGATCAAGATCACCTCAACCTCCTTCACCAAGATCACATTGACGAAACACCCCTTTTCTGGATTTCCAATTTTCAATATGGCACGGCACGGGACGGAATTGTTTTTATAAAAAAGATTGGATACCGATACCACACGCACCACCACCCTCGACGGCGAAGGGGGGCAGACTTGTTCTCAGCATTCTAGACTCAGAATGATTCCCATTTGTTTATTTCTTCACGCGAGTTACGAAGTACACCGGTTTTGATGGGGGGTTGGTTACCAGGGATTTGAGTTACGAGCCCTCGACTTTACTCTTCTAGCGTCTTGTTTTTATTGTTGGTGTTGGGTCAACAACTTATAGAGCGGAGGGATCACGGAGAAGCAGCATCACTTACTAGACTGGGGATATCCAAAGGAGGATATGTTTTTTTTTTTGTTTGGGTAACGATGTATTAATGGTACACGTACAAGTAGGATACGGCATACGCACCAGATTCTCCTAATTAATATTATAAACAAGCAAAGCCTTTCCTATACCACACCAACAAACTCCTGTTCTTCATAAGGCATTCTTCATATCTCATTATTCGTTATTCCATATGCTCATTCACTGTCCATCTCCCACCACATGACGCTCTCGTCCCTCCTCGAAGGGCTGATCTCAAAGTTGCGCTCCATGGTGGTCCTTGCGTTCTCCATGACGAGCTGCTCGACCCGGGCCATGGCGTCCCCGTCGCCCGACCGCTTGGCCGCAATGTAGAGCGCCATGAGCTCGGCGTGACGGGACTCGTAGTCCAGTCTCACGCGGCGGCGCCGGGCTTCGGGATCACATGCCGCGCACGTGTCGTCGAGGTACTGAACCTTGACGTCGGGGGTGCAAGGCCGCGAGGCGGACGCGGTGCAGCAGGTTGTGGCGTAGTTTGTAAAGGTGTGGCCGCAGGCCATGGTTGTCTTGATGCTCATGCACATTCTGGAAGCGTTCGAAAAGCTTGGATCAGGTGTTCGAGAAGGTATTAAGGTTGTGTAGGTATAGAATCATGGATGGCGGTAGTGGTGGTTGAGGTTGTGGGCGACTTGGTTGTGGCCGGCTTGTCCGTATGTAGTAGCACCCATCGAAGAGCTCAGCTTGAAAACGAGTCAGGTCAAGGCGTCAAAAGGAAAACAGGCTGAATTTCAATGAATCCAAGAAAGCCTCCTTCTTGCCCAACAAATTCCCAAACAATTGGGGGAACCCCTGCTCAAAAGCCGGTGATTGAGTGTCGCATGATTATCATGGCACAGAGCACCCTCACCGCCATACTACGCCTCACGGTTGCAACCGGCAAAGCCAAATTGGACGGCGCAAACGAGATTGAGGGGGGCGGGAAGGACGAAGCGTCGAGGCGGTGGGCAACCGACGGTGTACGGGAATGCTCTTGATTTCGAGTCATGACGGGGCTAATCCTCACGAGAAACACGGACATGATGGCGCGGTCTGAGTGGGAATGGTCTATTTAATCCAAGGCAGGACATTTAAGCTACATGCTTGTCTAACCATAACAGGCGTAGAGGGGGGATATATATTTCCTTGGCATCATGTTAACAAACTCCAGAACTCCAGATATGGCACCTTTGTGTGCTCATCATGACTCCTCCGACTTTTGCTGCTCCTCCCGAGGCTTGTCTTCTGCAGGACCTTGCTTCCCCTGTTTGATGCTCTTCCACTCCACACAGAGTGCGCAGAGCAGTTGAACAATGGAAAGCGCCACAGCTGCAAAGAAGATTCTAGTGATGGCGTAGTTGTAAGCGCTCAGGACCTGACCCATGTACTTGGCCGGCACAACGTCGTGAAGATCCGTAGCGCCCGTGTTGACGACGGCCTTTGCGTCGAGGCCCGGGATGTCGGATAGACGGTCCACGAGGCGCCCACTGAGGATCGTCTGGCCAACCGACACGAAGATGGCTCCGCCGAGCTGTTGCATGAAGAAGGTAATGGAAATACCCGTAGGGATGTGCTCCTTGGGGAGGGTGGCCTGGATGGCGAGGCCGGCCGTCTGCATACCGAGGCCGACGCCGAAGCCGACGAGGAACTGATAGGCTATCCAATGCGAGGAGCCGGTACTGGGGGTCAGAGTGGTCAAGAGTCCTTCGCCAACGGCCATGATGCAGGGGCAGACGATCATGGAAGGCACGTAGTATCCGATACGTTGGGTAAAGGCGGCGGATAAGATGCTCGCGACAACGAGACTGAGGACGAGTGGGATGGTGTAGATTCCGGACTTGACAGGGTCGACGCCCTTTGTTGCTTGGACTGCAAGCGTGTTAGTGACCACTCGTAAGAGTATAGTGAGGAGTACATACACCAAAGAGGAATGTAGTAGACGGCGAGCATCATGGCACCTCCGATGAAGAACATGACCCACGCGCACGCCAACATGGTCCGCTGCTTGATAACCTTGACAGGAATAGTCGCCGTGTCCGGCATCATAACCTGCACAACGGCAAACGCAACGGCTGTAAGACCGAAGACGATAAACAGAAGAATCAGCCGCCAGTTACTCCACGAATATGTCGAGCCACCCCACTGGAGCGCCAGGATGAGGCAGATCATGGATGGAACAAAGAAGAAGGTGCCTAGGGGGTCGAGACGGGTGATGTGCTTCGAGATGGGCACGGACTCGTGCTTTTGCTTCGAGACCTTGAGGAAGAAGAGCAGAAAGACCGAGGCCACGGCGCCGATGGGGAGGTTCATGTAGAAGCACCATCTCCAAGTGGCTCGCCCAGCAAAAGCTCCGCCGATCAGGGGTCCAGCGACAGATGAGATGCCGAATACCATTCCGAACATGGCTGTAAGAGTTAGCGAGGTTGACGTATTTGTAGAATGAGGTATAAAGAACTTGCATTGGAACATTGGCCGCTTATGGAGAGGGACCATGGGGATAATTGCCATCATCGAACCTGTCATGATGCCCGCAGAGCCAATACCAGCAATGGCCCTCCCGATGATGAATGCCACAGAACTAGGCGCAGCTCCACAAACAGCAGAGCCAACTTCGAACAAGAGAATGCAGGCCAAAAAGGTCATTCGTAGATCGTAGAAGCGATAGATACGGCCAAAGATGAGCTGAAACGCAGCAGTGGTGAGCATGTACGCCGAGCCGTACCAACCAATATCGCCCAGACTATCAAACTCGTTTGTGATCATGGGAATGGCGGTGGCAATGATGGTCCGGTCGAGAGCGACGAGAAACATGGCTGCAAAGACGGAGGCTATGATGAGCCAGAACTTGAGCGTCTTTGGTTTGTAGTTTTCCATGGCTTCTTGCTGGAAGGCTGGGCCTTGGGGCCTTGGTGTTTCCACCTCGGGCTCCTCTGAGGGTTGTTGCTGCTGAGTCTGACATTGTCTAGATTCTTCTTGTTTCTCGGAGGATGGCCCGTTGATGTTTTCGGCGATGATATGTGTTTCGGTGGAGGATAGTGAGTTTGTAGACTTTCGATCTTGTTGGCGATCGGGTTGGGGTGAAGTTGTGTCAGGAGGTGACATGGCGAGTTGACACGAAAGGTTTGGCGTTCAAATATCAAGATATTAATAAGAAATACTCATTAAGATAATATTTCAAGAGGTAATTCTTTTGTTTGAAAAAGAGATGATTGTCAAGAGATACTCAAGTGTCGACTTATTGATGCCTCTTGGCGTCCAAGGCCAAGATATATATATCCTTCCATCGGGAGAATCAATGACCGGCTGACTTGAACAAATATGCGAAAAATGCGAAAATGGATCAAACTAATAACCGAGCCCAATGAAATTCGCATGCAATAGTACGCGTCCTGGTTCGAGGCTCTAATAAAAAAACACGTCTTGAAGTTGTCCGAACGGCGAGGGAGCCTCAGGGTCGGATCCGGGAAGAGAAACTAATCCCAATTGGGAAACCCACGTCTCGAAACCGCCAAGAGCTCGTCCCCTCCTCGGGACCGACGGGTATAAACTCGCCCTCAACTCTGACATTGTCGCCTCTTGCTTCGGCGAGCCTCTCGTACCCGAGGGCCACTCATTCCATACATGAACAGGCCCTGAGCCGTCACATTGACTCCTGCAGGGCACTATCTGCTGTGCTGGGCAGGGCACTTTCCCCCTCTGCGCAACCCGAAGACGGGCCCAATCAGACCCCGAGCAGACCGTCCATCGTCCATCGTGAGAGAGGCGCCAAGCAAAGAGATACTCCTTTGCTGCTCGCTCGGGCCCGAGATCAGAAACAGCCCTACGACACAGGATCCCCCCCCTGGAACCATCACCGCCTTTCTGGGCCTGTCACCGGCCGCAACTCGTTGGTCCCCCGTCAATCTCAGCCCTACCCGCTGGCTGGGCAAAGAACTTGACTTGACTTGCAGCCCAGCTGAGGAGGCCCTCATCAGCTCATCTCTCATTCGTGTCCCGGTAAACGCCTCGTCGGGACCCATCCAAGCAGGCCCCATCTTCCCTGCTTCCCTTCGACGCACACCACCAAAGGGGGGACCCTCCCGCGCCACCGACACACGGACGGGTAGTACTGGACTGGGCTAACCTCCGCCGAAGCCCTGGTCCACTTCTCCGGTTCAGCCCCCCGAGCCTCCCTGCTCCGTCCCGTCACTCTTCGAGATGCCCTACCCCGACGGCGTCCCCGGTGTGCCGGGCTCTGCCCCGCAGCAGCAGCCGCCTCTCGACCCTGCAGCTGTCAAGCTGACCCGGGGCACCAGCTGTGTACTCTGTCAGCAACGCAAGGTTCGCTGTGACAAGAACAAGCCCTGTGCCAACTGTGTCAAGGCAAAGGTTGAGTGCCGTGTCATTCCTCCTCAACCTCCCCGGCGCCGGAAGAAGCGTCTACAAGAGAAAGACTTGATTGACCGCCTCAAGAAGTACGAAAGTCTTCTGGCTGAGCATGGTGTCAAGGTTGATGCCATCGGCCATGAGCTGAGACCTGATGGACCACCGGGCGATGATGTTGACGAGTTGGAAAACGATTTTGAAGGCCTCAAGACGTCACCCGAGGCTAGCTCCTCACCCGCTACCTCTCAAGTAGAAAAGTGAGTACACCTTCGCCTCGCCTACTTTCAGTTATGTTGACCCTGTCACAGAACCGGCGGTGGAACATGGTTCTCTCTGCATAAAGAGGTACGCCCCTGAGACACATCAGCCCCCTCTTTCTCCTCATACTGATCCATGTTATAGTTCCGAGCAAGTGAACATATGCTTCAAGACTCTTCAGAAGATGAGCCTGAAGTTGGCTCTACCATTCACCGTGCCTTTGACCGCATGTTTGCGACTGATGGCTTCCCCTTTATCATCGGCGGCCCTCTTGGCCCTATCACCCAACTTCATCCTTCCACCATTCACATCTTTCAGCTCTGGCAGATCTACATTGAAAACATCAACCCTTTGCTCAAGATTACACACATCCCCACAGTGCAAGCACAGATCATCGAGGCGAGCTCTGACATTGCAAATGCACCAAGTAATATCGAAGCTCTCATGTTTTCTATTTACTTCATGGCCATCACGTCTCTCGAGGACGCCGATGTTTATAAACGTTTTAACGAGTCCAAGAAAGAGCTTCTGGCGAGATATCATTCCGGTACTCAGCAGGCTCTTACCAAGGCTGGCTTCATGCGCGTCAACGATCCCATTCTCCTACAGGCATATATCCTCTACCTCGTGAGTATATCCAGGACATGTCATCAAGCTCTTGTGGTAACAATCTCTAGTTCGCTGTTCGGTGGTTCGTCGACCCTCGGCAAGTCTTTTGTCTTATTGGACTTGCTGTCCGTATAGCTCAGCGAATGGGCCTTCACCGGGACCCAGGCCAATTTGGTCTCCCCCCATTCGAGGTTGAACAGCGTCGTCGACTGTGGTGGACTCTTGTTGGGTACGACCGTCGACTAGGGGAAATGTCTGGATCAACCGTCACGGCCCTCTCCAGCGGTGGTGACTGCAAACTACCCCTGAATGTCAACGATTCAGACTTGCACGTGGACGGCAAAGAGATGCCAACACCGCATACGGGACCAACTGAAATGCTGTTTGCCCTTACGCGCGTTGAGCTTGCCATGGCTGTCTCGAGTGACAGTAATCGCGACAGCTACAAGTTAAACAACCCAGATAAGAGCCCGGCGGCCACATCTGGCTCTCGATCAACAGCAACCATCCGTCTTGCTGGCCAGGACGGACCCTCCTATTCCCTAGAAGGCTACTGCGCACATATTGAGGGCACATATCTCAGCCAATGCGACCCCAAGATTCCTCTGCACTTCTTCACTCTCACCATGACCCGTCAGGCCCTCTGCAAGATGCGCATCCTCAGCTTTCTTGTCCGCATGCACAATGCCGATCACGTACCGCTTAAGGAGATTGAACGAGACAACCTCTTCCTCCAGGCCACGCAGATGATCGAGTACGACAATGTCGTCCAATCATCCGAGTCCCTGCGGCCTTTCAAGTGGTACTCGATGCACCACTTTCCCTTCCCGGCATACATGTTTCTCGTGCAGGAGCTACGTCATCGAGTCTCCGGCCCCATGGTAGAGCGTGCCTGGGACGCCATCTCCAAGAACCACCAGCTGCGTGGCTTGCTCAACAACTACCATAGCCCTATGCACATTGCATTCGGTGGCCATTTTATCAAAGCCTGGGACGCACATGAAGCCGCGCTCATTGCAGCTGGCAAAACTGTCCAGCGACCAAGCTTCCTCGGGCTTCTGCGAGAACGTGCTGAAGCCCGCCGTCGTGCCAAGGCCGAGAATCGTCCTGACCCAGGACTCTCGCAGCCACAGATTGGCGTCCCGCGGTCACAGGCCGAGACGCCTTCGTCTTCAGCAGGATTCAACTCAGTCGCCGACCAGACCGCCTCTGGTTCCATGTCTGGTGGCCAGCAAGCCAACTCAGGATCTGTCGCCTCCAGTGACGAGCCGGGCGAGATGGACTGGACGTACCTCATGTCCGGCTACAACGACGCAGGAACCTATCCCCCGATGGGTGGCTTTGGAAGCTTTACCGGGGGGTTTGGCGGAGGCATGGCTGGTCCTGGAATGGGAGGTATGCCTGGCGTGCCTGGGATGGGAGGCATGGGAAGTCCACCAGGGGGCAACATGTTTGGCGGTAACTAGATGGTACAGGCAACTGTTTGCGCATGATGTGGCACGATACACGGGGGCGTCCTTACTTGCTTTTTTGGAGTCGAGACGGTGGGCAAGCGGGGGAAGCTGTTGTCTCTGCAGTGGGTGTTGATAGAAATGGGCGTCGACTGGAAGAGGGAACCTTTGGCAACGAGAACAAGGCGAGAGAACGCGTGTTGTGCATATTTTATTTTGTCTTTTTTGGATACCCGGGATGGCAGGGGTAAAGGGACGCACAGGACATGCATATCGCCTGCATCTGCGATGGATGCTTGAGACGCTCGCAATGTAGTTATGGCGGAGCGATAGGGAGCAGAGCACTCCTCTCACTGCTATTGTAGATAGGTATATAGAACCCAACTCAGGTTACTTGAACAAGGAGAGCATCTATTGATGGCATCCACGTGTTCGGGGGCCTGAGACTCTAAATATGTGTGACAGACGGCCCTCAATATCAAGAAGCCAGAACCCTGAAACCAAATTGTCAGCACCAACATGCAGACGCGACAAGACAGACGTCTCATGGATGCAGCCATGACGAGATCAATCCGCTGATGTTCTCGATCGTCTATTGCGAATAGTATAGTATTTGCTTCCCCTCCAATCAAGAGTCCGTCTTCTTGATCCCGCCCATGCAAACATGCGCTCATTCCTCTCTCTTCCTTGAGACATAATGTGTGAAGATAGCTACGGTACGGGTATCGTCTTGCAGCCTGAACAAGTGCCGCCCCAGCACACTATTAACTTGACTCGCCTTCCATCCCTGGGTACGGATACCTTGTTCCCAGCCCCCTGCCTCTCGCAGCAGCCTAGTCTCCACCGCCTGACAAAGCCATTCATTGACCGACCGGTTCGCGAGACATTCTTTCATGCTGCTCTTCCCCTGTTGGATAGCAAGAGGCAGAGTGCCGATCCTCGCCGTCCATGTGATAGGTCATTTCGAGGACGAAATGTTTGCCGTATGTTGCTTTTCTTCTGCGTCGGGGCGCCATGCGAAGTAACCCTCCACCCATGGCGCCCCGGCGGCCAAGACCAACGGCTCAGCGTTCTGCTAGGTATGTTGCACAACTCTAGCGGAGACGCGAGCATGCAGATGCGGCATGCGACCTGAACCTCGTTGGATCAGGCTCTGCCCAAGGTCCACAGCAACGGCTGATGCCCCGATGACCGAGCTGTGCTGGCTGTTCGCCTAGCCGGCCTGGCCTGGCTCTCTGCGCCCTTCTAGGACAGAGGTTTCTGTGCCCAGAAATCGACCCATCTGAGTTGTGCGTGAATGCGGGGGTTCCTGAAGGCTTCAAACACACTGTGCGCGAGCTCATCCGCCTCTTCATCTGAAAGCCCCATGGTATCAGGCCGACCCAGAATTGCTGTGATCCAATCCTCGGTGATGTTCTGGGTAAAAATTCCAATCTCTCGCATCTTTGCTTCGCTGTGCCATCGTCCAACGGGAGTCGACTGGCACCGCGTGTTGATGTTGGTGAAGCCAACCTCCTCCAGTGTCTCTGCAATTTGGTTGGAAAAGGACAGGTTCCATCCGTAGATAGCGGTAAAGTGTCCCTCAACAAGGTCGTAAAACTTGTTCATGGGATGGTCATCGGCTGTGCCGTCTTCGGAGGAGACTCTTGAGATGACCTCGTGAATTTCGATCCAGCCTCCGGGCCTCAGTTCCCTAACCCAGATTGTTAGCACCTGTTGTTCCAATATGCGTAACTGTAACTCTTACTCGAAAGACCTCTGAATGAGTTGCCGCGGTTTGCGCAGGGTTTGCAGTAGAGCTCTAATGTGAATTAGATCTGCATCGGCATAGATCCTTGTCCATGGGCGGTTTTCGTCTTCGAGATCCTCGACCCGAAACTCCACGTTGGGAGGAGTCCAGTGTGGTTGAATAGGTGACAGGTCGGTCCCAATGACACGTGCGCTGGGGAAGTTCTCGGCCACTGAGATAGAAAAGGGTCAGTCTGCGGTAACGTAGCGTCGAGGTGCGGAGGAACAGACTATCTTGCGCCCACAGCCCAACGCCAGTCCCAAGGTCGACAATCTTTTGCGGATAGTCTCCAATTGGAGCTAAGAATAGCTTGCCATCCATAAGGTAGTCCAAGTACAGCTTATGCTTCAGGCCCTCGCGAACCTGCTCGGCATCATCATTAGGCAGGCCGTAGCGACCTCGAAGGAAGCCTTGATATCGCCTGGCAAGTTAGTCTCCCGCCATTGAGTGTAGCTCAGCAAATATGACACACCTTCCGTGCTCGTACGAGTAAAGCTCCCGCGTGTTGACTGACGTGAACTCGGATGTCTGTATTGAGTCTCCATAATCCGATGATGGGTCCTCTTCGGGGTCGTTGCGGTCCATGGTTGCAGAATGTCTGCTCCGAGTCCGAGTCCCCAACGAGGGAATGTGCTCGAGAAGAGACAATTGTGGCGGAGAAAAGACAAGGACGACGACAGGAATACATGGGCACACAGCTAGGCTCAAGAAAGATAGAGTCAAACCAAATGGGGCGAGACAGACACTTGGTCAGGTTAACCAAGTACGTTAAGTGTAAGATGGGATGGGGTGGGCGGTGGGTCGTGACTATATGCCGATAGCAGCTACGGAGAGAGCTGATCCCAAGGGAAGGGTACTGGGGGGGTGAGGAGAGGCCAGGAGGTAAAGTTTGGAGGGGTGGGATGCGACAGGACCAGGAGAACTGGGAATTCGGGACGCCGATGAAGCCCAAAGTCACGCCCTGGCGCCCAGGACGGCGGGACTGCGGGACGTTGTCTGACAGAGAACTCAACTTGCGTAGGGCAGGGCAGGGCAGGACACGACCGACACCACAGGACAGGGCGCTTGAGGACCCAGCAAACCGGGCCGTGGAGAGGGGAATGGTGTCGAGGTGCTGGCCAATGCGAAGGGGGCGCCTCGAGGGACCGCTTCCAGAAGCACGGGATGGAGGGTGGCCGGCGTAGGGATAGGATGCCCCAGGAAACCTCCCAGAGGTCTGGTAACAAACAAGGTGGCCGTTGCGGGACGGGATGCTTTCTTCAGCCCCAGCAGCCAGCCCAGGGCCCCGAGCCGTCGGGTCAAGCCGAAACCCTTTTCAGGAGCCTGCCTGTGAGATAACCACAAAAGTGCACCGATCAGCGGCCGAGCTGCGACCTGGTTATGACGTGGTCCAAAGGGTGAGGCCAAAACGACCCAAGTTGAGACGGTGCCATTCAGCTAATGCACCGGAATGGATAGATGGACACACGCCGACGAGATGAAGGACCTTGCTGCTGCTGCTGCCCTCCAACTCTGAGTGGGTAAAGGGCGGTTTCTGCTTCAAACGAGGAAAAGGTTGTCCGAGCACGTCGAGCCATGCTCACACGTTGCGACTTGAAATATCCAAGGGAGCCGTGACGACGATACAGAGTCATCGTGCCATTATCTCGATCGACCCCTCATTCATGAGCCGCTAACTCACGCACACCAAGCGAAGGCTGGAGGTGTTTGTCACCAGTTCGGCTCGACCTTGGTGGCATGGGATGGCATGGGATGGGCGTGTCATTCCTGGTACCGGTGTGGACCACAGTGCAAAGGACCCCGCCAGATGAGCTCCGATCTGCCCGCTCGCGGTTCGGACTGCACGACACTCGACATGGCTGCGCTGCATCGCGTTATGGAGGCATTTCTCCTGCAATCATTAGCCTAACAGTCCATGCTGGTTCTGCAGAGCCAGCCCAGCCCGCATTCAGTTGCAACCGTATGCAACCCTTGGGAGGCCTGGGTGTTCGGGCCGGGCATGCTACAACTGCCGTGTTTCGCCTGGCTTGTCATAGCACAGCACAGCACAACGCTGAGCCTAGTTCCTGTCCGCCCTTCCATCTTCTGGCAGATCTCAGGGGTTGAGATGCCACTCCAATGCGAGTTTCAAGCTCTGGAAAGTTGCTGAACCACCTGGTCGGTAACGGTGCTCGTAGCCGAGGCGATCCCAGTGGGTAGGTATTAGTTAGTGTCAATCCGCCTGGCGGATTACCAGCTACATGCTTGCTCTGATCCTTTCGCTCCATAAGCTCAGCAATCAGATCATTTAGGAGCCTTGCCAGAGTGTCCATCGATAGGTAGGACGAGGGGGCCCTGGAGATTAGGGTTTCTGCCTCGGTCGGAGCTTGGTAGCGGTCAGCGAGGTTTCTCGTTTCTCGCGCTGTTAGTGACGGGAGGGGAAGAGGCGCCCAGGTTGTTGTTGTCTATCAAAGCCTCATTGCAACCCCATCAATTAGACTGGTGAGAAGGTCAAGGGTTTGTGCCATCCCTAACCCCCGAGAAGCCTGCAATTCATCAACCTAGGGCCCAGCCCAGGCCTCGATGCTGGGAACTTTGTAGCGACAGGGAGCTCGGGAGAGCCGAGAGTTGGCGTTTCGACGTTGCCGTGCCGCAATAGTGCTTGAATATGCTTGCGCTGCGGCTGACAATGTTTCAGGCACAGAAGAATATGAAATTGCTCAAGCAGGGTTGAGAAGGGGTAGAGTCGAAGTCTGGGAAGAAGAATCTCGAGAAAGGAGGTTATCGATCGGAAGGTGCACTCTTGAGGTGCTTGACCTACAGTTCATGCCCTTCCTTTGGCATTTTGCCGTCTCTCAGTGGCTGGACTCCCCACGCGGTCGAAGAAAAAAAGGGACAACAGTACAAGCATCACTTTATGCCCGCCTCAAACGAGCCCTATTCATCGTAAAGAATCCCAAGTAATTCCTGGAGACTTTATAGAGCCTTCATTCTCATAATTAGAATCTTTTCCTAAATTTTCCTATTCTTTAGGTAAGATATGTCGTAACAAACTAGGAGTATTTCCTCAGAGGTAGAGGTACTTTGCCCTTGCTGTGTGTCCCCTAAAGCTTATTTGCTTCAGCGCTTCCGGCCGCCGTTGCATCCCTTTTTGGAAGGAGGGGCAACCCTCGCCGCCTAATTCGTCAACGAGGGAAGGCGCGTCATGGCTCACTGACAGACCGTGTAAAGTCGCGTCGCCAAAAACACGTCCATCCAATTTGGCTGGAGTGGCCCATGTGCAATCGAGACACTCGCTAGATTGCTCTGCCATACCAACCCGGACTCGCGATATACGCACATTTCGACCGTTTACTTTCCTTATCACATTGGCTCCTTTGCCGATAGTTGATCGTCTAAGCTCTATTGTTCTCTCTTTTGTCGACTTTCCTTCTTGCCTATCCCTCCAGCCCTGAGCCACCTACTTTACGCGACACCACGCCAACGCGCCGACTTCACCCCTTGACTACTTTTCTTCCATTGTCACTTAATCAACCACGCGCCCCATGAAATCGACGATATACGGATATAGCGATCGAACCGCTCCAAGGACTTCACAGCCATGTATCTCCCTCGGTCATTGATCTCGAAGTTATACACTCACCTCCAACAAACTCGGCATCCGCTCTCTCCACCCGTCCTTATCCTAGTCGCCCTTGAACCAGATGCTCTTTGCGCGTGCAGGATCCTTACGAGACTATTGAAACATGACTACATCCCCCACAAGATACAGCCCGTGGCCGGGTACACCGACCTCGAGAAGGCCGGCCGAGAACTGGTGATGCCCATGATGGAGTCCCAGGGCGGTAGCGGAGGTGTGGTTGTATGCCTGGGCGTGGGAGGCATGGTTGATCTTGGCCCGCTTCTTGGACTCGAGCCTGAAGGCGAAGAGTCCCCCTACAGTGGCGTGGAGGTCTGGGTCATGGATGCTCACCGGCCATGGAACCTGGGAAACGTGTTTGGCGGTCTACCCCTCGATCCTGCAACCGAGATCTCATCATCTTACCAATCCAGAAGCCCCCCGGGAGTTGATGGCGGCAAGATCACACGTGGTTTTAGACCAGGCAAGGGTGGGATTGTGGTCTTTGACGACGGTGATATCGAGGAGGACATGGAGACGGAGCGAAACGCCTATCTCGCTCTGGTGGACATGCCCGAGATTGACGAGGACGACCAGGATTTGGGAGATTCCGACGAAGACGACGACGAGCATGAAGCTCAACACTTGGAGCCTGTTCATGCAGGGCAGAAGCGTAAGAGCTGGTCAGACGCCGATGATGATTTCAGCGACGACGACAGGCCCCGGCAACGGCGGAGGAGTAATTCAGTATGTGACCCAGGTTTAATTGCTACGCAGCCATGACTAACAGCCTTCCAGTCAAGTCCTATCCCAGAGTCACCGCGACGCCCTCAGCCTCGAGGTCTTATATCTTTGCAAGACCCCACCATCGGTCTATCAAGCGATCCAGTTGAGCCTCCTTCAGGAGCGCAACCGCCAGCAGCTGCATCGGCACGCACACTTCGAAGGCGGCTCCTACGAATACGACAAGAAAACGAGGCTGTTCTCCACCGTTATTACAAGGTTGGCTCCTCTTTCTCGGAGCCACTGTCGTCGATGATGTACTCGCTCGCGTCTGAACTTGGTAGAGAGGATAACGATTTGCTCTGGCTTACAATCGTTGGTGTCACATCTATGGAGCTCTATGGCCGTTCATCGGCAGGCATTGCTGCTCCTATCAGACAGAGCGACAGGAGCCGTCCCACGGGTTGGCTAGGTGTACGAGGAGCCAGGATACGGCAACTCCTTCGTGATGAAGTGAGACGCTTAAACCCACCAGAAATCTCGAACGGACGTGTTGCTGCAGAGAACACAGGCGTTATCCCTACCACAGCTCGAAATCCGGAGGATACTGGGATTCGCCTATCCCCTGAGCCCAGGTTCTTACTCATCCGACACTGGAGTCTTTATGACAGCATGCTTCATTCTCCTTACCTCTTTTCTCGGCTCAAAACATGGAGCGAGACGGGAATCAAGCGTCTCCATAAATTGCTTGCCAAGATGGGAGTTAGCCTGGCCCAGTGTAAACAGAGCTATACGCACATGGACATGATGCTCAAGCGGGAGCTCAGGGCCAAGCTCTTGAAATATGGCTCACTATATAATCTCGACGAGATGGTACCGTCGGTCGACACTGATGGAAAAGACCGCGCTGGTGCCAAAGATGGCTGGGGCTTTGTCCGAAGCTGGGGATGGCGGGCAACGCTAAGTGCTCAAGATGTCGGTGTCGTTATAGGCGCACTCCTTGAAGTGGGAAAGCACGCACAAACAGTAGACAATGCGCCAGCAGCAAGTCAAGTCGGGAAGGAAATTGAGGAGGAAGCCGAATTCGCTGCGCAAGGAGAGGAATGGGTTGGGCGATTCTGGGAGGCGTACGATGCCCTTGAGGAGTAAGTTGACCATTCTCGCAAGCCAAGAAACTCATACTAACAGTCATGACAGCATCGATGCCTTGAAGAGTGGCCTTCCCACTGCCCAATTTCTTCACCGCGCAATCTACCGCACAGGAACTTCTCTCATCAACAAGAAACAGATCAAACATCTCCGCGCATTCCGCATGTGCGTTGTCAAGGATGGGCCTGACGTATCACTTTTCACCCATCCCGCTGCACTTACCAAGCTCTCACTATGGATTGGAGAAGCCCTTGCCGAACAGGAGAGGGAGGCTCATGGAAAATTATCGCACGGCGGCCGTGGTACACCTCTTGTTGTAGCCAGCCTCAACGAGAAGCGCGGCGTATACGTCGTTGTAGGAACGGGCGGTGGAGGTGGCCCAGACACGACGTTCCTTGATAGAGAGGCAGCGAAACAACGGAAGGCTGAAAGAGAAGCAAAACTAAAGAAGAAGGAGGAGTCGCGACTTGCTAAACAGAAGGTTCGGGAAGAGAAGCGGGCAGCACGGCGAGACGCAGGCGACGACGAAGACGAGTTGGAGACAGAATCAGAAGGATCTGACAGTTCAGACTCGGACGAGTCAGAAGACGAGGATGTCGAGCATGAGAAGGGCTACGGCTTGAACAAGTTTGGCAGCGCATTCCAGGAGGTTGTATCAGAAACCAACACACGAGTGCGCATCGACAGCTTTGAGCACTGCGTGGTGGAAGTGAAGAAGGAGGATCTTGGAGGCTTCCTCGAAAGTCTGAGTATGAAGGCGGTGGTTGGGTGAAAGCCGCGGCAGTGTATAGTGGTTGATTGAGACTTGTGGCGTCGATGGTGGTGGTGATTCGTCATGGCACAGGTAAGCAGACGGGATGATTAGTTTTTTGAAATCTGTTGGAGCTGGGATGGAGTAGGAGTACTGAGGCGAGGGAGGCATCATATCATGACTTGGGAAAAAGCAGCATAGCAGAGCATAGCATGCACGCATGGGCGGAACTGTCTGTGGCTAATGATACCTTGAATCAAAGTTGAAACAAATGAATCCTGTCAAGTCTCTTGGTTTGCTTATTCTTTAGTTATGCCCCAGAGTAGAAGGTCGAGGTTGGATCCAAGGACTTGGCCGTATTCAACCACCAATCGATCGACCGCGGTTCCCTGATTACTTTCCCAGTGCTTTGATGAGCCACTGCTGATTGGGCCACGGCATCATGGGCCAAGGCATGAGCGTAAGCAACAAGCAAAGTCCGTCGGACACGGTGGGCTCCCCGCCGCTCTCCCCATACAATATTGGTGCCAGTACCGGCGCGGTGCTTATTTTCGAGCCGCCTGCACGGGTATTGATGAGGATCCTTCGTTAATAAGGCTTAATCAGGTTTACGCAATGTAACACTAGCATGATAGGGCTGACGGGTGACATCTTGGGGGGGAGGACATGAAGTATAAATAAGAGCTCGAGGAAGGGCCCCTAGACTGAGGGGATGTCTTGAACGACACTCTAGTCCACTTTGATAATTAAAACGGGAGCATCATGAGTTCTAAACCTTGGGCTGATGGCCCATTCCCCCTTATAAGCGCCTCAATATCTGGAGACAATGTGAGCAACTTCAACACCTGCAGCCAACTTCCTTGCTAATTCATCAAAAGGTAGAGAAGCCGGTCCAAGGGGCAAGGAAGCTCGCGGCCGAAATGACACTCGTCCACAACCTCATCCTCCGGGGCATCAACGCAGTCTACAACCAGGCCGTCAACGTCGGGGCCAGAGGGACAGACAAGGACAAGCTCGATTTTGCCAACTTTGCGTACCAGTGGGGGGCCATGCTGTCGGAGCACCACGACACTGAGGAGAAGATGGTGTTTCCGGAGATTGAGAAGATCACAGAGGTGCCGGGCCTGATGGGGGACAGCGTGGCAGAGCACCATGCGTTTCATGACGGGCTGACGCAGTACATGGAGTATCTCGACAAAGTTCGCAGCGGCAACGATACTTATGACGGAGAGAAGCTAAAGGCCATTATCGACTCGTTTGCTCCAGTAATGCAGGAGCATCTGGTTCACGAGATCGAATCGCTCGTCAAGTTGACAGATCATGAAGACAAGTGCGACTGGGCAGCCTGGTTCAAGAAGACGGTTGATGCCATTGTGAGCAAGGACATGAAGGACTCCGAGTTTCGGGCAAGTCTCCAACCCTCAAGACGCTGGACGAAGAAGCTGACAGTTGCAATGTTAGACCAACACGTTTCCTCTGACCATGATCCTCCACGACAAGACCTTTGAGGGCGGCGTTTGGAGCAGTTTCCCACCTGTTCCATGGCTGGTCCTGTGGGTGATGCGGTACCTGTTTATGAATACGCGTAAAGACTGGTGGAGGTTCGCGCCATGCGACTACAGCTCGCAGCCCCAGGAGCTACCATTTGCATCATGAAGCGGCAGAAGACGGTGTATATCAGTTTGCTTTTGGTGGTGAGCAGCGAGTTGATGCAGAATCATGGATTCTAGAAGCCCCAAGCTGCTGCAGAGGAAAGAACGGAGTCATGATAGCATGGCCTGTGGCGGCCCAATGAGGCTAGGGATAATGTCGAGATCGAGGAGGGCAGGGAGGGACCTTGTCGACAATGCTCGGCGAATTCGAGGGTGACATGGTTTCGAGTGGGTTTTGAGGCTGTGCAGCGAGACCGGAGGGACGCTATCTGAGGCATCATGAGGTGCTGCCTGGCTGGATGATGGTGGTTGGAACTGATGTTGTAGCTAGCAACGCCTTCATGGCAAGCAAACAACGACCATTTTTCATGATTTGAATAATACATCTCATCCTTTGCCTTGAACAAACATCCGTCTCTCCTTCATCAAAGATAACAGAAAGAATCCATGTCATGGCTGGAACGGAGCTTACCAGGATGGGTTAAGCAGCCCAACGGCGCTGACGCCTTGGTCTAGTCAGGCGGGCGCAGCAGAGCTTATTGACGATAGAGTCGTGCGTTTCCGACTTGGCATACAACGGACGCTTGGTACCTTTTTTTTTTTTTGCCAGGGAGGGAGCAAGGTACTTCTTCTTTCGTCAATGGCATGGTTGATGGTGGTTGTACCTTTTGCAGAGCCAGAGACAGGGTTTGTGTTGCTGTAGCGTAGAGATTGGCAGCTAACCCGAGTGGAGTAGGTGATGGTGACTAATGCCAGCTTGGACTCTCCTCTAACAGAACCAGTTCGTCTTCTCGGTGCTTTCCAAGACTCCGCCACAGCCACACAAGGATGGGAAGCTCGCCCCCGGGTGTGGCCAGGGCTGGGCTGCCACGCCCTTCTCGCAAAACCCAGGGCAGATGGTCAACGGAGCGGTTGCCGTAAAGAGGTGGCAGGCGTTGAAAGAGGCAAGTGATTGGCCCTCGCTCGGCTAGAGGTCGGTGATGGGTAGCGTTCCATGTTTTTTTTTTTGCGAGGATAAGCAATGGAACATCTGAAGCTCTTGGCCAAGTCTGCGAGACATTTCGGGTCACGTCTCGAATTGTACAAGGACTCACGATAGACCAATAGTCTCGAGTCGTCGCGTCGGGATTCGTCATCAGAGCCGAGTCGGTCTTGGGAGAGGGAGAGCGAGGATCCTTGACTGAAGTGCCCAGGGTTTGTCTGTCCATCACCACCTGCTGCGGGGTCCAGGTCCGTCACCCATTGATTGACCCCGCCCCCACTAAAGCGGCGTGTCCCCAGTGGGCAGCACCTCAACAGCCCGACAGGAGGGAGGGAGGCCACCGGGCTGGATGCACCTGGACGCACCCGAGGCCCCTATGACCTGCTGGACAAGGCGCTGAAGGCCCGCTGAAGCTCGCCCTGCTTCAGGTCCCACGTTTCAAGAGCCGCCTCCAGCCCAGTAGAGGGACTCTCAACGCCCCAGATCTCGCTCACCCGGGCCGTCACTCTCACACGCGCACTCGCTCGCATTCATTCCAACTTTGCCCGGTCCGTCATCCACATCCACATCCTCTCCTCCTCCAACCCAAACGTCGTCCGTCCGTCCTCTTGTCACCTAGCGGCCTCCACTCTTACGACGTACCGGTATTCCACCACCACCGCCCCAAGCTTGCTTCGCTCTCTCGAGTGCTTGCATCTACCACTCTCACCTTTGAATATTCTCGAACCCCAGAACCTGAAACAACATCTATACCTACCTACCAACTTGATGATCGCGATCAACGGCTGCGTCTTGCTGTCACGCCCACCACACGCCCACCTCTCACGACCCTGAAAGCCTCCCCCCTCACCAAGGTCCCGTCGTTTCCACTCGGTTCCGCCAACGTCGCCTCTTCCACCAAATCTTTGAGACGTCAACCTCGATACACTCATCGACGACTGCCCGACGCCTCTCGAACCAGACCTCTCTATCGCCTTCGCGACCTGTCTCCGCAGTCCCTCGTTTTCCTGACTTCGAGACGCACCGGGACGTCCTATTTCCCATAGACGGTTGCGCAATTCGCGCTCGCTATCCAGGCCCGGCCGATACACGAACCGGACTCTAAGACACCATGGGCAAATCGTGAGTGCATCTTTCTAATCTACATCTGTCATGTTTTTCGCCGTCCTCGCTTCATGGGCGTTGCCTCCCCCGCGCACCCCGGTGACGTGCATCGCCCTTTGAGCCAGAGCCTCGTCAGGCGCAATCGCATTTGTCAACTTCGGATCCCCGCGGAAGCTAGGGACCGACGTCATTGTACTTGGATCGGCTTAACCACGATGACGGTTTATAATGCTGACCACTCTCATTCCCCCATCCAGGCAGTCCAAGCTGTCGCAAGACCAGCTCGTCGAGCTCCAAAAGTCGACTCACTTTGACAAGAAGGAGCTGCAGCAATGGTACAAGGGTGAGTCTGCTGCCGCCGCCGTCGCCACTGCCTACCCCTGGCCGCCGCGTCGAACCCCCCTCTCCGAGATAATACGGTTTGCCTGACAATGGGGCCCTAGGTTTCCTCAAGGACTGCCCCTCGGGCACGCTCACCAAGGAGGAGTTCCAAAAGATCTACCGACAATTCTTCCCGTTCGGGGATCCGAGCTCATTCGCCGATTATGTATTCAACGTGTTCGATAGCGACAAGTCGGGCAACATCGACTTTAAGGAATTCATCTGCGCGTTGAGTGTTACTAGCCGAGGCAAGATGGAGGACAAGCTGGACTGGGCCTTCCAGCTGTACGACATTGACGGCGACGGCAAGATTAGCTACGATGAGATGCTCAAGATTGTTGAGGCCATCTACAAGATGGTGAGTCCTAGGGTTCTAGGGATATGTCCCCTCTTCAGCTGCTAACGTCGCTCAGGTTGGGTCCATGGTTAAACTCCCCGAAGACGAAGATACCCCAGAAAAGCGAGTAAAGAAGATCTTCCGCATGATGGACAAGGACGAGAACGGCAGCTTAGACATGGAAGAGTTCAAGGAGGGCAGCAAGCGAGACGAGACGATTGTCTCGGCGCTATCCCTGTATGACGGGCTGGTGTAGAAGGCGGAGAGGAGAAACGACAGACAGACAGACAACCCACTCGCCCAGAAAGTAGAAAGAAGATGGAAGCGGAAACATGCAGCATGAAAAGGAGGGCTGACTGACGGGAACGCCATGCTTGACTTGGCCTGGAGTGTGAGGAGCTTGTGTCTTTTTGCTTTCCTTGTTTAACTCCTAAGGGCACGTCCTCTTGTTTTTTGCGAGTGAGGGTCTTGGAGATGGTCTATGATTACGGAATAAATCGTTCATGTGTCTAATGAGGTTGATCGAGAGATGAGATGGCTGTCGAGTCGTGAACGTATCGGAGAATTGCTCACTGTCACTGTCCGGGATGGGCCACGGCCAAGCCACGGACACTTGGCAGATGCTTGGCTTGGTCAGAGAGCTGGGATCCTGGGATATAAGGGTATAGTGATGCCGGTTGGGTTTAGTCATGGGGGTTTACTGTTTTGGAGACTTGATTTATGAGGAGGATGATGGGCAATACTTGGTCGCGTGGGTAGATACAGAGGTGAGTAACATGGAGCAAGGAATGGGAGCAAGTTGGTTACAGTTGGAGCTTAGCCAGGCGTTTACAGTCGACATACTGAATTACGAATATCACGTTTCCTTTTAAAATTACGTCTTCTTTTATGTAAATATTTCTTCCCTTCTTCAATCATTAGCGTTGACAACTCAACTCCCATGCCCTGGTCCATCATGAAGCTCAATATGGAAAAGCGGATCCACTCGCAACGACCAACTCAGGCACTTTCACCTCAACTTTCACCCATCGAACGACGTTTCTCCATTATCCCTCATGATTTGTGCAGCAACCTCAAAACAGTACATCTACTTCAACTCTCCTCATAGGAGCCTCATAGCGTGCCCGTATTCCCGTCATGGGCTCCCTTGCAGCCCTCATAGACCAGCTGGAGCCCGAGGTTGAGGATCCAGAAGAAGGTGAGACACATGCTGTATATCCAAAAGCTTCGGTCACTGACTTGGGGATAGAAACCTTTCTCCTCTACTCTCAACCTATTCCCTCGTTAGACCTCGGCTTCATCGACCCTCGCGCTGCGTCAGTAGACGTCTCTGTCGCGGGGCATGACTTTACCATTCATCAGTCACCCGCCGTCCTCTCATCATCTCGTGCAGGCGGCACAACCGGAGCAGGTCAGGACACACCGTCTTATTCAAGCATTCGTATTTTTCCTTCACCCATTACAACTAGTTGTTAAAACCTTTCAACTATAGTCATCTGGAAGATATCCCCCAGCTTCGCCTCATGGCTCGCCTCCCCTTCCAACCCTGTATGGGCCACCACCTCAAGCTCCCCTTCGGTCCTTGAGCTCGGCTGCGGCATCTCCCCCTTGAGTGCCCTCGCTCTCGCCCCGCGCGTCGCCCGCTACGTCTTGACCGATCAGTCCTACGTCCAGCGCCTCCTCCAGCGCAACATTGACGAGAACCTCGAGTCCGCTCTGGGCTCCTCAGGGACGTCTACGCCAACTGGGAGGTCTAGGAAGAAGCGTGGTGGTCATGCTCATCCTGTGTCCAAGCCCAGCATCAACTTCACCACACTGGACTGGGAGACGGACGAGGTAACACCGAGCCTGACGGGGAGCGGTGAAGTGCGCAGTTTCGACGCCGTCGTTGCCTGCGACTGCGTCTACAACTACGCCCTCGTGTCGCCCTTTGTCCAAACATGCGTCGATGCGTGCCGCCTACGCTCCGCCGACGACGCCTTCACGGGTGACGACTCACGACCGTGTATCTGTGTCATCGGCCAGCAGCTCCGCAACGACGAGGTCTTTGAGTCGTGGCTCGAGACGTTTCACGCATCCTTCCGCGTCTGGAGAGTCCCGGACGATGCCCTCCCAGAGGACTTGAGGTCCAGTGCTGGATTCGTGGTCCACATTGGCGTCCTGAGAGACAAGATGAGGTAGGGAATAACCACAACACACCTTTTGATATATACAACATGTACATCTGTCTCTTTCACTCTGGTCAGGACACCATCATATTTCAAGATCTAGCGCGCAATTGCGTCTTTCAGATTCATTCGACTTGGATCAACTCCGCGTTGAAGCATCCATAAATCTCGACTAGAAAACACCCCATAACTAATATTGATGCCACTTTTGGGCACTTTTTTCATCAATTCATTCATTCAACCACGGGGCCGGCGTTACTTGATCACCAACCTCCGTCCCATGCCAATTCCAGAAACCAAATAAAAAAAAGATGCTAATCGCAGCAGTATGCCAGTTGCCCAATCCACTTCGCCGTAAAGACCATTTTGATATAAAACCTCGTCTGACCGCTACCAGCTGGTCATCTCGATTACCAATCCAGGGGCTCCTTCTTCTCCTCGCCACGATTTGTCTTGGGAACGGCCACGGCCTTGGCAGCCAGCTTGCCACCCTGTCCGGGGCGCTTCAGGTAGCCAGTGCCGTCGAGCCAAGGGGTGTTGGCAGTCATCCGTCGCTCGAACTCGGCGATCTTGTCCTCCTGCTGCATGGTGAGGCCAATGTCGTCGAGGCCGTTGACCAGGCAGTGCTTGCGGAACTCCTCAACGTCGAAGCTACAGATGGTCTCGCCCGAATCCTTCTTGATGAGCTGGTTGGGCAGGTCGATCTCGATATCGCGTCCAGCCCGGGCCTCAGCTGCGATGGCATCAAGGGTAGCCTTGTCATCGATCCTGATGGGCAGCATGCCGTTCTTGAAGGTGTTGTTGAAGAAAATATCGGCAAACGAGGGGGCGATGATGCACTTGATGCCAAAGTCGAGGAGAGCCCAAGGGGCGTGCTCTCGGGAGCTACCGCAACCAAAGTTGGGTCCGGTAACCACCAGGATCTTGCTCTGTCGGTACTTGCCCTGGTTCAGGATAAAGTCGGTGTTCTCGGAGCCGTCGGGGTTGTATCGCAGCTCGTAAAAGGCAGCCGAGCCCAGACCAGTTCGCTTAATGGTCTTGAGGAACTGCTTGGGAATGATGGCGTCGGTGTCGACGTTGGATCGGTCCAGGGGAGCAGCGGTACCCTTCCAGATGGTGAACTTGGGCAGGCCGGCCGAGTCGTTGTCTCCAGCCAGGGTGTTGGTGTGAGGCTCGGTGTCCAGGGGCTGGTCGCCAATGATCTCCCGCTCCTCGGAATCGTCCTTGGTCCTCTCGTCAACGTGGGGCTCCTCGGCAGGCAGCTCGCGGGCCTTGAAGGTAGAGTCGTGAGTGTAGTGAGACAGCTTGCGGACATCGGCCAGCTTGCCCACAATGGCGGCGGCGGCAGCCATGACGGGCGACATGAGGTGAGTTCGGCTCAGGGCACCCTGACGGCCCTCGAAGTTTCGGTTAGACGTGCTGGCGCATCGCTCCCTGGGGGCCAGGATATCGGGGTTCATGCCCAGGCACATACTGCATCCAGCCTCTCGCCACTCGAAACCGGCATCGAGGAAGATCTGGTCGAGACCCTCCTCCTCGGCCTGAGTCTTGACAAGTCCAGAGCCAGGAACAACCATGGCGCGCTTGATGTTGGCGGCAATCTTGCGTCCCTTGACCACGTTGGCGGCGGCGCGCAGATCCTCAATTCGCGAGTTGGTGCACGAACCGATAAACACCTTGTCGACGGGGATATCCTCCATGGGAGTGCCGGCAGTGAGGCCCATGTACTCAAGCATGCGGCGGCCAGCAGCCTTCTTGGCCTCGGTGCTGAAAGTCTCGGGGTCCGGAACGGAGCCGGTGATGGGGACAACATCCTCAGGGCTGGTTCCCCAGGTCAGGGTAGGGATGATATCCTTGGCGTCAATGAAGACGTCAATGTCGTACTTGGCGTCGGGGTCCGATGCCAGAGACTTCCAGTAGGCGACGGCCTTGTCCCAGGTCTCAGAGCCATACTTGGGAGCCAGGGGTCGGCCCTTGAGGTACTCAAAGGTGATCTCATCAGGGGCAACCATACCGGCACGGGCACCACCCTCAATAGACATGTTGCAGATGGACATGCGAGCCTCCATGCTCAGGCTGCGGATAACGGAACCGCAGAACTCAATGACGGCGCCGGTACCTCCGGCAGTACCGATCTTGCCAATGGCGTGGAGAACCACATCCTTGGAGCTGACACCGGGGGACAGCTCACCATCGACCTGTATCCTCATATTCTTGCTGCGCTTGGTGATCAGACACTGGGTGGCCAGCACGTGCTCGACCTCGGAGGTGCCGATACCGAAGGCCAGAGCTCCAAAGGCGCCATGGGTTGAGGTGTGGCTGTCACCACACACGACGGTGGTGCCGGGGAGGGTGAAGCCCTGCTCAGGGCCGATAACATGGACAATGCCCTGTCGCTTGTCGCTCAGGCCAAAGTATGTGACGCCAAAGTCCTTGACATTCTCCTCCAGGGTGACACACTGGGTTCGCGAGTCGTCCTCCTCGATAAACGAGGCGATGTCCTTGAGGGTCTTGCGGGAGGTAGTGGGGATGTTCTGTGGCGCCTCATGTTAGCCGATGCCAAGATTCCAGGTTTAGATGCAATTGGCAAAACATACGTGGTCAGTGGTGGCCAGAGTGCAGTCTGGTCTTCGGACTTTTCGGCCGGCGTTCTTCAGGCCCTCGAAAGCTTGCTGTAAGGAATTCTGGTCAGCGGCTGTCGGGGGCCAATGTAGATCCTTTTTAGGAGGGTCAAGATAAACTTACTGGTGATGTCACCTCGTGGACCAGATGTCGGTCTAATCGAATTTCTTGTCAGGCCTCGTGCTTTTCAATGCAGAAAGCAGTAAAACTCTCAAACTTACCGATGTACAGAAGAATTGTGCCATCCAGCTTCTCGTCGACGATGTGCGCCGACAGCACCTTGTCGTAGAGGGTCTGGGGGGTACCCACGGGAGCAGGCATTGTGGCGATTTGTGCGTGAGACAAGATCGAGTCTTTGGCAGGCACACAAGATGTGATCTAGGAGTAACAGGACGAAGAGGAGCGTAAAATGGCGTGCCCAGGAGAGTGAGAGGAGGATGTATAGAGTGAAAGGGGGAGAGAGGAGAGAGAACCTGGACCGTTCACCTCGAGGGAAAGATTTTATGATGATGGAACAACGTCCAAGGGAGAAACAGGCAGAACTGGAATTGGGAAAGAACAAGAAAAAAGGACGCCCCGACCCTTGGACTTTATTAAATTTCCCAAGCTGAGCTGCCCCCCTCCCCTACCTACGGACCAACTCGTCGAGCTTGATAAAAAAACCAGACAGGGTGCCATTTCTTGGGAGCGCCGATGATCGGAGGGGTCCGTTTGCGGCGCCCGTCAGCATTCCGAGGTCACCAACAGGCCAGACACTGGCAGACAGAGACGCCAGCGCGGGGTAGCCCCACACGCCGCACCTGCCCTGATTGCTAAATGACGTGCCACCATTGGCCGCCGCTCCGATCCTGCCGGCCGATGCCCGCTTCTTCAACCTCCGATGCGAGCTTCCATCTCAGACAGCGCTGAGGAGCAACCAAGGGTTCCATCAATTACGACATTAGCTTGCTTCTCAGCGGGCGCCTGTCCTCTCCTTGATGCCATTACATTACATTACGTTACTTCGCCCTTGCCCGACATTTGGAGGGCCATTAACCCACGGTTATCCACACTCTCCTATATCGCTGTTGCACCCTTCAGCCTGTATCTATCATCTAAACCTCGAGCAAACTTCAATGCTTTTCCGCTGCTGAATCTTTATAATTAACGTCATTTTCATTAACAGACCATCCTGGCCAATGCTCTGACTCTATCAGTGTTATCAATGTCTACACAACACATCCTCATGCCACCCCTTTCCCCTCCGTAGTCGCCAAACCTCCCTGATGCCCAGCCCTCCGGACCCGCCATCGGCGCACGCTTTGCCCCGGGTCAATGTTCATATCACTTTTCTCCCCTGCAACAGGCCTGGCCCAAAGCCCCGCCACCGCCTCTCCTCGCCGGCACCGGCCGCTTCCCGAGTATCCGCCCGGCCGTTACCTTACACTCCGGTTAGGCTCCGCCGAAACATGGCCAACGTTCCAACAACCAAACATTCCATTCTCTCGTCCTCGTACTCATTCATGCAGCGCTTCATGATAGTCGTGAACTCCATAATCCACACCATGAGCACCACCATGCTGAATATCAAGGGAAACGCAAGAGCAAATCTTGCCAAGTCCCTCCAGTTGTTAGCCTGGCCAGTCCGCTCCCAGTACTCCGATCTTGAATCAAAGACAGGCTGCACTGTTCGCCAGTACAGTTTCAAAACCCATATGCAACACCCCTTCACCGCATTCGAGACCTCCTTAATAGCATCCCATAATCCTCGTCTGCCGTCTTTACCATATCCGTTACTGGAAGGATCTGCGATGCCGTCTTCGGCGCTGAGACGAGTGGGAAAGCTGCCTGGCACGTGCACTGCCAGGTCCATTGTCTGATTGTTGGCTTCTGTGCCGTGTTCCAGCCTCTGTCTGAGAAGGTATTCCGGGCTCTTGCAGGTCTTGTCCTCCTGGAGGGTGTCTGCCGCTGTCGTGTTCCCCATGTCGCCCAACTCCATCGTAGAAGTTGATGTGGACAGACTGCTGCACTGGAGACTAGCCGCGGGCACCTCTGACGTCGGTTCTGGCTCTTTGTTGGAAACACAAGTCTCGGGGGGCAGTTCTGGGTACCGCTCTGTAAGCTCCTGGTTTCTCGATATAGTATCGATTGCTCGAGTCTCTGTTGCAGACCCCGATCTCGGCCAAGTACTCCGACCACGATTCTCCTGGGAAATCTCCAGGGCGCCTGGCGTTGTTCCTAAGCCTCGAAGTTTCTGAATCGTGCGGTTCGCTTTGCGCCTCTGTTGAAGACCTGTCTGTGAGCCGTAATCTGGTTTGGGGTGGGATGTTGACATGGTCTGGGCGTATCCAGTAGTGGTGGTGATGCGTGTGGAAGCGCACGTCCGTTTCACCTCGTTGCCCTTGTTCGTAATGTCCCGCATTGCGTCCTGCGCCCAGGTTCTGATGCCGCTGCTGTCGTCCTTGCTCTTGAGCGTCGTCAAGCTCGGTTGGTCTACCAGGGCGAGCTTCTTCCTAAGGGTATTGACGTCGGCTTGTATTTCCTCCATCGTCATGAGCTGATCTCTCAATCCTGTACCGACCATCTCTTCTCTCTTTGATGTCTGGGGATAGCTGAGGAGATCTGAATCCGATGTCTCTGTCGATTCGTCGTAATCCAGGAATCCGGTTTCGCTTCTCGCTGTTTCTGGGATCCAATCCAGTCGCTGCACTGTCGGCAACCGGCAGGGACTGTCCTTCACCTGCCGTTGGCAGTGCGACTCGTCTGCCAGGGCTCCTGCTAGCTGTGGGCTCTACACACTTCTTTCTAGGTTCTCCTGCTGGTATAACGACCCTAAGTTGGGGTGTGGCTGGTTTTCTGCTGGTGAATTGTGCACGATCGGGCTTGAGGATGTCTGAAGGATAGCGGATTTCTTGTGGTGGTTTGTCGTCGAATCGTGCACGGGGCTTTGGGGAGGAGGGTTCCTGCGATGAATGAATTCGTCGAGCATGCTCTTTGAAGAGGCCAGGCTGAAGCTGTGATTCAGTGGCAGCGGGTTGACGATCTTCGAGAGACCGGGAAGTGAAGCGCTGCTGCGTGTTTTGGGGACCTTCTGTACCCCTCCTGAGTCTGCTTCCACCTGGGGGCCTCTGCCTAAAAAAGGCATGACAACTCGCTTTTGACGTTGTTTTTCTTGTTCGCTTGTTTGTGCATCATTGGTAACAGTCGCCGCTTTGTCGTCCCGCGGGTGCTTTGTCTCTGGAAAGTCACCCCGTCTTTCTGTGAAATGCTGGGAGCAGCTTGGGTTAGCTCGAAGAGGGGAGCCATCATTTGGTCCAGGCTCTGAGGTTTCGTCAAAAATAATCCCGTTCTCAAAGAGTTCCAGGGCGGTAGGTGACAGGTCTCCGAGGCGCAGTTGGTGAGGAGTTCGCACTACCGTGTCTGATGAGTCCGAGAAAGATCGCTGAGGAGATCCGCTTGTCTTTGGCCACTGCCTAGAAGGCGAACGGCCTTCGGGTGTACCCAGATCTACCAGTTCCTGATGTTCGGCCATCCCTCCATTGACATGCGGCTGTCGCTTTCCTATATCAACCTCGAGGTTAGTAGGTGTTGTGCAGAAGAGAAAGAAAACAAAGCACTGACTTGAAAAGACCGATTCGCTTCTTTGCGATTGGGCAATAGGGCTTAAAACGGGCTCCTGGGCTGATAACCACTGATGAGTTTTCCGTCGCCATCTGCCAGTGACAGAAGCTGCAGCTTGCTGTTGGGCCAATCTCTGACTCCGTTTGTCATGTTGCTCCTGGGCTATTTGTTCGATGTGACTTTCAATTTCTTGCCTCGTAGCTTCAGACAAATTCATCTTTGATAGCCCCTGGAGCTCGCGCACCACTCTCATGGTGTCTCCGCCGCTCTCTGAGGAACTGGCATCGGGAACTCCTGTGTGAGGATTACAACCCTGGACACCGAGCCAATCACCGCTCTCCTTCAAGCTTCTTCGTAGTTCGCGGGCCTTTTCCCTGGCTTCCATATCTTCCAGCAACAGTATGGGTGGCTTCTTCACAGATACTGCAGAGGTGTGTGGCTCCGCGATAGCTGCCGACTCGGGTGTCTTTTTCGATTCCATCGTTCCAACATCATCTCTTGCCATCTCGCCACGCATTTTCCCGACGCTGAGAGAGCGCATATGACCCAAAGGAGTCCGGCTCTCTTTGTGGCTATCTGTAGAAATGCCATGATCTGCAGGAGCCTTCTCCTCCGGGAAACTGGGGTCTGGCAACGCCTCGCTGAGGTTTTTTGGTGTATTCCAAGCCGTAATTTGGTCCGAAGCGCGCATACCACCTCGTCGATTCAGAGGGTGACTATCAGTAAGGTGACGTCGATGTTGTGAAGTGTGGCCTGTGGACCGGGGGGTGTCCCGGCTACCCTCACCAAGTGCTTCCGACGATTTCTTTGCCATCTGTTCCTGATTTTCCCAGAGGTTATTCTTTCTCAGCGTCCCTCCTCGCTCTGGGCGGTTGCTCGGGAGCTTGTTCTTGAACCAGGCTCCTACGTCTCCCAAGGTGGTGCTCCGGCCAGGTTCTTGTCTAATTTTGATCCATCCTCCAACATCACCGAGTGTAAGCCTTCGGTTGTGCCCTTTTCCCGGGCGGGCCTCTGTCATCTTTTCAGGGCCTTCGAAAGACGGGGATCTACGTCGGAGGGATGCCCAATGCGGGTCAGGCATGTATGGGATCGAGAGGATGGACAGCTGCAAAGCCAGAGGACGATGGGATATCGGTGTACCATGTAGGGTGCTGCTTCTAGTTGAGTTCGGCGGAGGCAGACAAGACAACCAGTTGACACGATTTGCTGAGCCTCACAGATGTCAGCTAATATGAGCGAGAAGAGTCGGGGATGAGCAGAACAAGAATGAATCAATGTGATGATGTTGAAATCCATAGGTTGAACACAGCTCGCACAATCTTGTCTCAGGAGAAGGAGGTACTGGATGCTTTTACTCTCACTTCCTAGGTAGGTAGGTACCTACCTACCAAGACAATTCGTACGTTATTCGGAGAAGGCAGGTACAGACGTGTTGGAAGTGCAAAGGGCAGGTGGCATCTACGCCCAGAACACCATCACGCTTTCCAGGCTATGAAGGGGCGAGGGCAGATAGGTATCTATTTGCGTAAAGGAAAACCAGGGGGGGAAACCTCCATAACACGAATAAACTTCATCAGTAACGGGATATGCATGTCTTCAATTTCGCGTCGAGATCCATATTCAGAAAGCACAGCCTTAACGCCAACCTGTGAATGCCGCCCGAAGTTGCGATTGCCCGCTATGTAATGCAACTTGCACGTAAAATAAAGAGAAAAGAAAACCCCAGTCTACCACCGTGGGTTAGGTCGTTCTTGGGGGGCCTGTTTTCTACCCAGGCTCGCAAAGGGGTTACCAGCACCGCTCAGGTTTGAGCCCGTCAATCGACGGTTCTCTGTGTGCTTGGAAGGAGTTCCTTGCCCCCAGTTCCTCTGCTCATAGGCCGCCATTTCTCGCGAGTTTCGTGGAGATGCGGTCTCCTGCGAGGTGAGCTCGTTCAAGCTCGTGGCTTTCTTTAGAGGAGACTTGTGATGGGTGTGAATTCCCATGTTGCCGCCAAAGTTGATGTTTGAAACTCCTGATGAAGTGCCAGTTGAAGTATATCCGGCAGGCAGGCTATGGCGAGGGACAGAACTTCTTTGGCTGGCGCTAGGTCTGAAGAGCTCTGAGCGTCGGCTAGCCGTAGGAGGTGTAAACATCTGCGGCTTCATGACATTGCTGGGGGTAGGGGTGATGTCTTTTTTTTCGGGTGTCCCAACAGATTGGATATAAGGGTTGGCGTGAGTCTGGAAAGAGTGCCGGATCTGAGTGGTCGGAGTGCCAGTTTGCACAAAGTCTTGGTACTTCTGAGGCTGGTCGTCGGAGAACTGCGTACCAACATCACGGACAACAGGGTGCAATCGAGGGTGGACAAACTTGGTGTCATACTCCTTCATCACCTGCTTCTGGATGATTGCCGTGTCCTTAGCTTGTTGCGTGAATCGAGAACAGAAGAAGAGTAGCTGGCCAGTGATGATGACCTGTAGAAGGAGAGTGTTGAAAACGGTCACGCTGGGTCGGGGGTCCAAGGGGGCCAGAGGCAGAAAGATCATGTAGACCAGCACATGCCCGGGGCCAAAGAGGCAGAAGAGCCGCAGCGAGACTGGGAGAGGATCCCAGATCGACAACTCCCAAACATCGGAGCCCTTATCGGGATGAGCTCGCGACTCGGCAGATTCTGGTGTGAGGATGCTTGCGAGATATCTCAGGGGTGTTGCCGGCGATGAGTTGGACTGGTCGACCTTCACACGGCGTGCAGAAGGTGTCGAGAGCTTCTCCTCGACGTCAACTTGAAAAAGTCGGTACTTGCGGGTTCGTGTAATCGTGTAGAAAGCGTTCGTGGACGAGAAAAAGATGAGGATCCAGACCAGAGGGTAAATCTTTGATATTGTTTGGTTAGCTTGAACAAGACTAAGGAGGCGGAGGTAGCTCACAAAGAAAGCTAACCAGCCAGTGCCAGCGTCATCACTGAAAACGTCGTCGCTCGACGAAGAAGCTGAATTGGCGCGCGCAATCAGGAACACAAAGTTCATAGCCAAGCCGAGTTGAGTGCCTGCAGTAGTCGAGTCCCAATCTCTCGTCTCAAGCTCCTCGGACAGCCAAAGCAAGAAGTCCATGGGATTCAACATGGACTTGATGCGCTCAAGGAGCGGCGTCCTACGAACCAAGCGCGGCATGGTGACGAAAGGCGCAAGTATGGCGTAAAACACTGCTCTTCGAAACTGCGATATTCGGATGGACCGTCATATGTTACCGCAGCGAGCGGAGGGAGCGGAGGGAGTGTGAGAAGGCGATGGCAGCGAGGCCAGATGTTGTTTACTTGGAGATGAGATGTTGGCTGTTGCTGAGGGCGATACCAATTCTTTGTTAGGTATCCTCTTAGCATCTCTATCTTAGTGGCCAGCACCTCTAGGCCGGGGCGCGGGGGGTGGTCAGAGCTTCAGGCAGGTCCATTCACCAGTCGGCACCAGGCGGAGCCTCAGGCGCCTTCTGTTGTGTACCTTACCTAACACACGAACCTCCCGCCTTCATCTTCGAGGACGGGATCGAATAACGAGTATCCCACGACTTCACCTTCGCTCAGAACATTCGACATGGCTTCTCAGGCGGACTACAAGGATCGCCAGTTTCTCGCCGTCATCGGTGATGAGGTATGGGCTTGCTGCGATCACGGTCTCTTGGTAGACGCTGTTGCGCTGACGTAGCTCGCATTCAGGATTCCGTAACAGGACTGCTCCTCGCGGGCATCGGTGTGAGTATCGCATCGCATTGGGCTCCTCTTCTCTTGACTGACACAAGAGACTAGCACGTCACCACGGGCGCCGATCCTCAGAAGAACTTTCTCGTTGTCGACAACAAAACAGACACCGGAGCCATTGAGGCTGCCTTCGACCGGTTCACCGATGAGCGAAAGGACATTGGCATTGTGCTTATCAACCAACATGTCCGAGACCCAGTATATCACTTGCGGTTCAAGATCCTGACGAGATTTGCAGATTGCCGATAGAATACGACACCGTATCGACACCTACACTGCGGCCTTCCCTACCGTTCTTGAGATCCCTAGTAAAGATCACCCCTATGACCCCGAGAAGGACAGTGTTTTGAGGCGAGTTCGACGTCTGTTTGGAGAGTAAGGGGAGCAATGGTATTCTCGGCGCACGTAATTCGGGAAGCGGGACGCACACGCAGTGTAGACATGAACCTAGGCTAGGCAGGCGGTATTGTTATTCTACTTTCAACATATTATCCAGGGCGATCCGCATGTCTAGCAACGAGAACGTGGAAACGATACAAAGGACGGATTCTCGTATATGCCAAATCGATTCTAAAGCCGCTGAAAGATGCTAAACGAGAGCAAGAAATTCGCCAAACCAAACATCAAACCCAGAGACCCATGACAACGTGCCAGTGCCCAATACTCAATACTAAGACAACACGCCATACGCATGTTGCTGTGTACGCCGAAATCCACCATTACAGGTCGAGACCAAACAAACCCTTGCTACTTCGGGAAAACTCAACGGTCGCAGTCAGGCAGGTGATCTGCACATCCTCGACGGTGAAGACATCAGCCAGCACGGTGTATTTGCCCTGGACAAGGTTAGAATGACAATACAAAAAACAATACGGATATGGACGTACAGGAGGAATCTCAGCAGGGAGGTCGACGGTCTTGAGGATTTCCAGGTCGCCAGCCTCGACGGGGCACTTGAGGTCGACGTTTCCAATCTGCTCGCAGAGATCGGCCTTGGTGCTGATGAGGCGGATGAGGCCGTACTTGACGGTGAGCAAGACGTAGGCGCCCTCCTCAATCTTCTGCTTGACAGTTCCCTTGGCCTTGATCACCAGCTCCTGGCCACTATCACAACGTTAGTACTATATCCCGAGCGCTATTATCGTTGAGCGGGGTAACCGTACGCCTGGGGAGGGTTGGGCAGCAAATCGACGCTGTCGATCTTGATGAGGTCGGCAGCATGGTCGCCAGGGCAGAGCTCGAGGGGAGAATTGCCAGGAATCTTGAGGTCATCGTTGATCGTGACGTCGGGCGCGCGGCCATTGAGGACGCTGAGAGCCGCGGCTGGCGCCAAGCAGGCAGTCAGACACGCGGTGACGGTCGAGAATCTCATGGTACAAGGGTCTCGTGCTTAAACTCGAGTTTGAGAGTCGGTGATGATGAGAAAGGTGGTAAAGCGGTTGATGTCGTGGATGAAAGTTTGAGTGCAGATGATGAAGAGGTCGTTATCAGGGCAGAATGGAAGATGGCGAGTGGCTTGGTGTTGAATGCGTCATGGGACCGAGGCTCCACCCTGATGGCAACCACTGGCCAAAGGCGGCTGGGGCTGGGAAGAACTCTTGATGCCTCACCGCCTTGCAGCATGCAGAAGGAAACCCCGGGCCGTATCCGGAGGGCACCAAATAGGCTCCGTGCCTTGCCGTGGGAGTGCAAGCGTCTAGAACCTGCACGACAGAGCCGGGGAGAGTGACCTGCAATGACGCTGGAATTGTTTGTCCGTTACGACAGAGAAATGCCGTCTCCTGGAGCCATCATGTCTGTTGTTACCTCAGCCATGCAGTCTTGGTTGTCTCGCGCTTGGCGCGATGTGGCTGTTGCAGTCGCAGTGGCTGACATCCATATCCATCTTGATGCGGCGCGGCCTCTCCGTTTGCGCTTCTTATTGATTAACGCCCAGGGCAATCTCGATTATCGATTATCTGAGGCCAACCACCTGCTGCATCCTCGCTCAGCCCCAGGCAAGAGCGGAGCATTGACGCCGAAGTTAAGGCACCCGCTGAGTCAAATCTTTGGGCCTCAGGCACAAGGGGTCCGCTTGATGCACGGACCATGCCATTTCTCTGCTATATAACCGCAGCCTTCTCCCGACCCTTACTTGGTTTCCTTTCCTCTTCATACTTACCTTATTCCGATTAACCCCGCTCATGAATGGGGGGAATCAGCGTGGAGGGCCTGCATTGCACAGCGCGGAGTCGCTCCATGCTCCATTGTCCTTCGGGGCCATGGGGGGTGTAATTTTTGATTTACCACTTCTTTCATTGTGGACTGCTGCTTGCGGCGGCCATGAAGAGGGACACCTCAGCGTAGCGTCGATGGTACTTTCTCACATGACTGCGACGGAGAGAACCCTGAGAGACGGCCAAATGCTCGGCAATTATTGCTGTTTGGCCAGGATTGCTACCATGTCATTTTAGGCAATCGTCTGGAAATGCAAATGAGGCCACCCATGAAGTTGAGACGCGTCCGCTTCCAGGATGTATCTCGCGAATGGGAGCGAGTCATGCTGGAATGAGTGTGAACGACGTGCGATTGGGTAATACGGCGGCGCGGCCCAGGACCTGATGGGATTTGTTTCGAAGAAGCCGCTTCATGCATTTCGCATGCTGGTCTTTTGCTATCAGAATGCGATGCCAGCAGGGATTCTCGAGTAATGAATGCCCGCTTGTATAATAGCCCGAGTTGGTCGCACTGTACGCGTTGAATGCGTGATAACACGGCTTTGAGCTTCCAGCATCTCCCCCGCTTCCAGTGCCCACCCACCATCCAGCGCTGAGGGTCCGTGGTGTGAAGCTAAGGTTTCGCGAGCACAGAGATCCAGGGTTGCTGAGTCTCTTTCCATGAAGAAGGCATGAAGATGGAGTGGTCACGGGGATGAAGCATGTTGCGCGTATCCTTCACGGGTAAGCAGAAAGGCTGCGACCCGGAGCCTGAGGAGGACAAGCACGGCAAAGCGCAGGAAGATGACTGCGACATGGATTGCTGAGGGAGCTCTATGTGCCATGGCATGCAGATTAGTTACATGTGGTGCGTAGCAGCACCCTGCCAAGGCCAGAGCAGCTTGGTTAGTGCGAATACGGGACGTGGTAGCATGGCAATGCAAACACAATGGAACACGAACAAAGAGATGCGTGAAAAATGGCGTTTGGTATTCGGAAGAAATACAGGGCGTGGCGCCCCGGCTCATGATCACCCGAGCGTGAATGTGAATGTGATTGTGGATGTACCGGAGACTTGCCAAATTCACCTTCCGTTGGGAAACTTCAACTTCAATTCCTCCATGACAGCCTCCAACAGCCCGCAACCTACCCTTTACTTTGCCGTCGCAATGACGCGACCCCCATCACGTACCACACCCGACACGGCTTCGCAGCACCCTCCCTGCTGAAACCATCATGGAATCTCCTCACTGGCTCCAAGGCACGGTGCCATTTGCGCAAGCTCAGCTGATTGGATACTTCCGCCATGCGCCAGAGACACGAAGCTTGTTCCCTGCCAGCCAAGCCAATGAGAGTCGGTTACGGGTGCCGTCCTGCGGTGGTCGCGCGCACAGTACGAAGGCTCGAGGCAATAGGGAAAAACAAACCGGACCTCTATTGACACGCTAGACTCGTTCGAGACGGGCTGCCTCGGCCGCTTCGCGTTGGCTAAAGTGGCTCACCAGTTTCACCACACACGGCTTGTTTTTGTGGTTTTTGTGGCGGGTGCCAATTTCCAGTGGCCCCCGCTCACCTCATCATCTCCACCGCCCAGCCGCCAACCAGATGCCACGAGCAGCCAGCAGAATCAGTCTCAGCCGCTGGCTGGGGTCTTCGCCTCTTTGGCTGGCACTGGCTGGCAGACGGCGTCCTCACCCTACGTGCCTGATTCCCTGCAAAAGTGGTCGTCGTCATTTTGCCTGCTTGAAAATCTGGTGAAGTCCCCTCCCGACTCCTTCGCTTCCCGTTCATACCGAAATGCTCGACTCCTAGTGTCCGCCCATCAGAGAAACAAGACTCGCAAGTCTCGAAAGACATCCATGGTGTCTTTGTTTGGACCTGACATCGCTCACCCGCCCGCCCTGGTTCTTTTCTTTTCTGCCTTTCGAGTCTCGACGACCTCTCATCCTCGCGCCCCTGGCGGGCTTGCTCACGCCAGCGAGCCCAAGGGTTTCCCGCTCGTGTCTCTCGCCATCCGCAATTTCAGAGTCTCCTCCCCCCCGATCTCCCCTCACTTGAGTTTCCTCCCCTCCCCCCTCCCAGCCCTGTGCTCAGCTGCAGCGGCCGCGTTCATGTCATCCATATCAGTGCCTCAGGCCGAGAAAGCGCCCTGCGTGCTGCACTAAGATTTCTCCCTATCCACCGCCAGTCAAGGTTTGGTTTAGCGCCAGATTTCTCTTTTTGTCCTTGTCTCGTCTCTTCTTCCATGTCTCTCTGTCCTGTCTCTTCTTGGGGGGGACCACTGTCCCCGTCCCTCTTACTTCCCCTTTGGACTGCCGCCCAACCCAGCAGAAGCCCAGCAGAACACGCCAGAGACAGACCCAGTGGTCCATTGGTACCCTCTGAAGCTGAGCGCTGCGCAAGGTGAGTGGGAGTCCCCGGTGGGCGAGAAGGGCGAGTGAGGTGCCGTTGATGAGGGTACCTTCCATGGGTACGTACCTTTTTTTTGCTCCTCCGTCTGCCTCAGCCAACTGGAAACCCCCAGCAGGCGGGCAGGTCCCAGGTCGGTACCGCAGTACCGCACTCGTCTTGAAGCAAGCACCCGGCCTTGTCGCTCCTCCCCATCTTCTTCCTCCATCACCCATCCTTCTTCGTGCAGTCCACGATCTTCAATCCTCCCTCTCGTTACTGTCTCGTCTGCTCCAAGCGCTCCCCGTGTATGGATTGTGTTTGAGTAGTCTCAACTTCTTTTCCTCCTTTTTTTTTTTTCTCTTAACGAAAGCCTAATCCACGTCGTCTCGCACTCGACACCTCGACCCTCCTCGCCTTCAACCCGGCCTTGACGGATCACAACGAGTTTTGCGAAAACACAAACCGACCGATCGTGTCCCCAACACGCCCTCGACTCGTGTCTACCGCCCATATTCCTACTCTGGGCACCCGACTGATCACGACTATCGCCTTTCTTTCTCCCGTCGTCGCGGCGCTCGCCCTCCACCCTTGACGCTGACGCCTCGACGAGTCTCTCGAGTCCACGCTTCGACGCCTGCGATTACCTTCCCCGAGATCTCTCACCCTCCTTCTCCTGCCGCATGAGACTGCCGGCGACTATTCTTTGCGACTCTTCCCTGCGGTGTCCCCGGCGCGCGTTCTGAACGGCGTCGTCATGCCCCAAAGACCGCGACGGTAAACACCCTACGCATCCTCCCCGACGCCCACTGCCCTGTGAGCTTCACCACAGATTATGACCGACAAGACGGCGGCGCTGTCCACGCAGTCCGCGGCTCCTAGTCAGACTTCGCCTCCTGCACAGCCAGGCGCGACGCCCAAGAGCGACGTCGCCCGAAAGGTCGAGACGGCGGAGGAAGAGCCATACACGATCAAGTGTATTTGCAACTTCACTGACGATGATGGAAACACAATCTACTGCGAGACGTGTGACACGTGGCAACACATCGACTGCTTCTACCCTAACAATAGAGAGGAGGCGATCCGTGAGGACTTTGACCACTCCTGTGCAGAATGCAAACCTCGTCCTCTCGATCGCCAAAAAGCTATTGAGCGCACAACCCGTCTCAAGAACGGGGCCCCCGAAGACCAGCCTGCGGACAAGAAGACGAAGCGGCCCCCCTCCAAGGGCCACAAGAAGCGGGCCAAACCCAACGACTTGCAAATAAACGGCCATGCTGGACCACAAGAAAATGGAAAGCATGGCCATTCCGCAGACCATCCTCCTCCTCCGAAAAAGGCAAAATCTTCCCATCGATCCTCTCAATCCGTCAGCTCCCAGGCTCCTAAACGAAGCCCCTCCTACGGGAACGCGCGATCAAATCCTGCTCATCCTCCCAGCCCTGCAACCACCCCACCCGACCTTCCCGAAGATTTTCAGATCCACCACTATTCACAAGGATTCTACGACTTGTACAATGCAAGGGATGTCCCAGACTCCCACAATAATGCGTTTGCCAGTCTGGCCATCCCCACAGCTCTGTCCCGTTGGCTCCGCGAGCCCGACACCATGAGAAATGAGGTTGGCAGGCGTCATTCCGAGGTGTTCCAAAAGACACCGGCAAACCTGGAAGCCAAAAAGCCCAAACTCGACGTCAGGGATGCCACGCGAACACTCGATGATGGCAAATCTCTGCGGTGGAGGTTTCTCAACTCTGCTACACCCATCGATAAGGACGTACCCCTCGTCGAGTTGAATGGAGCGATTGGCTTCCAAAAAGACTACTGTGCCGACCCAGCAAATCTCTGGGCCGACCTCTCCTCTCCTCTTCCCTTTGTTTTCTTCCATCCTGTTCTCCCCCTATATATCGACACAAGACAGGAGGGGTCACTCGCTCGCTATGTCCGCCGAAGCTGCAAACCTAACTCACAGCTCGACACCTACCTTTCCGACGAGAGCGAATACCATTTCTGGATTGTAAGTGATAGGTACATTTCGGCTGGCGAGCAGATCACTCTCCCCTGGGACTTCCGACTGGAAAAGAGTGTTGATGCTCGCTGGCTTCATCTTCTTGGTCTCAGCGACGACGAATCACCCAGCAACGGCGAAACTCCAGTGGACGAAACCGAGTACATGGCAATATCGAATTGGATCGACCGTATACTGTCCGAGTATGGTGGTTGTGCCTGCGATCTGGACAACAACTGTGCCTTTGCACGATTCCATCGACAGTATCTCTTTGGACAAACCCAAGCGCGTCCTGCAAAGAAGAAGCAACGGAAATCCAAGGCGCAAGCCATCTCACCAACCAGCACAGGACCGGCTCCCAACAGCCGGGCCACGAGTGAAGGTCAGGTTGACGATGGGGCAGATCACGATAACAGGTCTCAATCGGGCTCCTCGCGTAGCAAGCCTCCAAGCCGCGATCGAACTCCCCTTCGACAAGGTTCTTTGGATAAGCCTAACATCCTAACCGAGCAGACGGACCGGGATAAGCGAAAGCTTGCTGCAGTCGAGTCCACATTCCGTCGTTTGGAACAGGAACAGCAACAACCAGCAAGGAAGAAGAAGCGCGTCTCCGACGGTACCGCATCGAACTCGTCAAAATCAAAAGCCCGCCATGGTTCAACGGCATCACACAAGACCTATGTCGATTCTGGGACATGCAGGAGCAAGTCTTGCTCGCCCGCAAGTTCTCATTCTCCTCGAACCACCCACAAGGCCTCGGTTACGACCCAAGCATCTTCCATCAGCCGTTCCCGTCAGTCATCTGCCACGCTAAGAGCGGTGTACTGCGACGCTGCTGTGCAAACCGATCCGGTCGAGGGCGAGTGGTACAGCGAGCCCAACCGATCTCCCCGGCCAAAGAAGCGCATCATTTCGCTCTCTAAGCGGTTGCTGAACAATCGCCAAAGAGCACGAAGTGATGAAGAAGAGCGCCGCAGACTATCCCTAACTACGCAAACGTCGAATGGGACCGCAATGGAAGTCGACTCGCCTATAATGGAGCATACTCCTGTGATTAAGCGATCAGAATCCGAACTGCCGTCACCCCGTTCACAGGCTGGAGACTTGCCCATGCCTGATGCTTCTTCAGCAAACACAACACCTGTTCTCGGATCTGCCGCGAGCGACACGTCGACAAAGACAAAAACTCCCGATCTTCGTGTCCAGCTGCCTCCAGTACCTGCTTTTGATAGCACCGGTCTTGGGATCCAGCATGCGACAACTCCACAGTCCGCTGGGTTGGTTCAGTCTCCTCTTATGGGCACCCTGCCAAGTCCGTTCGCCCCTCCAGCGGTCAACGGCATTGCAGCTCATCCCAGCCCTATCAAGAAGAAACTCAGTCTGAGCGACTACACCAAGAGCCGGATGAACAAGGCAGGAAAAACTGCCGGGGGCAATACGCTCCACAAGCCTTCCATTTCGAGTCCGGAAGACACAAAAGTCGACATCATTCTCGAGTCCCCCTCGGCCGAGAAGACTGCGGAGAACCTGGCATCTACAGTACCAGCTGTCGCGACCAACGGTTCCCTGTAACATGACGACGCGGTTGTACGCTTAGCATCACTATCGATTTCCAAAATTTTGTTGTTTGCTTTTTTTCTTGGGGATGGCGGATTCAAAAGCCCGGAGTTCTGCTATTCTTATACACTGGCTTGTACGTCGGGTGGCACCTCCGATGGTTGGCGTTTGAAGAGGATCAGGACAATGAATGGATGGGTTCAGGGCGATCCTGCAGAGGACTTGACACCAAGCCTCGACATGGCGCAGGGTCCAGGTGTCTATGTATTGACGGCACGCGATGCGCCCTTTGGGTTGTTTATGTATTGGCGAGAAAACCAGGTGTCTTGGTTGGCGATGGCCAAGTTAGTTATGTTGAAGAGGATGATGGACGATGAGTTCCTCGGATGGAAACGAACGAATGGGTTGGCTGGTTGGTGTTGTAAGAACGAAAGGAAAGGAAAGGACGGCAAGGAATGATGCCTATGCCAAGTCTCGCTTTGGGATTTTCTCTTGTACTTATAGGCGCGACCGGGGTTGGTTTGCATGTTCTATATGCAGTTCGATGTAGTATCCGTATAGTCAGTCAGTCCCGTCGCCTCGCGATGAGGGAAACAATGAATTCTTAGTCGGGGTGGATGAGTACGCATCCGCCTCGAAATCTTTCAACTTTATATTTGATGGATAATATTCAATGTTGTATTCATTTCGTCACGCTATCTATTTAGGCAGGGTATCATTATTGACGAGAGTTGAGTCTTCAAACTGTCAAGTTTGAGCACTCTTGTATAGGTACGTACCAGATCTTTACTGGGGGCATTCCCGGATGCCCTTTTTCCTAGTAGTGCACAGTCCCCCAGTTGTCTTCCTTAAATACCAACAGAGCAAGACGGTGCCTCACGAACAAGCCAAATAGGCCAACCACAAGCTGCAGCATGGTCACCTCAAAGGCGAGGCGATCTTCGCGCAGGGGCCCGCGCCAGACGAGCCACAGGTTGAGGATGGTAAAGTTGCTCGTCTCGACAAACTGACCCTTCTCGTCGGTTGTGACCTTGAGGAGTCGGAGCTTGGCCAGCAGGTGGAGGACTTGAGCGATGAGGGGGTGGGGTTGGCGCTCAGGAGACCATGGGGTGACGGAGGGCTCGAGAAGACCGGTTCGTGCATTAAAGCGAGGGAGTCGGTGGCGTGGACAAGGGATAAGACCGAAAATTTGTGGGCACGAGTAGAGAAAGTTGAACAGCTGCGGGATGAGGAGGAGGCCGAGAGTCTTTGAAAAGTGGCCGAGAATGCCGACAACTGCGAAAACCATGCCCGAGAAGTAGCAGTAGGTATCGCCAACAAAGACCTTGGCGGGGTACCAGTTGTGGCAGAGCAGAGCGCAAGAGACGCCGATCCAGGGGAGGAGGAAGTAGAGCGAGAAGAGATGCGAGTCGGTGGCGGGGTGAGGGTAGGGCGTGAAGAGGTAGAGACAATCGTTGAAGACGAGGAGCAGGGCAACGACGACGCACTGGGAAACCTCGATGCCGTTGATGCCAGCCAACATGTTGATGCTCTGGGGGCAGAACATGGCGACGCAGGCCATGTAGACGTAGTAGAAGGGACCGAGATCGAAGAGCTCTCCTAGGTAGGGCTGGAGCTGGACGGGGAGGACGATCGAGGTGACGTCAAAGTCGACAAAGTAGACAACGAGCAGGGGGATGGAAGCCAGACCAGGAATCCACCACTTGTGCCGCCATCGAATGTCAAAGAGGTCGTCGCCAACTCCGAGGAGAGCGATGGTCTGGAGGGAGATGATGGCGCTCAGGTAGGAGGCAAGCTGGAGGGGAAATCGATATCAGTATTGGCTATTAGATTGTGTCCATCATGAGAAGCCTACCTTGTTGTGGGGGAAGCGGTGCAGGAAGCGCCCCTGGTTGACTTGCTCCAGCTCGACGACGACATCGCGATTTCCACCACCACTCGTCGCAGCCACAATGTCCTTGTAGAAGGGGAAAGGGATGAAGACCATGACGGTGATGAGATAGACAGCAGCGCATACAGCGCCCATGCACTCTGGGATGTCGGGACGGTGCAGCTTGCTCATGTCGCGACCACGGAAGCCGGCGCGCATAAAGGTCGGCCCCAACCAGCGTATCATGGCATAGCAGATAGAGAAGGCGAGCAGGGAGAGCGAGAGCGAAGCGATGAGGGGTTCGCCATCGCCGTGGAATGTGTTTGCGAGGACGGCGAGGGATGCGCCGGAGAGGGCGAGGAGGGACAGGGTCTCGGGTCGCGAGAGCGAAGTCGTCGAGGCGGCGGCCATGATGGAAGCGACGGTCGGCTTGAAAGGTATGATGGAATGGTGGGGGTGTAGTTCCAAGTTAATTCGAGTGGCGCGCGGGGAACGAGTGAGGGCGCATCCTGGTCGCGAGAAGGAGACGAATCGATTGACGGTGTTAAAGAGCGTGGGCGATGAATAGGTGGTTTACAGTAGAGACAATGGATGCTGCGATTTGTTGCAGCCGATGGAAGTACAAAATACGAGGTTCAAGTTTTGGTGACACGTTGAGCTTCCATCCTTGGTAGGGTAGGTACCTGGGGACGGGATGTGGAGGCGTGTCGCGGAAGCACGTGCCGCCGGGGGAGGAGACATTATCAAACTCCACATTGATTCAACAGCAAATCATTAACTGCGCTTTTCTAGGAAACAGTCCAATTTGTACATTTCAATGCGGATCCGTTGTAGTTGATTTCTCACTGTGGGACGCTGCGAGACCCAATCTCACCTGCAGCATGTTCGTCAGCACTTCATGCCACCCCCGGCCCCCAAGAGTCCGGTTTGAAAACACCGCCATGCCCCATGATGGTCTTTAATACCGACTCGACTCGGATCTTAGGAACTGCGGGTATGTACCTAGAGCCTGGTCTGGCTTTATTGGCTGGTTGAAGCGGCGGGAGCTAACGTCTTGAACCAATAGAAGGTCTTTGGGGATCCGTAGGTTCCTAACGAACGAGGAGAGTCGATACGACACCCAAAGCAGCATCTCCGATACTTGTGCATGAGCTGCTTTTGCGTACTTCAGTGGAACTTCAGCGTCGCTGTTGAGTCACCCCCCGAGCAAGGGTTCCCACATCGCTCTCTTTCAACGATGTACATCCGTCTAGTTCCCGGCTTCTCAACCATTGTCAACTCCTCTTCTGCCGGCGCAACTAGAAACCATTGTCGATCCGATCCCCTTTCACTCGCTCATCATGCGCCTTGCCATCGACAGACTCGTGGGGCCGGCCTACTCCTCCTCGGCTCCGATCCCCGAGGGCTTGGCCATGGCATCTCCACTCCGCCGGATATAGGGGTGGGGTTAGATGGTGACCCTGTCTGATTTGATTTGAAATACAGATAGATGCCCTCTTGATGCAATATTTTGTCTCGATATCCTCCAAATTGCCTACCTCACTTTGCACTATTCTGGTTGTCTTGTTTGTATTCTCACCACCATCTGTCTTGTAGTCCTCGGCCAAAGATTACAACTTCAACTTCAGTCCGGCTTCAGTCGGCTTATGGGTCTCGTCAGGAACATTATTGAGTTGAAGTTCTCAGTACAATGAGCTCTGGCAGCGAAAAGGGAGAGGCCTCTGGGTTTATTCGAGAGAAAAACACTGCCGCGGTAGAAGACAAGGAGGCCACTCTCTCACCTCCATCGGTAATCTCAGACAAAGATGATGAAATCAACGAGAAGAAAGGGCGGGAGTCACCCGAAGACTTTGACATTGAGGCCCAAGATGTGAGTATTGACTGTTTACAGAGCGATATAGCTCTACTAACATGTTCATAGGACATGATCCAAGTTGAAAGGACTGGAACACGAGCGACAAATGCCAGCCGCAAGACACACCGCAGCATCCTCAGCCGCCTCTCTCTAGCCAAGAGCAAGACGAAAGAGAGACTACCGCCGCCTGTACACCCAGTCATGGACCTAGACAATGGCATCGTCGGCTGGGAGAGCCAGCATGATCCTCAACATCCCCTCAACTTTTCTCAGTCCCGCAAGTGGTTCATCACTGGCCTCCTCTCCGCCATCACCTTCATGACGCCCTTTGCATCTTCCATCTTGGCACCGACAATCTCCTACGTTGCGGATACGTACCACGAGACTGACCTAACTAAGAGTTCCATGCCTGTTAGCATCTTCCTATTAGGTTATGCTGTTGGTCCCCTCTTCCTCTCGCCCTTGTCCGAGATTTACGGCCGACACATCATCATCACCGGCGCGAATGCCTTCTTCTGCGCCTGGCTTATAGGATGTGCCCTTGCCCCATCTCTCGACACCCTCATCTTCTTCCGCTTCATGTGTGGCCTTGGTGGCTCTGCTTCCCAGACCGTTGGAGGTGCTATCGTCGCCGACCTTTTTCCTGTCAGTGAACGAGGCAAGGCCATGACCCTCTGGATGATCGGAACCATGATCGGTCCCTCGACCGCGCCAGTTATCGGCGGCTTCGTCGCTGAAACTATCGGATGGCGTTGGGTCAACTGGATCACCTTTATTCCTGCCACCATTATCGTCATCGCCATCGCCATCCTGAGCTGCGAGACGAACCACCAAGTCCTCATCCGCCGAAAGACGAGGCGTCTTCGAAAGGAGCTCAACCGTCCAGAGCTACGCAGCTGCTACATCGATCCATCCGCCCCTATTCTGACTCGTCGTCGAATCCTCCTCAATGGCCTCACGCGACCCCTCCGCCTACTCTTTAGTTCCCCCATCGTGTTTGGCGTGTCGCTCTACATCGCCTTCTCGTACGGCTGTCTCTACCTCCTCTTCAACACTATCCCCATGGTATTCCAGGGCAGCTACCACTGGTCCATCGGCATAACAGGCATCGTTTACCTCTCCCTGCTCATTGGCTACATGGTCGGGCTCTCCGTCTTCTCAGCCTTGTCTGACAAGACGGTCGTCCGCATGACAAAGGCCAACAACGGCGTCTACGAGCCCGAGATGCGCCTCCCAGACTGCATCTACTTTGCCTTTATCTTCCCCATAACCTTCTTCTGGTACGGCTGGTCCGCCGACAAGGCCGTCCACTGGATCGTCCCCGTAATTGGTCTCGTGCCGTTTGGCATCGGCATCGTGGGGACGTGGATGCCCATCCAGGCGTACCTCATCGACGCCTATGCCCATTATGCCGCCAGTGCTCTCGCCGCATTTTCCGTCATGCGCAGCGTCGTAGCTGCATTCCTGCCCCTCGCCGGACCAGAGATGTTTACATCCCTTGGCGTCGGCTGGGGTAACTCGTTGTTGGGTTTCATCGCCATCGCGTTGATCCCTATCCCTACGATTGTGTACAAGTATGGAGGCAGGATACGGAAGAGGGAGAACTTCAAGTGGTAAAGCATGGCGACGCTGGGGACCCTCAACCATGGTTAGCATCAGGGGTAAATCTATGGCACATAGTATCAAAATTCTGCATATCTAATACAAAAGTCTTTAGCTGGATAATTCGAAATATTCGCGTTCATACAAAAAGATTCTCCACCGTGGGACACAGCCAACTGAAAAAGCGTGTCGTGAATATCTCTAGGATATAAATGCCCGAGAACTCGAGTCCCCAACATCATGTCTGGAATGTCCAGACGCCATGGCAATCTAAGCTTATTAGATTGTCTCAAGCCTTCATCTTCGTCTCAAAGACAGCAACATCGCCAGAACAGGCCCAGGACCAGAGACTGAGATCATTCATCGTTTCAATTGCAATTGCTTTTTGGGTATATCAACCCCTTTCCGTACTATCTAAGCAAAAGCGACCCCGGCGACAGGATCGAAGTGGAGAGATTCATAAACATCGTCGACGCTACCCAAGTTCCCGAACAATATAAATAATCTTCAGTTTAGCCTCCCAAACCAACCAACCATGGATCCCGGATATAAAAACCGACAAAGCGCCTTTTGGGTGTTTTTTGTTGCTCAGATGTCCTACCCAGAAATCAAAATAAAGAGAGAGAAAAACGAAATCCAAAAACTCCAGCTTCTTCTTTATCCGTGGTGTATGCCGGGTATCGCTTCATAAAAAATATACAATCGCCCTCCCCTTATATCTCCTTTACAAAGCCCACCTCGACGAGACTGTCGGGGTCAATGTCTAGGTTGGCCAGCTTGGTTCTCGAATTCTCCCTGATCCACAAGAATGCTTCAAGCGCCACGCGTCGGCAAATGTTCTTGAGTGTTCGTTTCTCTCGTTTCTGCACTCGCATCGTTTGCTTGCCCATGAGATATACCGTTTGGGCCTCCTCCGCGGACCGAAGGGCATCCAGCTCGTCTCGTACATCCGGAGGCAAGTCACTTTCATCTGGTGGGAACGGGCCCCTCGTGATGAACGTCATAAGCTCATTCACGATGATACGGGCCAGGTTTGGTGTAAGAATGTCGTCCATGTAACCATGTCGCAGCACAATCTGATAGCAGGAGGGGATCTTGGTCGTGACCCGGGAAATGACGAATCGCTGGTCGTAGGGCACTGTGGGTTGAGACAGGGGCCGCATGTGGAAGAAGACAATAACTTGCGGCCGAGTCTGGAATTTTCGGATGAATTGTGTAAACACTTTTGGGATGTGATCGCCGCTGCCGCCAACCTTGTCGAAGAAGATGCCGAGACCTGGGGCCGGCGTGATGCTTCCGCCTCCAAACTCGGGCGCAAGTCGAAGACGGACCGAACGGATCGAACTATCTCCCGCCTCTCTAGCAATCGAGTTGTTGCGAGAGGTGCTGCGGGACGAAAGCAGAAAGTCGGCCGGATCTACCACGTCCTTGATTTCCGCCTCCCATTGTTGCTCCTTACCCCATCGCCAGAGTATGAAGACGGTTGAAAGGATGAAGGATAGCACGATGGCGAACCAACCACCATCCGGTACCTTGTTCATTGCAGCGCTGAGGTAGATACTGTCCAGGAGAATGAAGACTAGGAATCCAAACAGCACAACCATGGTCGGCACTCGCCAAACGATGAGGGCCACCAGAGACACTAGGCAAGTCGTGATAAACGTGACGAGAATGACGCAGGCACCGTAGGCATGGCCTAGACTCGTTGTCTATTCCAAAGTAGGTCAGAGAATGGTCGAATTAGAGTGGTAAGGACCAACTTACGTTATTGTAGACAGCCGTGACCACAACAGTGCCGATCATCAGCAGCCAGTTCGCAAAGGGCATATAAATCTGGTCGTGGAACTGACGGCTGGTGTGAACTGTCTTGATATGTGGGAAGTAGCTCAGCCTCATAAGCTGCGAGATGAGTTGGAATGAACTGGTAATCAAGGCCTGGCTCGCGACAATGGCTGCAAGAATGGCAATGATCAGGCTGAAATAGAAGCTGCCCTCGGGCACCGTACGGAAGAAAGGGTTCGTGAAGGCCGTCTCATCCTTGTCGTGGGCAATGAAGGCAGCTTGGCCACAGTATGTGATAAGCAGGCAAGGGTAGGCCAGGACCAGCCAGGAGAGCTGAATGGCCCTTTTCCCAAAGGCACCCAGGTCTGCAAAGAGAGATTCGACACCTGTGAATGCCAACAGCAAACCGCCCAGGGACTTCCAGCCGTTCGAGTCGTTTCGGATCAAATATGTAAAGGCGTAGTGTGGGCTAAAGGCCTTGAGCACGGTGTGATCGTATCGGACGAGGTTAACAATGCCGACGGCAAAGTTGAAGAAGAGCCAGACCATGACCACTGGCGCGAAGGTCGTACCAATCTTGGATGTACCGAGTGGTTGGAGTAGGAAGAGGAAGACGAGTATCGCGCAGCTAATTCCCACGATGGCAGACCTTCCCAGATCGGGCCTCACAACCTGAATGCCCTGGATGGCACCCAGTACGGACTGGGCGGGTGTCAAGACGCTATCGGCCATGACCATGGCGACTCCCAGGATGCCGACAGTCTTGAGGACCGCCTTCGCGGCTCGACTCCTTTCGAGGAAGTCTCGTACTATCCTCCCGGCTGGCGGCAATTCGGCGCCAGTTTCGCGATCCAGGCGCACCACAATCCTCTCGGGGCCGCTGGGGTCGGTTCGGACAATGTTGGCATAGCGGGCGAGCAACGAGTAGACGGCAAAGGTGCCTCCCTGGCCGTCATCATCGGCTGACAGCACAATGAAGCAGTACTTGACAGTCACGATGAGGGTGAGCGACCAGATGATTATTGACAGGGCGCCCACGAGGTCTTTCCATGATGGTTGTTCGGTAAAGGTCGAGCTGAAGACGTAGAGAGGGCTGGTGCCAATGTCACCATAGACGACACCGGTGCTCTGGAGAGCGAGCCATAGCAAAACGCGGCCCTTGTAGGTCTTTTTACACAATCACAAGTCAGAACAAAACGGCACTCGATGATACAACAAGCAAGCAACACATTGATTGCCGGCATGGAGGTTGGGCCGACGATGCGGGACCTACCTGCTTATTCTCACGACACAGATCCTCATGTTCGATTCGCTGGGCTTTCTCCTGGTCATGCAGGTCGCGGGCTTCGGGGTCTGTGGGGGCGGCGTCTTCGCTTTCTTCGGTGGCCGCGTTGACCCAGGCTTCTATCCTCTGGTTACGAGCATTGTATGAGATCATTTCGATCCTTGGTCGCGATGGGTCACTCGGTGACGCTGGAGATCCAGAGGACAAGGGGCCAAAACCTGGGGCCCGGGGTTATATACTCTGGCCATGCTGGGACTGGGATGGCGTAGAATGACGAGCCTAAGCCGTCCAAGCGATGACCGGGCTCATCGGCCGGACGCCATCTTGCTGGTGAACTTGGCTTCTGGGCGATCCACTCTGGCAACAGCCACAAGTCTGGCAAACGGCGCCTATCTTGGCCGCCAAGAAGTCACAGGCGTCGCCTGTTGCGGTGCTGATAGGCCGTCGCGTACTCGCCTAGACCTAATTTCTCGGACATCTCCACCCGGTAGAGCACGCCCGCAGACGTCGATGGATGGCCTGCGTAGAAGCTGCGCTGCAGGCGACTGCAGGCCTCGGGGCTGTGTGCGTATGCAGGCCGGCCAAGTCTCCCCCAATTGCCTCCTCGCTCTCGTCATCGGCAGCACGGCTTTGTGGCCAAGATACGGCCGAGAAAGCTGCCCACAGTTAGTCGAGAATGTCGGAGAGAGGTGCCATCTTGGCAAGCATCTCCTTGTCCTCAAAAGTGATGGTCCAATGGCGCGCCGCGACGCCCCAATCACCTGCCCCAAGACCTCAAGGTCTCGAGTCCTCCCTCCAATCTAGCCCTCGAGAAGTGCGGGGATAGTCGATTTTGCCCCGTGGAAGAGCCAAGGGCTTGACCCAAGACGGTCACGTCCGCAGACAAAAAGCCGAGCCGCTAAAAGCTGGGTTCGTTCTTGGTGTCTCTTGGCCGTTTCTTGGCTGCTTCTCTGTCCTCGCCGTAGGGGTCCTTTCGGTCGTCCGAGACCACACACGAGGGCTACCGAGATTTCCCGCATGCGACCATGGCCGTTCGAGCCAGCCTCTGGCTTTTGTGGCGGGCGGAGCCTTCGGTGAAAGGGCAAGGAATCCTGTCAGTCTGTATCCACGAGCCCTCCATCCGAGTCTCACCAGAGACCCACGTGATTGCTTGAGAGGTCTTGGAGTCTTACGGTGATAGTGTGATTGTGATTCTTTCTGCCGGGCCAAGCATGTTGCAATCCGACGTATGCCCCAGTCAGTGCACAAAGCGTTGAGAATACAAGGTCTCCATAACAAAAACTGGAAGAACTTGGGTGGTCTGAGGTGCTCTTTCCTTCCGAGGCCGGCTGCATTAGAATTGGAGAAGGAAGTTGCGACCACATGCCTCCATCATCCATAACATCACGCCCCCTCCCTCAGGTTTCACGGTTGCAGAACCCACAGCAGAAGAAAGGCTGACGACGGAGAAAAGAGAAATCATCTCGGGGTATCAAGCAGCTTACTCGCATGGATCTAATTGTGGAGGTTTGAAAGTATATCCCCACTACATCAGTTGAGCATTTGTAATAGTGGTGTTGGTCATGATCATGCTGATTGATACTGGGTACTTGTGCGTGATGTCAAATTCTGAGAAAGAGTTTCCAGACTCTCAAACCACAAATGAGGCTGCATGGATGAAGCCATGTATAAGCCTCACGTTCGATTATTTGGACTTACGCCGTATTGGTGCCGATTTCCAAGAAACAGCCGCGTTGCCGCATAACTTGGCGATAATCTTCCAGCGCCATTCCGGCTTTATGCTGGGAATACAGCACTTAGCAAATCCCAACCAATAAATGGCACCTGTGTTCCAGAACGCTGGTCATCGTTGGTTCGTGCATCTCAATGCAGGGCGGAAGATTCCTAGTTTGACCTACTATCTTGGCGTCTATATCGTAAGAGTCTTTGCAACTTGTAGTATTATGCCAACCCCAAGACTCCACATCAACCATGTTGAATATACCACCAGACCTCAAACCAAATCCCAGGTTACAAGGTACTCCCACTGCATTGCGTATCTGCCGATCTTGGCACGGAACTCATCACCCGTGACACCCCTTGGGTCATGATCGCCGAATTTTGTCAGGACAAGCAGCCTAACCGACTTGCCCCGAGGACCCAGGTCCTTCGCATTGACATCGATCCAATACCAATAGCCGTCAGTCTGCAGTGGCACCATTTCGTCGCGGGTTCCCTCGCCGCGGGGGAGGCTGAGGATCACTAGGCGTTCCTTGCCGCCGTTCATCTTGGATGACCAGTGTTCGCAGGCTTTGGAGAACTGAAACCGCACGATTTCGCCGCTGTCAACAGAGAGATGAAGCTGTTTCGGTTCCACGCTATACTCGGCAATTCCTTCATCTGCAGTTGTCCCGCACATCGTATGGGGTTCCCCATCGATGCCGCCGGTGTAGTACGCGTCCCAACCCACAACCTGGCCGTCGGAGCGGAATTGATAGCGTGACTCGGCTGGGAAATGTCTTCTGCCAAAATCCTCGTTGGAACTTACGAACTGCACAGGCGAAAACTTAGCCGTGTAGTTTTGCCCGCACACATGACCGGCACCCCAGCAAGCGTCCAAAAGCTTCCAGTCCCCGCCATCGATACGGACTGCGTTCCAGGCATGCCCGTCTGGCTTGGCCGGCGGAGGACGCTCACCCTTCTTGAGTGGTGTGTATCCGAATCCCTTTCCATGGCCAGTAACAACGACGCATTCGAGCCCAGCTCTGTTTGCGATCGCCTTGTATGTCTCTGCGTACCCTGCGCAGACGGCTTTTCCAGTGAAGATAGTGTCCTCGGCAGTCATGTGTCTGACATTATTGCCGAAAAATGCGGCCGTGTCGTAGTCAACGTTATGATGGAACCAGGTGAATATGGCTCGCGCCTTGTCTGTATAAGACGGGAATGGGTCACAGAGCACCTTTGCCAAATACCCAGTAGGGTCGGTTCTCGGCAACGAACCCCTAGGATATTGCGCTGCCACTGTATCGGGGCCACTCCAATCTCGACAAATGAGGCAACCATATACCGGCGCTACTGGAGTAGCAGCTCGGACCGTGAATGCCTCGATCTGGGCCGCTGAGGGGCGCGATGAGGTAGGGATTGGCGGAGGCTCATCCTCTGAGCGTGGACGGCTGGGTATACGAGGTCGCACGGTTGGTATCGGGGGTTCTTGGGAGTCATCTTCATGTGACGGCTTCCGTCCGGACGAGAATCCAATAATAATGGGCGTTTTGGTGTTTGTTTTGGTGTTTGCAGTTGTCCTAGGAGGCAGTTTCTTGGGCTGGGCTGTCTCCTGAGGCTCGGGAACGGCACTCGCCTGTGGCTTGGCTGGGCGCGAAGGGAGTCTTGGTGGAAGGCTTGGCCGTGGCGGCAGTGCAGGCTCGGCACTCTTGGGAGGCCGAAGTGAAGGTATAGACCGCTTGGTCTTTACTGCCTTGGCGGCAGCTGCAGCCTCCTCTCGTTCCCTTCGAGTTGGCGGTAACTTTGGGAGGCTTGCTGGATCATAAGCTGGAGGTAGCTTGTGCCCAGGCGTGCCTTCAGAACCTTGGCTTGTGATTGACGAAGGGGGCCGCCCTGCAGACAGTGTAGATAATGTGGAATGCTGAGATAGCTCTGAAGAGCCAGAGCCACGCCTGACCATCAACCCAGGAGGTTGTGTCGATGCGCGCCGCGGTGGCAAGGTCGGCGCTGGCTGCATCGACGATGTGCGACTTGGGAGCGGAGGTGGGCCCCCAGGACGACGATGTTGGGCCTCATCATGTGGAGATTCTGCTATAGTTTGCTCTACAGCAGGAGTCGAAACGATCCTCTTGGGCCTCGGAGGAATCAATGGATTGCTTTTAACGGGGGCATCAGCTGTTGTTGAAATGACTGGCACCGTCTGGCTCCTGGCCTCAGCCGCAGGACGGCCGGGAGGGGGTGGAGGGGGAGGCCGCTTGCGAAAGGGCTCAGGACTCGGGGCGCCAGTGAAACTCTGCTGCTTCTTGAGAGCGGCAATTCTCTCAGCCAGACTGTTGAACTGGGGCTCCTCGGTCTCGGCCATGATGCTGGCAGGTAAAAGGGGCCTCAAATGTGCGGTTTTGTTCAAGAGGTGCCTTGTATGGTCTGCGAAAACCGGAAGGTGGAGGTGCGGCTGGAGTGTGGCGACAAGCAAGAGTGAAACAGCTTGGAGACGCGACGGCCACGTCAGTTGCCAGCGAAGAAGACGAATGCGAGGTTGTGACTCGAAGTCTAGCGAAAGGATAGGTAACGACAGCGAGGGAGATGTTGAAGGTGACTCAGGGAAGAAGGGCCTCCATGGTGGGATGAATTGGAAGATATGGAAAGTCTCGAAGGATTTGGGGTCTGCCCAGGCCCCAGGCGACCACTGTCCTGTCCATGCTTGAGCGCTGATTGAAGGGGTCGGACACAGCCCTGTAGGTGGGACCTGGAGCCGCAGTTTCGAGGGCGGGGAGGGGAAGATCCTTCTCCAGCTCGAGTTTCATCATATTCTAGAGCCAACCGATCTTACAATCTTGGCTGCTAAAATTACGCTGATGATCACACCATGACAGGCATATTGTCTCTTTCTTGTCTATTCTTTGGCTTGTTTATCGAGCTAGTCCGAGGATTTCGTCAAGACGCTTCCTTGTAACACCAACACAGCCTGTGGCAACTTATCGCCCAGCATCAGATTCTATATCTGTGCCCAGGCTGGACTACATTAGCCCATGAGTTGTCCAGGTTAAAGGAGAGTGTTGGCTGCGCGAGAATTGGCCAACCCGACTGCAATCCTTGATCCAGAGATAATTTCAGTTTCAAAGTTGAGTCACACGGTATTCGTCGTCCCAACGGCATGTGGAGGGTCCCATCTCCCGATGCATCTGTGCATCCCGTACCCTGGAGACGGCTCTGCAAGGGGAACGAAAGCCTGAGAAACTCGACATCGCTTAGGTACACAATGTAGTATTTGGTCCATTTACGGGGTAGCAAATTATCGTCACTTGCAGGTATTATGGGTTCTAAAAATGCCTAGACCTCAAACACAGCCCCCAATAAATACGGGCAACAGCCTCTCTGAACGTTCGATCGACAATCGATTCGGGTCAATGTGCCGTAACCCGCACGGGGCACCGGGGCGCGGGGCCAGACAGTTACGCTAAATAAGTACAACGCGTAGATTTTGGGGGCAGCTGGAAATGGGAATTATTAGTTAGACGACTAATGCATCATGTACATTGCCGAACCGACGGGCTTTAGCCTCGCAGTTGTCCCTGTGATTCAGGGCGGGCTGCGGGTTCGTCCCATGGCGATATCTGGATGAGAATACTACCTTCTTTCATCCTACCAACACAGTCCAAGCAACAAAGGGGCTGCAGAGTAACGTGCCCAAAGCACTCGCACAAAAACCAGAGTACACACACTTTATGGGTCAAGCTTTGATGCACAGAAAAATTTGCCAACTTTTTGTGTTCACCGGCGTCTTGGTCCAACTACATGGTTGCCTCTCCGCAAATGCTAGTGCCGGTGACCCGGATGGTTGTAAATGTTTAAACATCCATTACCGTTCTGAGATCAGATGGGATGTCTCATTGCCAACAGCCCAGGATCCCGACAGGCAGGGCTGCAAGTCAAGTATGGCCACGTGTCGATGAGATCGCCCGGAGTCTGTGGGAGAATTCAGCAGCGGCAGATTCATTGTCAGGCAGACCGGACGCCTCACTGTCGGCTTCACCGTATTCTTGACTCTGATTTCAAGAACAGCACTGAGTATCTCCACTAACCAACAAAGATACCTGGCTAGCGGGTGAGTGAATGACTGACTGGCTGACTCCAAAATACACTTGTCAACGCACTTTGCGTTGAAACAACAGGGATCCCTGCAGACAAGGCGATTTGACTTTCATGTCGGACATTTACAGCAGTCTCATTCTGTTTTCTCTCTGTCGCACAATGCCGGAGAGCGAGAAACGCCAAGACCATCGGTGGTACACGCCTAATATCATCTATTTTCGGTTCGTGCCGTCGGGAGAGCAAGCCGCAGGTTTGCTTGTAGTGTAGGTGCCTACCTGTTGAAAGGCAACCCGGATAGTCGATAGGACTTGTCTGTGAAGATAGATATCTGAGCAACCAGTCTAGAAAACCTCTGACCCATAAACCGTCCAGCCTTTGTCAATCTATTGACTCCTTTAACCGCCGTGGTAATAAAGTAGCACCATATCCCGACCTGTCAGGCCCCGACTGGGAATCGTTGATCCGCCCCGCCCACCGTCCGCATCCACACCCACATCCACATCAACCAGCATCCACATCTTAGTCCTCCGCCGGTAGGTCCAACCAACAAAGACCCCGGAACCTGAGACCCGCGACAGAGCGACTTGCGACTTGCTTCTCCTCAACCCGTCCCATATTCAACACACAGCCAGCAACGACAGCGCCTACGGTACCTACATATAACCTTTTGGAATCGCCACATCGGCTCCCTCTTTTTGGTATTAGCCTATAACTTTTTGTGACTCTCGTTACTGGCGACCATCTTTCGACTTCATCAATATCAGGCGCATCCGCATCGCATCCCCAAGTCGCATCGCGAGACGAGCCATCCATCGCTTCATCCACCATCCGCTCCGGCTTCGAGACGACAACTTCATCCTCTCACCCGCGCCTCCTACTGCGTATTGTTTCTCCGAATACAAACACCTCTCGACAACCATTGTCGTCGGTCCAGCCAGCCTAGTTGCCACGCTGCCCCCGCTCATACATCATGGTTGCGGAGGCTGCCGGCGACGAGGCTGCCACCCCGCCCAGGACCGCGCTCACGTTTCTGGATCTCCCGGCCGAGACTCAACAGGAGATTTTGTCCCATGTGCGCAGTCCTAGATGTATATCCATCCTGCATGATGCATTTACTAATGCCCTCATAGTGTTCCCAGTCAGATCTGATATGTTGCGCGCTCGTCTCCCGGCACTTCCACGACCTCGCCTCTGCTCAGCTCTACCGCAGCTTCAACATTCTCTTCCCAGACGACGATGATGTCAGATTCGAGTCACCCATCGACGGCCTCGCAGGTGGCCTTGACACCTTCACCACGAGCGAGTACAACTATGCCAAGCATCTCAGGGAACTGTCCATGGATACGGTGAGCACTGGCATTAAGGCTGAACATGCTTATAAGCCCTATCTATACAGTGCTAGTTGCGGCAAGTTTCTGAACACTCTTCTCTACCTGACCCTGAAGAAGGCCAAGTCGCTCGAGACCTTCAGGTATGTGTCTAGGCATTGCTCCATTCTCCTTGACTCCTCAGCGACTGACTCCTCTTAGGTGGAACATCCGAGTCGAACTCAGTAGACCTGTCTATCGAGAACTGCACAAGATCAGGACATTGACCAAATTCCACATTCGCATGCAGGCTGGAGAGACCTATTACATGACGCCGCCCCCTCTTCCACTGGTCATTGACGACCCTCCACCAGTGGCTGCTCATTACTATGACATCCCTCCGCCTCCGCCCCCACCTGTCTTCTCAGCTCCTCTCACTGGCGTGAACTCGGGACCGGTTTTGAGCGCTTCGCCGCCATCCATGCTGCCCCTGTCGAAGCAGTTTTCCAAGTCAAAGGCTGGAAAACGTGGGTCAGAGGCTCAAGAGCCCCCAACACTTTCAGGATTCAAGCGACTAAAAAGCCTCTCCGTCCTTGATATAGACAGTCTCGAGTCGGTAACTGAGCTGAAAGCATGTGTCAGAAACTCAGCCTCGACCCTGACTGAGTTGCACCTGTCCCTCTCCGAGTCCATGGCGTTGCAGGCGAGGCGACCGCCGCCCGATTCTGATCCGGATGATTCCGATGTCGACGACGAGTTCCAGGTTGTCCCCGCTTCTCAAAGCACCAATTTCGATGCAACTGGCCCTGCAAAGACATTCCGTTCTCAAGAGGAGCGCAAGCTTCAAGAAGCCATCCTAGGAAAGATCTTTGATGTTGAATCATCAATCACCAAGAAACCGGCATTGCATCACAGCCCCCGGGATGTGGCGTGTAGCCAGCCAGAAGGCCAGGAGACGGACAACAATGGCAATTCGGTCGACCCTCGTGATGAATTTGTGTCGTCTATCAAGAGTGTGTCCTCAAGGTTGATGTCACATGTCAACGGCTCGCGTGACTTCACCTCTGCGCAGCAGGATATTTTGGATATGATCGAAAAGGCTGCAAGAAAGTATGCAGACTCTTGCGAACAGCCATCTCAACAGCCCGATGGACCATCTGATAGCAGCTCAGCGGCGCCCAAGGATGGAGAAGAGCAACCAGCCAAGAAAGATGCCAGTTCGGACTCAGAGGCCAAGACTTCGGTAACCTTGCCTGATCGATCCAAAAACAAGGGCCCTAGTGGCGATTTGTCGCCCGACGATATCGAAATCGAGCATTTGGATATGGTGGAAGACATGGATGAGGAGTCCGATGAACAGCAAACCAAGGATTCAGATGACAAGCAACCTGAGCCACAGCCCCAAGAAACGTCGGAGCCGGCTTCTTCCTCAAAGACACCACCGAAGACGCCACCTACGATCTCTAAATCCGGCCTCAGGAAACTGTTCGAAGCACTAGATGATCAGCGATCGGATTATGAGACGTTCCTGTTGAATCTGTCGCACCTTCAGAATGACATTATTTCACTCAATCAGAGGATCACTACACTGCTGGCTGACAGCAATGGGGTGGATATCGAGCAGGTCATGGAAGCAGAGGGCCGCATGAAGAGACTCAAGCAGTGCGTTTTGGACGTTGAGCGCGAGATAAGGGCAACCGACGCCGAAGTCCATAAAGTCCAGAAAGAACTCAAGGAAAAGCCACTGGCAAACAGTGCTGATCTGCAACAGTCGATGGACGACTATATCCGAGAAACACGCGGAATCGCCCTTGAAACACTGGGAATTCACCTCATCCCGGTCAAAGCCTCTGTCCTGTCGAGGGCCATTGACCTGAGGTGCATCAGGAACTTGACCCTCCTCAACGTGGGAAACCAGAGCCCAATCTGGACGATGCTTTCCAAGGAGAACAAGATTCACCCGCTGGCGTTGCGGAGCGTCTTTACGGACAATGTGTCGACGGCATTCCTCACCTGCATGTCGCAGCTGGATGAGCTTCACGACCTCTTCATGCTGGAACGAAGCCCCAAGTTCAAGCCCGAGAGCTTCGCTCCTCGAACTACTGTAACGATTGATCAGATTCGTCGACTGGTGCTGAAGAAGCACATGCCCACACTCAAGAGGCTCATGATCAAGGACGAGTCCAACAGCTCTGTCTGGGATGCCAACCAGAAGGCAATGATTCTCATCTGCAACCGCGGAGCACAGCTAGAGGAGCTGGCTCTGAGTATGAACATCCACGCGGTGGTAAGTCTAGTGAAATCCTTGAGCGAGCTCGGCTAACATGAATGACAGCATGCCTTTATGCAATACTTTGCTGGGTTGGTCAACCTTCGTGCCATCAATATCCTTCGATTCAGGAACAATGACACTTGTATCTGGGTCATGCGCGAGATTCTCAACTTTATCGTGGACAACCTCTCACACCATCCCGAGTTGAAGCTGGAGTGGATTGCAATGGAAGATGACAGGCTAGACCGAGTGATCAGGCCTTCAGACACTCCTGAAGAGGCGCCCAAGAGGAGAGACAAGGGTAAGGAAAAGCTGTCTATGGGCCTTCACCATAATGACAGTGCTCTCCCCGTGCTGCCGACTTGGGCATCCGACAGTGAAAGCGATGACGATGACGACGACGCGTCAAACTGTGGAAAGCGACTTCGGCTCAAAACAGTTGGGGTGTTGCAGTTTTTCGAAGTTTGGGGGGTCAGGATCTTTGACAAGGAGATTCGGACTGGACGACTGTAAAGTCGCATGTTGGTTGGATATTGGAAAGGAAGCACCTGGAGTCATGGGTGGTTTGTGATGGGAAAATGATGCCTTTGGCTCCTCGGCATCAGCTTTGGAAAGGACTAGGAGGAGCGATTCATGGGACGATTGGATATAGCGAGTTATCACGATTTTGGGTCTCTATGTATGTATGTTACGAAGCGACGCATTTTTAATGGGGCTTGATTTCAAGCGAAATGGAGTTGAGACTTGAGCATATCGTGGGATCTAAAATTATGCCATGTCACGGAGCCGAGATATGATGCTGTTCCTATTGTGAATCGATCCATGTGAAGATGTGTTGAAGAAAATAACCGGTGACTGGATTGCGTTGGTGCCTAGTATTATGCCTGCTGACGGTAACCCACTCGCTTGTAAGTGGTGGTTTAGTGGAAGAGTAAGGGTTAAAGATGTGTAAAAGGGGTGAATGAAAGCGTTAACTTGAGGTTGTTTCCTTTGGAGAAGCCAACAGTCAATTATATCCCTCTTGAAACATTGGATAGATATATTGATTCCATGGAAACTGAGAACCCTGGTTTAAGGTTGTTACTTTGCGGCTGGCCTGGGTCCGGTTGCTGCCTGTTTCCGCAAAAAAGAGTCAGCAACAACGTTGGAAATCTCACTGAATCTGACCGTTGAAGCCTGGGCGAACAGGGACTCGAACCCTGGACCACTCCAATAGTAATGAACAATAGGAGTATTATTCCACTAAACCATCCGCCCGGTTGCATGAATTCGTTGTGAAGGTATTCGCAACTCAGTGTAAGTAGTTGAGCGCCCCCCCACCTTAGGAACCTCCACTACCCTGGATGTTTTACTAGCCCAGCCGCTTATCTGATAAAGAACCCCGCCAGATAAGCGGTTCAACACCACAACAACAGCTTGAGGACAACTTGTAGTGCATTATTGCACAGAGAAAATGGAAGTAAATCACCAATGCACATGGTCCATATATTGCTTCAACAAAGAAAATCATATTCATGCATCAACTACATCTCGTTATACCAAGACACCAGCAGCCAAACCTAATCTGTGCGTAGTCTGGGCGTCACCAGTTTCTCATGAGAAATCCGAGTCTGTGTGAAGGACAACTCCGTAATCATTTCGCCGTAGCCTGAATCTAGGTGTGGTACAGTTTACATCAATCACTCCCCAAAAGGAAAACGCGCCTACATCCGGGCCAAGCAGCAGGTATCTAAACTAGGTGGGAGGGTATTTACAGCCTCGAGATGATGGCCTGGGCGTACTCGTGGGTCTTGGCCTTGCCGCCAAGGTCGCCGGTCAGGGCCTTGCCCTCGGCGAGGGTATCAAAGATGGCGGTCTCGATGCGGGAGGCGTGCTCGGTGAGACCCATGTGTCGCAGCATCATGATGGAGCTGAGGAGGAGGGCGGTGGGGTTGGCCAGGCCCTTGCCGGCAATGTCGGGGGCGGAGCCGTGGACGGCCTCGAAGATGGAGCACTCGTCACCGATGTTGCCCGAGGGGGTGAGGCCCAGACCGCCGATGAGACCGGCGCACATGTCAGAGAGAATGTCACCGTACAGGTTGGGCATGACAAGGACCTTGTCGTTGTAGGGGGTGGGGTCGGTGACCATCTTGAGGCAGCTGTTGTCGAGGAGCTCGGCGTCGAACTCGATGCCGGGGAAGTCCTTGGCGACCTCCTCGGCGACCTTGAGGAAGAGACCGTCCGAGAGCTTCATGATGGTGGCCTTGTGGACGACACGGACCTTCTTGCGGCCAATGGACTCGGCGTGCTGGAAGGCGAATCGGAGGACACGCTCGCTGGCCTCGCGGGTGATGAGCTTGATGCTCTGGACGACACCATCGACGACGACGTGCTCAATGCCAGAGTACTCGCCCTCGGTGTTCTCTCGGATCAGGACGGTGTCGACGTTGTCGTAGGGGGTCTCGTAGCCGGCGACGGAGCGGCATGGTCGCAGGTTGGCAAAGAGGTTGAAGGTTCGGCGGAGGGTCAGGTTGAGGGAGACATGGCCCTTGCCAACGGGGGTCTGGAGCATCATGTTAGAGGACATGGCCATTCATTGTCCGAGGTGCGCCGGATGCGACGGATTTGCGCTCGGGTTAACATACAGCGAGGGGACCCTTGAGGGCAACCTTGTTCTTCTCGATGTTGTCGATGGCGTCCTGGGGGATGGCGGTCTTGCCGTCCTTGATGATGGGGGTGACGTCGACAGGCTCCCAGGCAATGGGGGTCTAGAGGTGGTTGTTGTTAGCACAGGCCTTTTCGTCTTACACGAGGCGAGTTGTCATGACATACCTTGGCGGCGGCAAAGATGTCCTTGACGGACTGGGAGATCTCGGGGCCAATACCGTCACCCTCGATCAAGCTGACAAGAAAGTTGCCCTGCGCATCATGTTAGCAGACTGTCAATTGTGACCGAGGCTGTAGCCAAGCGTTGTGACTGAGCTATTTTATCTCGGCACCATGCTCGGCCCAGCCGAACGCTAGGATCATCCAGATGCTGTGTTATGAGGGAGCGCAAAACGTACATTGGCATCCTTGGTGCCGTTATACTTGGCCACCTTTTCGCCAGCGGTCGAGTAGCATCGGTTCTGTAGAAGCAGTCAGTAAAGGATTGGTGGTGTTGCGCTAAAACTCGTGCAGAGAGTTTGGCGGGTGGTGGTGATCTCATACGTAGACGGCCCACGACACAGCAGCGCGGGGAGCTGCGCGCACGGCGTGCCGCGAGGCAGAGGTCTGGATAGCTCGAATGGCCAGCATTTTGAGGACGAGCGATGCAATTAGACGGGGTGACTACCGCGGGAGAAGCAAGGAGGAGGAGGGGAGAGGCGTGGAGGAGAAGGAAGGGAAAAAAGAGAGGTTTCTTGAGAGAAAGAGTTGATGGGACCAAAAGTTAGAAGTTTCCAAGGGCAATGGATGAATGGGCCAATGCTGCGAGCCGACGAGCCACAATGACAGCCCAAAGAGAGCCACTAGCCACCGCGAGCCACGGGCAATTGTGGACATACTGTGGTAATTGTGGCGCACGGATCCACTGGCCTCCACTTTTCCGCGTTTTTTCTAGATCTTGTTTCGGCTACAAGCCTCGTATGCCGCCGGACTTCCGCTTAGCACCTTTTTTGTTGCTACCCTAACGGCCTCTCCGAGCCGACGAGGGGCCGGTGGGCAGCCGCGCCTCACTTGTTGCTTGCAGGACCCTCACTAGCCACACCGCGCGCTTAGGCCATGCACGTCACAGGTTTGAGCCACACTTGAGGCTGGAGCGTTTCACCACCACGACGGCCCAGCCACATGCATGCAGCAGCTTAGTTACAGCTCACAGCACAGCATCGAGTCTTTAAACCAACGTCGCCTCGCACGACGGCCGCTGTAACAAGACACCACGGCACGAATTATCGTCACGAGCGGATCCTATATTAAGCAGAGGAGTTGCTTCTACTAGCGCCGACCAGGCGCAATCCAACCCGCCCACCGAAACGAGCATGCGCCGCATCCCCTGATTGTCCCACCTTTAGCTTAAGCTCCGTCGTCATCATGGCCGACACCGAGCGCACAATCCTCGATTTCTACCAGATCCCTACACTGTATCCTTCAGAATGGCCGGCCGAGAAGGACCTGGAAGACCTTGACTCGGACGACGACGAGAAGGATGTCAAGCTGCAGCGAAGACAGTCCAGATACCAGGCGCTTGAGAGAGCCGTGAGCACGCGAAAGAGCGTGATCCCAGGTTCAGAAGGTGGCAAGGGCGGTGTTGGAAACCTGGTTCAGAAAGATGAGCCAGATCCTTTGGGAACTACAGACAGCGTCGTTAGAACGCTGAAGCATCTTGGTCTACCGCTTCAAGATGATCACCGTCTCCGTACGGCTCCGCCTCGCCCGTAGCTATCGTTGGACGGAGACTGACTTGGCATGATACTCAGGAAACCGATTTCTCCTCTCCTCGACGACATTTTCTCCTGCGCTCTTCCTCTCCCAGATGCATGCGACTGCCGATACTCGAAGTTTGCTCACCGGTCTCGACGTTCTCTCACAATCCATCGATCAGAAGTCGGCTTCACTCAAAGTCCTGGTTGAGACGAACTTTGAAAGATTCGTCAAGGCGAAAGCTACTATAGATAATGTCTATAAGGAGATGAAGTATCGCGGCGTCGAACCGCCTTCCGCCCGCGCTCGTGGCCATTCCCGCGCTGCTAGTCGCAGTAGCTTCCGGAACAGCGGCGTTGGAGCTGGACTGGGACTCAGCAACCCGCTTGGATCACCTGCGGCTGCTGATACGCGAAAGAAGAACGCGCTTACCAAGGAGAGCGAGTATGGTGTTCTGGGTATTAAGGCCCCTCTACTGGACGTTTCGGCCAAAGCTGAGGATGTCTGGGGCCCTGCCCTGGGAGGACGCGAGAAGGAGGAGAACCTCAAGACCGTGTCAAACCATATGACTAGATTCAAGGACTATGTGGAGCTGAGCAGCCAGGTAGCTGACAGCATTAAGCGCAAGGACTACGAGTCACTCGTCGAGGAGTTTAACAAGGCCAGGAAGATTGCAGATGAAGCGCGACGATTGTCGGATGAGCTGGGGGGAGACACTCCCACTGAGCCGCAACTCTATCAACTATTGATGGCGGCGCGGATGTGGCATGACGTGGACCAGCAGATTCGAAGCTTCAAGCGCGATGTATGGAAGAGGCTTGTCACCCTTCATACGGCATCCAAGTCGGATACGATGACGGGCAGAGCCTCAGATCAGCACACGGAGCTCATTAGTCTGCTCCTTGAACTTGGCGCTGACGACAACCCGATCTGGGTCTGGCTTCTGAGCCGATATGATTATCTCAAGGGCAAGATCCAGTCAACAGCAGACCGCTCCAAGGTTGAGATTGAGGTGCTTCGTCGCAGACTGGCTGTCGCCGATAAACCAAACCCCAGCGCGATCGCAGCTCATCTGAGATCTCTTGGCCGGCCCGTCATCGAGGGCAAGCCTCTCACATTCGACTCTGCCGATGTTATTGAACTTTGGGAGAAGATGCTCTCATTCCTGAGCAGCCTGTTGTCGTCCAAGGGCATTCTCGCTGAGGTTGTGGATTTCTGGCAGATGGTCTCAGGATTCATTGACGGCAAGTCCCAAGCAACTCTCCCCGTGGGCTATCTCGGAGAATCCAAACATCATCATGAACTATCGCCGCAGAGCATCGGCGAGTTGCGGAAGGGAGCAGTCGAACTGGTGGACATGCTACGTGAGCACGTCTTTGCCTTCTTCGTGGATCTGCCACCTGAAGATGTCTCGCTATTGTTCTCGCCCCTACCACCAACTCCAAACTCACCCTCTCCTGTACCACATACCCCCAGATCTGGTGGCCTGACACCGACTTCGGCGCGAGATCCTCGCTTCAACTTTGACCCGAATAACCTACCACCACCATCGCCCAAGAGAGGTGAGGCATGGGAGAAGCTCGCGTTCTGGCCTCCTTGGTCCAACTCTATCAGTGGAGTTCACTACCTATCCAAGATGCTCACCCTTGTCGGCTCAGGAGCATCTGATATGGCGAGCATTGATCCCATTGCCTCAGGGGATAATCAAGTGCTGGAACGCCTCAAGACTCTCGTCGGAGGCTCACGGGAGCGCTGTGTCACTGCCTTGTGCGCTGCTTGGAACCGAGATGCTGAAAACATTAAGTATGCGGAGGATTGGGAGCGTTCAGCCGAGCTGGGTGACGTGACAAGAATGCCGGCGAGCTTTGCTGCCTTTGAGGGGGCTCTGCTCACGGGAATGCAAAAGATCCTCTATATCTCTGACGCCATGTCCAAGCCAGGAGCGGGAGATATCGTTTTGCCGCCCCCGGCGAAGCTGCTTCAGATGGTGCGCAGTCAATACGTTTCCACCCTGTACAAGGCGTTGAGTGGAATGGTTGAGAACGCCGAGCGCTCTCTGAAGAGGACTGAAGACGACTGGTCCATCGATGGCGAGGGATCACTTGCGTCAGCCGCGATACCCTCGATGGCGGGCAAGGCGGCGTTGAATTCTGGAGACAGGGTGAGTGACATTTCAACACTGCTGGTTGCTTCGTCTTGCTAACATTACTTCTAGAACATTCGCATGCTCATGACCCTTAGCAACCTCCAATCACTCCGCTCGCAGGTCGTGCCGAGTCTCAACTTGCAGTTTGAAAATGCCTTCTTTGTCAAGTTGATGGAGGAGTCAAAGAAGATTCGCGAAGTCCTCGGACAAATCCACGAGCGGCTCTTCCAATCCTACACCAAGCAGTCGATCGAAAGGCTTCGCGACATCATTCAGTCCGGCGTCTCGGCCCCCGACTGGGCCCCTGGCCATGGTCAACGCACTCAAACGGCCAAGCCATACGTCTATGAAGCCCTCCTCAGCCTGGTCCTCGTCCACTCACAGGTCTCGACCACGGCGCCCGCCCTCACCTTTGAGGTGCTGTCCTTCCTCCTCGAGCAGACCTCGGTCCAGCTCCTCGAGGCCTTCCGCCGACGCCCGCGCTACTCCCTCGAGGCCCTCATGCAGGCGACGCTCGACGTCGAGTTTGTCGCCCAGACCCTCAGCCACTACACTTCAGAGCGCGCTTCGGAGCTGCAGAGCCAGATCTACCAGGAGCTCGACGCGCGTACTGACAACGAGGCCCGCGCCCGCCTGCAGGGCGAGCTGGGTGAGATGCGCAACGTCCTCAAGCGCCTGCGCGACGCCAGCAAGAACGAGTTTGCCTGCTTCCGGAAGCCCAAGCGGCCGGGCCACGGGCCGAGTCGGAACAACAGCGGCATCTCGTCGACCTAGGGGGCTTCCGAGATGCGTGCTCGAACGGCTTTCGGGGCTTCCGAGAGCGGGAAGCAGGAGGAGAAGGAGAAGGAGGTTGAGTCCAACAGTAGTAGTACATTTGACCCTAGGAGTAGTATCGTTGATGACGGGAGCGTGTGGATATAGTAGCAAGTGGCCATATACTGTGTCTGAAAAAAGATTCTTCCAAGGAGCGAGCAATGCAAAATGATGAGCAACACGGTAATGCAGTTTATTTCCCGAGTTCCACCAAAAACCTATATCTTCCATCTCGTCAAGACCCCCGAGGTATCTCGCTTTGTCTATGCCGTAACGCCAGTTCCAAGTAGTCGTGGCCGTTTTTATACTAGGTTTTTCTTTTTTCATGCCCTCCCTCCCCCCTGAGTAGCCCGTTTGGCTCAAACGCCTATAGTCATACATGCATCATCGTGTGGTATCTAGAAAGAAAAAGAATCGTTGCTTTTTTGTTTTCCGTCCAGTCATTAGCCATTAGTTGGTCGAAAGGTGAAAGTCGGGTTCCCAGTCACTGAGACCCGTTGGCGAATATGAGGCAAGCGTGCAAAAACACCTGGCTCATGCCGTCTACGGGGTGTTGGTGATGAGAAGGTGAGAGCAGAACATCATCTCGAGGGACCGAGAGTCTGCAGGAGAGAATTGGGACCCTTCTTGTCGGGCCAGGATAGCGTCGTCTGGGAATGATGATTAGCATTCTTGTTATAAGATGAAAGGGGCTACTAGACTTACAGTCCAGATCAAGGTCCTGGAAGTAACTCGCAACAATAGGTTCTTGCTCCGAAGTGGCCAGCTTCCCAGAGGCATTGCGAAGCGTCTGTGGCAGAGCCTTGCGAATTGCCAACAGCATCTTGAGCAGGCCTGCCAAGTTACCTCCCTGCTGTGTGAACACGCTGGGATCCCTCTCCAGGGGCCACCCAGGACGAAGATGGTCCTGCTCCCAAGCCTTGAAAGCCCACGTCGATTTCTCGAGGCAGTTGAGGAAGATGAGCGCCGTGAGGTACATCTTGAAGTTGACCTTGACTTTACTGTCCTGAAGTACTCGGTGCATGCCGCTCAGCAGGGCCTTGGAAGTGTTGTTTGCCTTTCTCTCGGCTGCTGCGTTCAGCTGCATGCAGATGGTGGTGTAGATATCGGCGTCGTTCTCGCTCTCGGCCTCCTGGATACGTCGTGGCTCCTCTCCCTCACTCGCGGGCTTTTCAATAATGTTCCACTGTCTCTCACGGTCGATACTCTCGACCAAACCCCAAAGTTCCAGGGATTTTCGGAGTAGATCATCCTCGCCTTCTGACAGTTGCTGAATGGCGAGTTCCAGGGTGACGCGCATGAACCTCGATGGCTCACGCTCAATGAAGAGGTGAAAGACATCCCGCATATAAGCTTCCACCTTGCCCGGGATGTCCTCCTTGTCCTGATCGATCATGATGACCTGCCAAAAAGAGTCTTTGCTACCTCGTGTCGCAGCCAATGTCTCACTAGGCTCTAGCAATGCGACAAAGGCTTCCATAACGATGACTTTGCCAATTTCGGGGAAGTGAGAGACCTCAATCACAGTGCCATCGTGGGTCATCTGGAGCTGGCTCTTCAGCAGGTTGATTCGATTCTGGGACAAGACAACCTGAACACCAGCCGAGTACAAATCCAGTTGCTCTTGAAGCCTCGTCCGAACGCAGCCAGTTCTCCAGACGCGAGGCGACAAGACCTTTCGGCAAGTATCACATGGTGTTCCCTTGCCACAGTTCTTGCGGAGGATCCTGCATCTGATACAGGCACCGATCTTGCGGACCTCCTGGACCTCCTTGCGCCGAGCTGCTGTGAATCGGGATCGAGAATGCCGGGGCCTCCCATTCAGCTGCCCATCGCCCGTATCCATGCGTACACCGCCTCGGTTCATCTGAATAGGCGCAGGGGGGTGATCGGGGACAATCGGCACTGGCGATGCGGTAGCCAAGTATGTCATTTCGCCCCATGGCTGCGAGATGCCCCCATCAGGGGCAGTTACCGCACTTGGGGAGGTTTCGACGGGAGGCGCGAGTTCGACGGTCGGAGGCGGTGTCGATGAACCATTTTCATTGACGAGCTGGGGGTCGAGAAGCGACGGGTTTAGCCGCGCGGTAGCAGCAACGGCAACAGATATGTTGGAAGCATCTGGCGAGGCAACGCTGTTGGGGAGCAATGCCTGAAGTCGTTCCTCGGGAGATAGTTCAGGTCCAGGAAGCGGCTGTTGGACTACGGCTGTCACTGAGCGTTAGTTCAACTTCTCACAACGGACCGTGTAGCGTCTTACCTCTATTTTGCTGCTGCGATCGATTCTCGTAGCTCACGGGAGGGTTGTCGAGGGTGAATTGCTCATGAAGTTCGAAACGTTCAACAACGTGAGTACTGGCGGGGTCGGCGGGGTCGGTGGCACCTGGAGCGCTCTGGCCACGGTTGTTCTCATTAAGATCGACCTGTCGCGAGGCTTCGGCAAGAGTCTCAAGAGCACTCCATCCTTGGGGAAGGTTGGGGACGTCCACTGTCTGGCCGTTGGTCTGCGCATCAGGAGGCGGTCGCTCTGGGGCGGCACGAGCGTTGGTGATACCATGGAGCTCGAGGCAGGCTCGCATGCGGTCTGACTCGGAGATGGCAGGGCATTTCTTGGTGATGTGGGTGGTCAAGCTATCGATGCGGCCCTTGGGAAAGTTCTCGCCGCATTGCTTACAGGTGTGCGGATACCTGTTGCTGTTATCGTTGAGCTTGGGGCCTCGGACGAAGTACTCAAGGATGAGAGGATTGGGCTTGCGGCCCATGGCGATTGCGCGCTCACGGGCGGTGGTTGCAAGCGCCTGGCCCGCAACCTGATCCGTCAAGGCGTCAGAAACGCCTATTCCACCAAAAAAAGACCAGAGCTGGACGTCCAGTCCCGTTCCGTTCAGTAGAAGCAGGCAGATGGCACCGTAGGGCTGGCGGAATTGGTGATGGGGATTCGCCGTGGCTAGATTCTGCCTCCTCAGACCGACAAATTTCTCACACCGCCTGTCGAAAGCCGGCCGAGGGGTTAATCCGAGTCATGGTTGGGACACTGTGATTGGTAGAAAATCTCCGATGCAGAGAAAAGTCAAACGTCGATCTTAGTCATCACCCGTGCACCCTCCAAATCGCGGGGTCCCCTTCATCACACCACGAAAAAAAGCGACACCCCGCTGCTCAATCATATCCTTGCTCGTCCTTGAATTACAAGGTTCAATAATTGCAATTGAACTCGGAAACACCTCCAAAATCTTCCACCATGAAGAACATTCAGCGACTTGAGCTGCCGGCCGCGGCTGACATGCATGTTCACTTGCGCCAGGGTGAACTAATGGACTTAGTAGTCCCGACTGTGCGGCAGGGTGGAGTTGATACGGCTTTCGTGTATGGACTCTGTATCCTAGAAGAGAGAATTGAGAAAGCTAATAGAAGAAAATAGAATGCCCAATCTCGTATGTGGCTTTTGTAAATTCCGTGTTTTGAGTGATTTATTTCAGAGATGGCTTCATCATGACATCTATGCTTGTTGAATGGTTACTGATATTTGATTATAGCTGCCTCCTCTCACATCGGTTGAGCAGGTATGTAACTCGTACCCCATTGACACGGAATTATCCTATGCGACCTATAACAAATAACTAACCCTTGTATAGGTGCTCGAGTACAAGTCCAAGCTTACTGCCATCACCAAGGATGTCAACTTTCTCATGTCGCTCTACGTTAGTCCTGCCCCTGTCCATGATATCCATGGCGTACCCTAACTTCTGCTAGCTTCACCCCTCTGTTACCCCAGAGGTTATTGAACAGGCTGCTGCTGCCGGTATCACCGGTGTGAAGCTCTACCCCCAGGGCAAGCTCCCTCCTCCTGTTGAGATAGACATGGCACTTACACCATACAGGTGTGACCACCAACTCTGAGAGTGGTGTTTCGGATATTACGGCCTTCTACGACACTTTCGCCGCCATGGAGAAGCATGGTATTGGTAAGAGATCCCATTCTTTGAGATTTGTTCTCCTTTCGGCGGGGAATAGTCAAGCAGGGGCTGTCTAGGCTGACATCTCCGTCTGTTCGTAGTGTTGAACATCCACGGCGAGGTTCTCGAGTCTCTTGCACCAGCTGGTACTACCCTGGAAGAGGCTTTCCTCCCTACTCTGAAGCAGCTCCATGAGCGATTCCCTGCCCTTCGCATTGTGGTATGTTGGCACTCAACCACACCTCAACTAAACGGCGACTAACACCGAGACCAAAGCTTGAGCACTGCACCACTGCCGCTGCTGTCGAGGCTGTCAAGGCCTGTGGACCTACTGTTGGTGGTATGTTCTCCTCGGCTGTGAGACCGTACAAAGAATCACATTCATCTAACGCCATTAATAGCTACCATCACGGCTCACCACCTCTACCTCACCTCCCACGAGGCTTGCTGCGATCCCTTCGCCTTCTGCAAGCCCATCCCCAAGAAGCCCACCGACCGCGATGCCTTGGTCAAGGCCGTTGTCAGCGGCAACACCAAGTTCTTCTTGTAAGCCCATTTCCCACCTTTACTCAATTCACATTTTAACCACCTCCTGTAGTGGAAGTGACAGTGCCCCTCACCCCCTCCAGTCCAAGACTTCTGCCGAGCAGGGCAAGGCGCCCGCCGGTGTCTTCACCCAGCCATATGTGACGCAGCTCGTCCTTCTCGGCCTCGAGGAGGCCATCGAGCGTGGCGTCATCACCGACGCCGACGTCACCCAGGAGAAGCTTGAGAACTTCTTCAGCCGCAATGGCCGTCGCTTCTACAAGCTCCCCGAGGTTTCGGAGAACAAGATCATTCTGGAGAGGAAGGGAGAGAAGATCCCCACTAGCATCCGCAGTGCCGATGGGAAGAATGAGGTTGGCATCTCCAGGCACGGCGCTGAGGTGTTCAGCCTGACCTGGGCTTGAGTCAATAAAAATGAGCTATGATTGGAAAACGGAGTTGCGGCATAGGGGGTGTTGAGCATAGAATGAGGAGTCTAAAATAGGAAGTGCGTTGTGAATAGGGGTTCTAACCCGTGTATGAGAGCACCCGTCTCCAATGGTTTCGCGTGAACAAGTGATCAACTCTAGACAGTACATAATCTCGAGGGATTATAGGTAATCAGTCGCACGATTCTTAAATAATGCACCGCATTTCAAGTAACTATTGCCACCCGTGTTCTGTATAGTAAACATCCATAACTCCGTGCTATGCTCCCAAGTCTACACCAGCCCCAAGTAGACTCGAGGGTATCTAGTTCAAACAAAATACCTAGCTATGTTACCTAGATTCCTCATCCCTCCCCCACACATTACGGAACTCGTCGTCGTCGTCTATCCGATAGTTTGATTGATAATTTGACATGAAGCCGTGGGGCTGCGTCTGGTTCTGAGTTCCACTCCATTCTGTCGATTCTTCGTTGACAGGGCTGTCACCTCCGTCATAAGTCCGGGCGTGGCTGGCTTCCGCGGGCGCCGGAGGACCCTTGCCCAGGCCAAGCTTGGCTGGGTCCGGTTCTGCGTGCTTGACGACCTTCTTGGACTTCTTCTTCTTCTTGATTGGAACCACAGGTTCGGGAACAGGCTCGGGCTGAGGCGTAGGGGGAGAGTCTCTGCTCCTCTGCTTGCCCTTGTTGGTAGATGAGGCCGTTTCCGGTGCTGGCGACCTTACAGATGGGCTGTGGTAAGCAGGAGACCTTGTTCCAAAGCTTCCAGGAGAACGGTACCGATCCCTCAGGGGTTCGCTGGCTGTAATGACAGGGTACTGAACGTGGTTAGAAGAGGCACAATATTCGGATCCATTCCACTTACGTTCCAATCGCCATATTCAAGCTGCCGCGCCTGTGCATACAGGCGATCCTCGTCAGCATCCAGCTCGGGTTCTTCAAATGTGCCATGCGTGTTTTCGTTGATCAGGTCCGGGCGATTATGGCTTGCCTCCCCATTTGATCCAAGCAGAGGAGTTGTTGTGTTAATCTCGCCAGGCTTGGGAATCCAATACTTTCCTTTTCCACCACGTTCGTATCGCATGCCTTCCTTGAGCCTGGCCAGACGTGACTTGGAATCTTCGTGGGCCATCACTTTGTCGCCAGAATCGAACACTCGGTAACCATAAGTATCTCCCCGAAAAGTGATTTTCGAGTCCTCGATCAAATCTCGTACGCCAAACGCGTCTTTGAAGGCATGGTTGAGAGGCATCCGCGCGGACAGGATGCTGTTATCGGCAAAATCATGCCATGAGAAGGCATACCAGTGTGCCACGGCAAAGATGGGCATCTCAATACAGATAAGAGCATCCTGGATCGCAGCTGCGAGGTTGTCTGGCGTGTATCCCTGCACATTGTCTGGTATCGCACCTATCCAAACCAAGATGGATAGGAAAAATCCTTGCCAGTACGAAGCAAAGATGATGAGCTTGATACACAGAAATTTGGGCACTGGTCTGAAGGGTTGTAGGTCTCGGTTCATGCAAACCCAGAAAAGACCGAGAGAATACAAGCTGACAGTGACACTAATATTGTATATGATGCCGCTCCAAAGGTAGCCAGAGGTGAGTCCGATATAACCTTCTTGATATGTTCCTGTCGCTTTCATGATGACAGCAGCAAGGGCAAGGATGGGCTTCAGCCAGGCATATTGAAGGATACCTCGCTTGATTGACAAGAAGGTATAAGGATCTGAGATATCGACCTTCGGTAGGACGTGGTTGAGCGGCCAGAGGTGGTGAACAGGAGCTCGGCCATGCGTCATGATAATCAGGGACCGCTCTCCACCAAGATAGTTGATGAGCAGCTGGAAGAACGTGTAGATTGTAAAGGCTTCGTAGATATCGCGGATTGGATCAAGGAAAGCGGCAGCTTTCAAGGATATCATGCTGGTCCATGATGCGATCGAGTATATGGGCACCATAAGAAGGATTCGGACGACATATCTTTGCAGGAGGGGCTTTCGGTAGTTCTTGGCTTGCAACAGTATCGAGCTGTAGTTATAGTTAGCTATGTGCACCGGCAAGCTGGAGTATGGGCTTGGGGGTCCATACACGATAGACAGTATTGTCGCTGCTAGGGACGCGACGCCAGATACCACCGTAGTGGCATAGGTAAGCTTCTGGCCTGTGCCGCCATTTGACATGGCCTCGACGTAGTCATCCATGGCGACGTGGATTCAGCTGTTCTGTCCCGTCGAGGTGATCTAGTATATGGGCAATCGGCTGGCGCGTCCTAGCACATGACTGACGGTGCGCGCAAGGTTATGTATGATGAAGGGGGAGATGAGAGAAGCTCAGTGGGATGGACGAGTGTCGACGGTGGCGCAAACCGGTGATGACGACACCGCTCGGACGGAAACCCCGTGATTATCGACTGCCGCCTTGCTGGCCAAACTGTCGTGGACGAAGCAAAGACGACAGACGGCCAGATGATGTCCTCGTTGCCTTGTCGCAGGAATGGGTGGTTTGGTAGGGCCGGCACGGAATTATGTTTCATGCGTCTAGGTAACCACTTTCCTCCCATGGTAATGACCTAGGGCGCACTTGCCTAATAGTTCATGGGGAGTCCAGGAGCTTTGATGCCGCTTATTTAGGCGTGTGGGGCGCTAGACCGTGGCCCAAGACCTCTGAAGCCACACCAACCACAGTGGCTCCGCTACCCTGCGTCCGCTATTTGACAGGGGGCGGATACCAGCACCTCAACAACCGCGTCGCGAAGCGACATTCTTTTGGATTGGATGACCTGACAGCTCCTGACCGACTATAACATTAACCAGCTGCTATGCTTCACCTGCGGAACCTCGCAACACCTTCTGTCCGCTAAAGTATTTCCAAGCTGTCGCTGTGCTCTAGATGATGCGACGTATCTCCCTGCTACTTTATGGAGCTTGCTGAGCTCCGTTGAGCTACTTCCAACATGAATATCACCCTGGCCGCCCTCGACAATGCGATTGTTGTAGCCAGAGACACCAGGACCCCCAAATTCAATTAGTATGTTGGACGTTGTTTGTTTGTCTCTCGTCTACTAACTCGAACCCTCTCGTAGTGAATTCCTCATCTTTGTCGCCCTGTGCTGCATCCTGGCCATCTTCTTCCTCCTATACTTCAATCGAGTCTTTGCGTCGGTCGTTTCCTACTTCATCCGAGCCTACACCTGGCACCAGTATCGAGTCTATATCGACATCAAGGCCATTCAAATATCTCTTCTAGGTGGTCGAGTCTTCTTTACGGGTTTACGGTATCATGGCGAGAACGAGACGTTTATGGTCCAGCATGGTTACATTACATGGAGATATTGGCTTCGACGAGTTCGCGACGCAGACATCACAGACTCCCGACGATCCAAGCTGCCGACCACCGATGCTACACCGTCGAGCGACATAAAAAATTCCGAGCTTCCCTGTCGTATACAAGTGGACCTGATCGGCTTGGAGTGGTTTGTGTACAATCGAAGTCCAGCGTACGATACCGTCCTTTCCGGTCTTACCCAGCACCATGACCCAGATGCTCGATCGAGTGGTGTGTCGGAAAAGGATGAATCTGCATTGAGAGCTCGGGGCCCCAAGCTGGAGAGGGATGCTGAAGGTGAAAAGGGGCTGGACGAGAAGCAAGATGCGGACGCTCAGGCGAGGTACGTGTACCGGCGCACGACGACAGGTCTCGGAAGCGGCGAGGACGACGAAAACACCCACAGCTGTGAAATGGAGCTACCATTCATGATCCAGCTGTTCCCTATACATCTCCGCTGTCAAAAGGCCGCTGCTGTCATGGGCAGTGAGAACACAAAGGCGATCCTCGTTGCCAGGGCAGACTCGCTTGACGTGGAAGTTGACGCTTCAGAAACTACCACGCGCGATCCTTACAGGCAAACCTTCAAGGTTCAATTCAAACATCCAGTCATCGAGTTCAAGGATAATGAGGACTTCAAGGAGGACCAAGCCACCCGGGCCACCCGAGATCGCGACACTACTCCAAGTCAGGAGGCGGTCTCGAAGCGATCACTCTTCCGTCATCATCGGCGAAGAGCTGTCAACTCTCTGCGCAATCTGGTGCCCTATTGGCGGCGCTCTGTTGAGTCCTTCTCTACCGATTCACGAGCCGCGAACACCGGAGCTTCGCAGGTTCCAGGTGCCAACCAATGGCAAGGATTAACACGTTATCTGGATGACCGCGACCGGGACGACAGGGCTCGCTGGGGAGCAGTTGAGTATGCCGCTGTGACTACAGTCTTGGATAGCCCTGAAGCGGTATTGACCGTGTACTGGGACGCTGTGGGAAAAGTCCCTGATCGAGGCCATGGGAATTCTAAGGCGTTCCCACTCAATATTAACGGGAGTGAGCCTCCGGCCTGGGGTATGAATTTCTCCGTTAAAGGAGGAACCATGAACTACGGCCCATGGGCAGATCGTCAAAGGGCAGATTTGCAGCGATTCTTTTTCCCGTCACTCTGCAAAGACGCAACCCCTGCGAGACCGCTGAAGCCAGGGGACTGGAGAGCCGCTACAACCTTCTCGCTTTACGTTGAAATAGACGACACGGTTACTTTGAGAGTTCCTATAAGGGAGGAGTCCAAGAACTGGCGTTGGCGAGGCAAGGAACCAGCGATGAAACACCAGAAAGCGCCCACGAAGCGGAAACAGAGAAACAGGGCGAAAAAGAACAGCAAAGGAGATGCCACCCAGCTTCGCCCTGCGGGATGGTTGGAGGTAAAGCTTCCAGCCAACTCTTCGGTCAAGTTCAATATGGATATGATGGCAAGCTCGACTGGTTACACAACGAAACTCGACGTCGACCTGCCCAGCTCAGAGCTCTGGAGTTCTGTCAACCACGATCTGCTCTGGCGATCAAGTGCTCTGCAGGTATCCTGTGATCTCTCTAACCCGCTCTCCTGGAACTCGCTCAGGAATTGGAACTTCAGCATTACCAGCTCCAAGATGGATCTGTTCATCTTGAGAGACCACATCTTCCTTCTTGTTGACCTGGTTGATGACTGGACAACTGGCCCGCCGGCAGACTATCTCGTGTTCGTGCCTTTCAAATACCACGTTCACCTGAAGCTGCAATCGTTGCAGCTCTACCTCAACGTCAACGAGGCCAACATCATTGACAAAGCAACCGTGATAGAAGACAACACTTATCTGGTTCTCTCTAGCCCTTGCCTGACGGCTGAGGCCTGTATCCCTATCGACAGCTTCCGACCTAGCAAGAATGCCATTCCTTTTGATGTTCGTGCTGATCAGCTGGATCTGGCACTTCGGGTTCCCCAGTGGAATACGCAGGCGGCGTTTCTCTCCTCACAAGACTTTGGTCACATCGAAGGTCTCGTGGTGGACGGCAGTTACAATTACAATGCGACAACATCGACCACAAACACGGATACGCTCATCCTCAATGTTCGTGGCCAGTCCCCCTACGTCTACTTGTATGGCTTCCTTATCCGGTATATCATCCTGCTGAAGGACAATTACTTCGGAGATTATGTCCACTTCAGAACCTTGGATGAGTATCAAAATCAACTCCAGTTGAAGGAGAAGAACCCAGGTGCCGAGGCCGCAAATCAGCCACCCACTAAAAAGTCAAACGATATGGACGTTATCCTTGGTGTCAAAGTTGAAGATCTCAGGATCCTGCTGCCAACCAATCTCTACTCAGCAGATCGCTTCGTCCAAGGAGAACTTGCCAGCGTCGCCGCTGATTTGCGTTTTACAAATTACTTCATGGAGGTCGAGATTGAGGTTAGCCCCGTGAGTCTCTCATTGGGCAGTTCGGAGGGTGCTCTGGATTCTCCTGGCATGTCATCGTCGAATACCCAGCTGTTTATCGATGGCGTGCGCTTATATGGCCATAAACTATTTGGTCTGCCGCCCACAGAGCCCGCCTACGTCTGCAACTGGGATGTCAGTGTCGGTAGCATTGCAGGAGAGTGCACTTCCGAATTCCTTGTTGCAGTGGCAAGAGGCGGCAAGGCGGTTGCTTTCTCTTTTGACGATGTCGAGAACGCCTTGGTACCATACTCGTCTCTGGTGTTCTTCGATATCACCTTTGCGCGAGTCGCTGTCGAGTCTGTCCAGGTGTGGTTACACGTCGATGAAGCAGCGTTTCTGGTATCAACCGACGCCATCGATGTGAATTTCAATGATTGGGCTCGGTCACACTATTCGAAGCGTGCCGACATTGTCGTCCCAAACATCCAAGTATCGTGTGTCAACGCGGAATCAGCAGCAAGGCAGAAGTCCAGATACCAACACCCCGTGGAAACGGAAGCTCACCTGCAAACCACTGTCCGACTTGCTGTGATTGGACGCAAGTTCAACTTCACCGAAGAAAGGAAAATTCAGCAAGAGCTAGTGCAGCGGGAAGATCAACGGACACATCGAGCCGAGTTTCTCATTCTACCGGAATACTTGGATGATCTTGTCCCAGAAGTGGTTGATCCGCCAGCGCAGTGTGCGCCTCCTCCGCCTCATCCAGCCATCTCACTCGAGGGCGAGGACGAAGACGTTTCGTACAGAACGTTGGCATCACGCCGGTCCCGAGGCTTGAGCCACAAATCTTCATTCCTTTCCCTTGCCGCTTCAGAGAACGGCAGCGTTATTCTAGCACCGAGTCAACACCGTGCTCGATCCAGATCAAACCAGGGCAATTACCTCGATACTGGGTCTGGTTTGTTGGACAATCGACCAACTTTGAGGCAGAAGGGATCGTTTGTATCACATTACTCAACTGGAGATTACGCTACAAAGGAGGGCCTTGCTCACTCTTCTGTGGCTTTCTCCAGCCAGTATGTCTCGCCACACTTCCCGCTGCAGGGTCTGCAGCCTAGTACACGGGAGGTTCCAGTTCAGAGCACTGAAGAAGGCGATGAAGATGCCATGTTTGACACAATGTCGATCGGGTTGGATGACATTGATCCAAATGGACTGAGCGAGGATCACCCCTATTTCAGTGCCTTGGTTGAGTTCCCCTCTGGCATATCAGCATTTGCCAACCCATCTTCAATACGCTACGCCGCCTCCCTCTTGGATGCCTTGCAGCCGAATGAACCAGAGGATTTGTTGGACGCCTTCCAGATCGATGCCATGACTAAAATCTTCGACCTACAGAAAGAACGGGGAACCAGTGGCCAGATCAAGGATTTTATGGTTCGAGTGCCCAATGCCAACTTCCGACTTCTCAACCCGACATCTGAGGACCCTTCGGACTATGTTGAAGACGAGCAGGACCAGTATGACCTCACAATTTCAAAGGTGTCATTGGTTGCTCGAACGACAACCAACTGGGAGGACCCTTTCAAGGAGGAAACGCGCAATTCAAAGACTTCGCTTCAACTACGGCTGGGATCAGCTGAGATTTCGGCGTCCGAGCGTAAGTCGTCGCTTCAGGAACCTCAGCCGGCAGTCATGGCACAGATTGATGAGGTCACTGTGTCAGTTGGTGCGAAAGAAATCAGGTTCTTCGAAGCCGAGATCGGCTCCGTGGTTGGAAGCACTGCTTCGGGCAAGATTGAGTACCTGGCGTCGTTGATCCATCGAACTGGCACTGTTGCAACTGAGTTGGGGCATCTGCTTTCTGAGACCATCACAAAGCACCAGAACCGCCACAGGTACTTCACATATCGCCTTCTTGAAGAGGGCCAGTCGACTAATGACCCATCTTTCGTGGTCCGACCTTCGGCTGTGCTTCGATCAGCGAACGAGCACCTTCGCACGTTTGATTCTTGGAAGTTGGCGATGCGACTTCGTCAGATATGGGCAACTATGGAAGAGCACACCAGGGCTCAACTCATCCATCAATGTTTGACTGGTTCTCCTGATGTCCCTGCGAACGCGGTAGAGTACGCGATAGCAGCACTTCAAAAGTGGCGTGGCTGGGACTTGGAGGACCTGGCGCATTCGCTCGTCTTAGTGAACATCTTCGGTCCGATCGAAGAAGTAGATACAGGTCATGATGACCAGCTTCCTCTCTCCGGTACTTGCAGGCTCGGAGAATTGCAGCTCGTTCTCGACCCGGGCCCGAAGCAAAACAAACTCGGCTTCATCGATCTGGCCGCTAGAATCGCCCAGCAGATGCCCGAAGCCGTGGAGGATCAAGACGAGAGCGCGAAGCCAAGCGTCCCCCTAACGACGTTGAATATCTCCTGCGCGGAAGCAGGCATCAATCTGAACTGGGAACTCTGCGAACTGGCTGAAGACGTATTGCAACTATACAGCAAGAGCCAAGGCCAAACTCAATCCATGCCCGTCATCCCCAAGCCGAAACGCCCAGCGAAGCCAAATCCTGCTGCTTGGCCACCGGTCCACGTAGTTGTGGAAGTGACTCGAGGTGCGGTGGAATTGGAAACCATCAACCTCAGAGCCAAGACATTGAGTCATGGGCTGAAGATGTCAATTCTTCACCAAGCTGGAGTCGACACTTCGAGCTCGCTGAGCCTGATGCTGAACTGCAACGCCATCACTTCCTCGCTACACAGTAACGCTCATGCTCTGGGAATGTCTCAACTGAAGCACCCAAGCATTTTCCTGTCACACGAACTCCATGACATTGACGGCACGTCAAGCCATACCGTCAAGGCCAGTGCCAGCAGTCGAAACCTGACCATTGCGGTGAAGGAGGACCCGATTGGACTGATGGAAGTTCTCGACCGTCTCTTCGGTGACGAGATTCATCAAGTATACGGTCTGAAGAGCCAACTTTCCAGCTTGTCAAAGCCCAAGGAGCCGAAAGAACAGAAGAGGATGTCGGACCGGCTCTCGAGCGTGAGGGTCAATCTCGCCATGTTCCTTGACGAGTACAGCGTCTCGATTCCTTTCCTGCAATCTCTAACGTACAAAATCACCGGAACCGTGGCGCGAGCGGCAACAGCAGCCAACTTTGGAAAAGAAGTCATCTTTGATTTCGACATCAAAGAAAACTATCACGAGATGCAGATCAATGTCAGGAATGAGCCTCGTAGCATTTCTCTTCTGCAGATCCCTCCAACCAATGGCCGCATCACCAGCCACATGAGCCAGACGGAACACCAGATTAACGTTCTCTCATCGTTAGAAGTCGTTCACCTGGACGCATCCGCCGTCTACAGCCTTCTCACTGCACTCAACAGGCCCCAGATATCCAGTGCCATCCAAGAGCTGCAGGAGCAGACCAAGATCATTCAGGGGCATGTCTCGGAAATCTTTGGCTCTGACGAGCTTGAGATAGCGGAGCCTGTAATTGAGCCGATTAGGTTGGATCATCCAAGTGTCAAGGTCGTGTACAATGTTCATTTGACGTTGGCTGGCCTCCATGTCTTTGCCAAGACGTCTCTCAAGTCTGAAGTTGAGCCCATGGCTCAAGTTCTCTTCTCTCTGGACAGGGCTCATCTGCACGCGTCTAACCGACACGAGACACATGGCCCTATCCTGAAGTACCCGGAGCTCCACGTCAACCTTAGTCACATTGGTCTTGATATCCGAAGAGGTCGTGAGGGCTCCATGAGATCCTGCGGGAGCTTGGGTGTGGGCGTGACGGTTTCCGCCAGCTCAACCCTGGGCTCAGACGGCAAAGAAGATTGGTCCTTCAACTTCAGCAGCGACGACTTTGAATGCAACCTGGCCCCGGAAACCATCTCGACCGTCGTTGATGTTCTGGGGTACATGGGCGAGAAGATCAAAGATCTGGATACCTCCCGCGAGCTGGAATACCTGAGAAAGCTACGACAGTCCAAGCCAAGAATCACCATCAACGGCGACGAGGAGCTACCGGAAGAAGTCGACATCATCGACTCGGTTCTTGCATCAGTTCAATATCAGTTCGAGCTTCGAAACATTCGCGTCTGCTGGATCGTTGCAGACAGCAGTGCTGATGAGTCAAGCACCAAGGAGGATCTTGTCTTGTCGGTCAAACTGTTCGAATTTGGCACCAGAACTCGACGATCTGCTCGACTGTCGATCGAAAACTTCCAGCTTCAGATGGTGCCTCCTGGTCAGGATATGAATATTCGCTCACTTCACTCGGCGCTGCTTCCCGTGGTCACATTCAATATTGCCTACATGTCAACTGCCTCTGCACGACGCATGGCATTCCAGGCTGTGGGTGAGTCTTTGGATCTGCGGCTGACGTCCGCCTTTATTGTGCCAGCTGCACATTTGACCGAGTCCATCATGCTTTCGCTGAACAATGTGGCACAAGCATCGACGCAATGGAATACTGCAGTGACAACAGAGAAGAAGCCAGACGAGGCACCCAAAACGGGGCAACAGCGAAGCATCTTTGGCAACAAGAGGCTGGAGAGTTTGCTTATCGACGCAGATTTTGCCGGTGCTGTTGTCTACATTGCCAACAAGAAGGCGATGGACAGTTCCAAAAACTCGTTCGGACGTTCTTCGATGGCTGGCAAGTATGGTCAGTTCAACACGGAGGATTCTGGAAGTGGAACGGCCCTTCGCAGTCCTGGCCTAGCCTGGAAAGTCGAATACAGGGATGATGCGCAGGATGACCCTTCGCTCTATGGAGAGATCAAGGTGGACGCTTCCAGCAACATCATCTACCCTTCTGTTGTTCCGCTCGTGATGGACATGTTGTCAAGCGTGAAAGAGGTTGTCAAGGACGACGACGAAGCCGCGCCAGCCAAAGAACCGGAGCCATCCAAGCCCAAGGTTCACAAGTCCGGAGACGAGGATAACATCATCACTGCGGATCCCAGCGCTGTGCTAGGCCGTCTCAAGCTCAACTTGGGCCTGCGCATTTGCAGACAAGAGTTCTCGCTGAGCTGTCAACCAATCGCCCGTGTCGCCGCCACGACGTGCTTCGACAACATCTACTTCACTGTCAATACCGTTCGGTCATCAGAGCAAGGCAACTTCTTTGCGATTTCCGGAGACTTTACCAAGTTGCAAGCGTCTGTACAGCACGTGTACTCACGCGAGTCCACCGCAAGCTTTGAACTGGACTCGATCACGCTTTCGTTCATGAACAGCAAGCACGTTAGTGGAACCAGCGGAGTTTCGGCCATCATCAACGTGAGCCCCATGGTGGTGTCCATCAACGCCAAGCAAGCACAAGACTTCTTGTTGTTCCGTGAGATTTGGTATCCCAGCGAGTTGCGATCACCACCCACAGCTCCTGTCGCGAAGCTGGCAACTGAGACTTCTCAGGGCGGCCATCTAGTCCAGAGATATCAGCAAGTGGCGGCAACAGCCGCGTTCCCATGGACTGTGACTCTTTCCATCGCAGCCCTGGACGTCACTATCGACCTTGGACAAGCCATTGGCAAATCTGCCTTTGCGATCAAAAAGTTCTGGGTGTCATCCAAGAAGACGTCGGATTGGGAACAGAACCTCTGCCTCGGCTTCGATAGGATCGGTGTTGACTGCACTGGTCGCCTGAGCGGCTTCGTGGCCTTGCAAGATTTCCGTCTGCGAAGTTCGATTCAGTGGCCGAAACGAGAAGAGGCACTCAACGAGACACCCCTGGTTCAGGCGTCGATCGCCTTCAATGCATTCCGAGTCAAGGCTGCGTTTGATTATCAAGCCTTCTTGGTTGCTGACATTACTTCTTTGGAGTTCCTCATGTACAACGTACGTGAAAGTCTCGAAGGGAGTGGAGATAGACTGGTTGCAATGCTCGATGGCGAGGCAGTGCAAATCTTTGGCACAACAACATCGGCGGCCCAGGGCATTGCTTTGTGGCAGGCAATCCAGAAGCTTGTTCAAGAAAGGAGGGAGAGCTTCGAGAGCTCCCTGAAGGAGATCGAGAAATTCATGAGCCGGAGGTCCACGGCTTCGCGAAACACACTGCCACAGATCGAGCTACCACCGAAGCTGAAGGTGGAAGACACATTGTCCAAATCACCCATCTCCCTGGACACCGATGTGGTTGTGACACTCAAGGCACTCAACTTGGGCGTATTCCCTAGCACATTCTCAGATCATCAAGTGTTCAAGGTAGAGGCGTTGAACGCCTATGCTCGGTTCGCAGCCAGCATGGAGCAAAGGCGCATTCACAGCATCTTGAGGATGATGCTGGGTCAGCTTCGTATTGGTCTTGCTGGCGTTCGCAACGTGGAGGCGCCCAAGACGTTGAGCGAGATTTCTGTCGAAGATGTGGTTCAACGAGCAACAGGATCACGAGGCGGGACGATCCTCAACGTTCCCCAGGTTTCTGCAGTCATGGAGACATGGCAGAAGCCACGAGCAAACGAGATCAGCTATATCTTCAAGAGTGCATTCGAGGGCAAGGTGGAAGTGGGGTGGAACTTCTCCCGCGTCAGCTACATCCGAGGCATGTTTGCAAATCACTCCAAGGCACTGGAGCAGATCTGGGGTAAGGAAATCCCCCTGACAGCGGTCAAGATCAGGGGAGTTCCAGGAGCAGAAGAGGGAGAGGGTGAACAGCAGAAGATCACGGCAGAAGTCAACGTGCCCGTATCCAAGTACGACTACGTGGCGCTGGAGCCGCCCATTATCGAGACGCCGCAGCTGCGTGACATGGGCGAGGCGACGCCGCCACTTGAATGGATCGGTCTGCACCGTGATCGACTGCCGAACTTGACACATCAGATTGTCATTGTGTCACTGTTGGAGTTGGCTGGCGAGGTAGAGGATGCTTATGCTCGCATTTTGGGATCATCATGAGATCAGTCATGGATGAAAATCATGGGTTATGAAGGAGGTTGATGAGGTTGCAGTACTTGTCCGGCGAGTGAGTCACTCGGCGACAGTAAGCATGACGAGCAAGCGAGGCGTTTGGGAAACTTGAAACAATTTCTGCTTTTGAACCAAAAGAGGTAATTATTGTTGGAAAGAATACTAATACACGATTTTGCAACTGGACTCGGTATGAGGTTGATATCGAGGCTCCATGCTAGGCTGGGTGAAGCTGTTCCTGCCAGTCCAAGTGGAGCGGTGTGTAAAAAAGTGAGACAGCAAGAGGCGGCCTTCAAAATAAAACATACGTTTTATGAGGCGTGTTATACTCAAGGTGTACTGATGTTTATGTCGACTATCCCGACTGTGCGGTGTTTTTTTGCTCGCCACATGCCTCAAGAGAGCTAGGTTCCAGGATGGTTCCGGGATAGCCTTACTGTATGAGGAAGCTCTCGCATCGGATCTTGACCATTTCCACGGAATCCCATTGGATCTGCCGCGACGGATCTGACGGACTCGAAGCCGGAAAAGCTTCCCAAGTCCTCCAATGGGGGCTTGGGCGAGGCCAGCCTCTCGTGGTGGTCTGAGGTTTGAGCTGTGATGTGAGCGGCGGTACGGCAGAGGATCGGTCGAGTTAGGTACCGGCTTGGGCAGACACGGCCAGAGAAATACACAGGGATAAAGGCGGTGGATTGTATCCCGAAGTCGACTTGGCCTGTGCCACGGATGGAAGGTTGGGCTCGACGTGAGGCCAGGCCAGGCCAGGTTCGTGTAGAGAATGGATGGGCATCCGTCCGAGTGGAGGAGGGGTGGTGGTGCGGGAGCTCCAGCTCAAGCTCCAGCCCACTTCCCAAAACCACCACACAAGGGCACACACACACACGCACACACACCGGGAGAGAGCCCGGGTAGATGAGATGACAATTGGCATCGGCTGTTGAGTCAGCAAGTGAAGAGTCAATGGCAATGGCTCATCACCGAAGCATTCAACGTTGATGGACGTCATCGAGAGTTGCTCATCACCAGGTTTAGAACCGAGCAGAGGGGGGGGGGGGGAGGGAGGGGTGCCCGTCATGCTCGGTTTCAGAGCTGTCCGGGCAGGGCATGGAACAATGCCAATCCCAATCCTCCATGGAAGGAAAAAACTGGCCGTGCTTTTTGTCCATGTTCTGATATTGCCATCCCATCCCATCCCATGGATGTGTGTCCCCCATGCCACACTTGCTTTGCTCATCCCCACCCGGAGAGAGTTGGATTATTATTACTCGCGATGAGTCTCTCGGCGAGAGCAGCATAGCCATCCATGATGGCGGATGTCATATGAGGCATGGTTTAATAATGGTAGAGCTTCATTGGGAGGGGCACAGGAGAGTTCGGTGATTAGTCATGATACCGAAAAGAGAGTTGGAGAGCTCCCTAGGTACCTAGGCTGTGAAAGTTTCCCACGAATCAGGGTTGGTGCCCTTGGACGTGCACAAAAAACCACTGCGGCAATAGTGCTCGGTAGCCCGCCGGGTGAGGTGAGAAGCTCAAGAAGAAGCAGACCATTTTTTTTAGCGGGTTTCTGGGCCTATCGTGGCCGAGCCCAACCCCTCCGGCAGGGCCTGGAGCACGTCTCTGTTCAGTGAAATGCGGCGGCGAGCACGGCGGGGTTCCCTCGGGTTGCTGTGCTCTGCGGACAGTTGCGTTGATGCTCTGGGTTGCTGCCCCACCACAGCCCACCTGCCCAATTTTTTTTTCCCTCGTCTGCTGAGCAACCCGTGAGTGGGCTGGAACTCGAGTGGGGCTCGCTGCCCGCCGGTGGTCCAACCTTCCAATGGGTCGTCACAGCTCCGTGGGCTGCACCTCAGTCAAGGGCACGCCCACCGAATGAATCTTTCTTCCCCCCTCCACCCACTCTGATTTTTTTCCTCTCTTCCTCTTTTCCTTCTCTCCAAACCTTCTCCTCCAAAAGGGACGCATAAAGAGTGACAGTGGTTTCCCCCCAGAGCTGTCTCTCTTCTCCCCAGTAGCTCTCGAACCGTTGCCCTTTTCTCAGGCAATCGCTTCCTGCTTCTTCCCTTTTCTCAAGGCTCAGATCGCGGGGTGAAAACTTCGACCCCGCTCTGTTCCCACATCAACAACTTCGACTTTTCACACCACAACACATAGACAGGTTATCCCGTCAATACCGTCAAGATGGTCAAGTAAGTTGCTTCTGCTCCATCGTCAAGGCCGTCGCGCCATGGCTGCCATCATCATCATCTCTACGTGCTTCAGTCCTTGCGACTGCTCGCTCGCGTCACCCCTCCATCCTCAACCTCATACCCCGCTCGGAGTTAAGCCACTGTCAATGTCCATGAGCTGACGCGATGCCTTCACCCGTTCAACAGCTTCACGATCGACGAGATCCGGGCCCTTATGGACAAGCCCACCAATGTCCGTAACATGTCCGTTATTGCCCACGTCGACCACGGCAAGTCTACCCTTACCGACTCCCTTCTCGCCAAGGCCGGTATCATCTCCACCGCAAAGGCTGGTGATGCCCGAGCGACAGATACTCGTGCCGACGAGCAGGAGCGTGGTATCACCATCAAGTCCACTGCCATCTCCCTGTACGGCCAGCTCTCCGAGGACGACGATGTTGCCGACATCGTTGGCCAGAAGACCGACGGCAAGGACTTCCTGATCAACCTGATTGACTCCCCCGGTCACGTCGATTTCTCCTCTGAGGTTACCGCTGCTCTCCGTGTCACTGATGGTGCTCTCGTCGTCGTCGACACCGTCGAGGGTGTCTGTGTCCAGACCGAGACTGTGCTCCGACAGGCTCTTGGTGAGCGCATCAAGCCCGTCATCATCATCAACAAGGTCGACCGTGCTCTTCTCGAGCTTCAGGTCTCCAAGGAGGATCTGTACCAGTCCTTCTCCCGAACCATCGAGTCCGTCAACGTCATCATCTCCACCTACCTTGACAAGTCCATTGGTGACATCCAGGTCTACCCCGACAAGGGTACCGTCGCTTTCGGTTCCGGTCTGCACGGCTGGGCTTTCACCGTCCGCCAGTTCGCTGTCCGATACGCCAAGAAGTTCGGTGTTGACAAGAACAAGATGATGGAGCGTCTCTGGGGCGACAACTACTTCAACCCCAAGACCAAGAAGTGGACCAAGAACGGCACCTACGAGGGTAAGCAGCTCGAGCGTGCCTTCAACCAGTTCATCCTCGACCCCATCTTCAAGATCTTCTCCGCCGTCATGAACTTCAAGAAGGAGGAGATTGCCACCCTCCTCGACAAGCTCCAGCTCAAGCTCCCCGCTGAGGACCGTGAGAAGGAGGGCAAGCAGCTCCTCAAGGCTGTCATGCGAACTTTCCTCCCCGCTGCCGACTCTCTCCTCGAGATGATGATTCTCCACCTTCCTTCCCCCGCCACTGCCCAGAAGTACCGTGCCGAGACTTTGTACGAGGGTCCCTCTGATGATGAGGCTGCCATTGGTATCCGTGACTGTGACCCCAAGGGTCCTCTCATGCTCTACGTCTCCAAGATGGTGCCCACCTCCGATAAGGGTCGATTCTACGCCTTCGGTCGTGTCTTCTCCGGTACCGTCCGATCCGGTCTCAAGGTCCGCATCCAGGGCCCCAACTACGTCCCCGGCAAGAAGGACGATCTCTTCATCAAGGCTATCCAGCGTACCGTCCTCATGATGGGCGGCAAGGTCGAGCCTATCGACGACATGCCCGCTGGTAACATTGTTGGTCTGGTCGGTATCGATCAGTTCCTTCTCAAGTCTGGTACCCTCACCACCAGCGAGACCGCCCACAACCTCAAGGTCATGAAGTTTTCCGTCTCCCCCGTCGTCCAGCGTTCCGTCCAGGTCAAGAACGCCCAGGATCTCCCCAAGCTCGTTGAGGGTCTTAAGCGTCTGTCCAAGTCCGACCCTTGCGTTCTTACCATGACCTCCGAGTCTGGTGAGCACGTCGTCGCCGGTGCCGGTGAGCTGCATCTCGAGATTTGCCTCAAGGATCTCGAGGAGGACCACGCTGGTGTTCCCCTGATCATCTCCGACCCCGTCGTCCAGTACCGTGAGACCGTCACTGCCAAGTCCAGCATCACTGCCCTGTCCAAGTCTCCCAACAAGCACAACCGTCTGTACATGGTTGCCGAGCCCATCGATGAGGAGCTCTCGCTCGCCATTGAGGCTGGCAAGGTCAGCGCCCGTGACGATTTCAAGGCTCGTGCCCGTGTCCTCGCCGACGACTTCGGCTGGGATGTCACCGACGCCCGAAAGATCTGGACCTTCGGTCCCGACGGCACCGGCGCCAACCTGCTGATCGACCAGACCAAGGCCGTCCAGTACCTCAACGAAATCAAGGATTCCGTTGTGTCCGGTTTCCAGTGGGCCAGTCGTGAGGGTCCCGTCGCTGAGGAGCCCATGCGATCCATCCGCTTCAACATCCTCGATGTTACCCTCCACGCCGATGCCATCCACCGTGGTGGTGGTCAGATCATCCCCACTGCCCGCCGTGTCCTGTACGCCGCTGCCCTGCTCGCCGAGCCCGCCCTCCTCGAGCCCGTGTACCTGGTGGAGATTCAGGTCCCCGAGAACGCCATGGGTGGTGTGTACGGTGTCCTTACCCGACGACGTGGTCACGTCTTCAGCGAGGAGCAGCGTCCCGGTACTCCTCTGTTCAACATCAAGGCCTACCTCCCCATTCTGGAGTCTTTCGGCTTCAACGGCGACCTTCGACAGGCCACCTCCGGACAGGCTTTCCCCCAGTCCGTGTTCGACCACTGGCAGATCCTCCCCGGTGGCTCTCCCCTCGACAGCAGCACCAAGGTCGGTGCCATCGTCACCGACATGCGAAAGCGCAAGGGTGTCAAGGTCGAGGTGCCCGGTGTCGAGAACGTAAGTTTTCCCCCGCGTGTGATGTATAGGAAGATGGATTTGCTAACTCTCTGTGACAGTACTACGACAAGCTGTAAGCGGCTTTCTAATACGCCGATGGAAGGACGAAGGATGCCGCAATGGGCACATGACATCAACCGGCTGGTAACGAAGATTCGGGATGTATGCCCGAGCCCATGGAGGAGCTCCTTGTTGAGCTCAGGAGGGGCATGCTGAGCGAATACCAAAGTAAAAGAAAAAAGTCGAGTGGCCGGGTTGAGGCTGAATGCCATGAGGAAGCTCGATTCGGCTTTTTATGCAGTTATGTCGTATTGATGAGTTGAACACGTTAGATTGAAGTTCAAAAGATGTGCTTGAGTGAAGTCTGTCTGAATGTCAGTGTAGGAACGAGTAGATAGATGTATTGATGGGAATGGATAACTATGCTGGTTGGTGGTGGGGTTTGTTAGTGAGCTAGTGACGGGTGAGAGCTCTCAAGGATGGGGATCTAAGTACCTATCCATTGATTGTGTTGTACAAATGCGCAGCTGCTTAGAATGCTGGAATTAAACAAAGAACATGAATAAGTACTATCAACGGCTACATTTATGTATCTCTTTTTTTGGATTCATTTCTTACGTGTCAATATTTGCTTCAGTTTCTGTGGCTGGGCCAATTGGCACCGCAACTTTACTGTGACGACACTCCTCTCAGCGGCCCGAAAATTGGATCTGCATATTTCGAATCTTATCCCCAACACCAACAACCTCAAGCTCCATCCACCAGATCGCCGCTCTCTGCTAGGCGCAGCTACTGGCTCTGGCGGCAGATGCGACACGGTCTCTTGTATCATTTCTAGGTCAGAGTGAGCCATGCTGTTCCCAGAGGAAGATGGACCGCTGCTGAAGGCGTGGATCGTCAAGCGCATCGAAAACACGTTCGTAACCGCCTGTGTCGATGGCGATGGCTGAGTCGCTCTCAATGAATGCGCTAACGCTTGAGGAACAGATCCGACGCCGATTCAGATGTCCTTGCTGACTATGTTATTGCCCTACTCAAGCACGATGGCGATCGCGACGCGGTGCGGAAGCTGTGCGAACAGGAGATTCCCGACTTTCTGAGCGAAGGTGTGTACTGCCAGTTCATCTGCTACTGCGCAGGAGGACAGCAGGCGAGTATTTTGCAGCAGAAGCTGACCGTGGCATACAGACCCTAAAACCTTCCTCGACGACGTCTTCCAGGCCATCACATACAAATCATATCTCCCAGGCGCTCCCCCAGCCCCCAAGCTCGGCTCCGAACCGCAGCCTCAGCCTGCTCCTTCATCCGAGAGCGCAGCGCCCAACGGTTCGAGAAAGAGAGGCTTCCACGATCGCGACGACCCGGACGGACAGGATGGTCCACAGCACGGCGGACGCGCAACGAAGCAATCCCGTCGAGCCGGTCGCGAAAGACGAGACGACGCGAGGGGCGGACGATATATGCGCGGTCTTCCTCAGCAGTCGGACATGGCCTTTGACCCCAAGGCTATGGAGGCCTTTCTGCAGATGAGCTCCATGGGCATGCCCCCTTACCCAGGGATGCCAGGTATGCCTCCACAAAACTTTGGCGGCGGTAGGAATCAGCCGCGGCGGAGGGGACGGTGCAGGGACTTTGATACCAAGGGATTCTGCTCCCGTGGGAGCACATGCCCGTATGATCATGGTAACGAGTCAATATTCGTGCCCCCGATGGGACCTGGAGGTGATGGTATGCAGCATCAGCTACCTTTTGGGGTTTACTTGAGCTAACTTGGTTTCTGTGCAGAGCGCGGCGATCCCAACGAATACCCCTTTTCCGTAATGTCGAACCCCTCAAATCCCATGAACCCCTTCAACTTCACACCAGAGACGGGCCGCGGCGGTAACAACAGAGGTCGTCGGAATCGAGGTCAGAAAAAGGGCGGTGCGCGGGCACCCTTCTCGGCTGATGGGCCAGTCTACGATCGTTCCAAGAGCACCATCGTGGTCGAGAGCATCCCCGAGGAGAACTTCACCGAGGACCAGGTGCGAGGTTTCTTCTCGCAGTTCGGCACCATCACGGAGGTCTCGATGCAACCGTACAAGCGCCTCGCCATTGTAAAGTATGACAAGTGGGGGGCTGCCAACGCCGCGTATCAGTCGCCAAAGGTGATATTCGACAACCGCTTTGTAAAGGTGTTTTGGTACAGGGACAAGGCCGACGCTCTGCCGCCGACTGTTCCTCTACAGGCGGGTAACTGGTCCGGCGATCCCCAGGCCACAGGGGAGGATGAGGAGGCCGAGCCTGAATTGGACATGGAGGAGTTTCAGCGGAGGCAGGAGGAGGCGCAGAAGCAGCACCATGAGCGCGAGTCTAAACGTGCCGATCTGGAGAAGCAGCGTCTGGAGCTCGAGACTAAGCAGCAAGAACTCCTTGCTCGGCACCGCGAGGAGAATGCCAAGCTCCAGGCCAAGCTAGCCGGCCAGAAGGGCGAGGACGGCGAAGTCCCTTCATCAGGCGCACAAGCCCTGCGTGCCCAGCTGGCGGTCCTCGAGCAAGAGGCCAAGATGCTCGGCCTCGACCCCAACGCCGAGGACGAGGGCTCTGTCACCAGTGCGCCATGGCATCCCGGTGGTGGGTACCGTGGCCGCGGGGGATATCGCGGAAGAGGAGGCTACACGCCGAGAGGAAGGGGAAGCTTCAGGGGCCGAGGGGGCAGCGGCAACATGCACGCGGCGTATGCGCAGTACTCGATCGACAACCGGCCCAAGAAGCTCGCCGTGGCAGGCGTCGACTTTACGGCGCCGGACAAGGACGAGGTGCTGCGCCATTTCCTCCTCGTACGTTTTCTCTCCCTATCTGTCTTATGCGTATCGAGCAATTCACTAACACCTCATGGCAGAACTTGGGCGAATTCGAGTCGGTTAATACGGGCCCTACCGTCACTCACGTCTCCTTCCAGGACCGCAAGACGGCAGAAAAGTTCTACTACAGCCTTCAAGGCAAGGAACTCCCTGGCATCGATGGTCGACTTGAGCTCTCATGGGTGAGCACGCCGCTACCGCCTGTCAACACGGCCAAGACTGTTGGTAACGGTGAGGCCAGCGGTGCTCATACCAGCACCGAGGACAAGGAGCACGACGCCATGGCTGGCTTTGACGATCATCCCCGTAGAGAAAGGAGCGCGGAGCTGCCGGACGAAGACCGGCCGGTTAATATGGACTACGAGGTGGCGGATGAGGATGGGTGGTGAGAGCCAGAGGCAACCGCTGTATACCATGATTCAAAGATAATCTGTATGATTCTTCTCCAGGTTGGTTAGAAGAGGGGTGAAGGTAGGATTCAATGAATGACAAAAGGATGGGCGTCTGGTCAAATGAGTAAAGTCTCAGGCTAGTTGCATTCACATGACAAACACATGGCAAATGGGGAAACATCAGAGTCTGGAGTATCATAGCCACCAAAAAGGGGCTAGATCCCTAGTCAATTGTCGTTGGCCTCCAGTCGTGATCAAGTTGACGACTGAAACGGGCTGTCCTTGGGACATTGATTGGCCTGATATGGCAACGGCCAACTCGTCAAGTCTCTTGTTCCTCCTCCTTTCCATTCTGCAACCAGAAACCAGAAACCAACCAAGTAAACAAACAAAAAACACCAAATCATTTCATGCATTCATCCATCCATAGGCCTTGCTGGCGGGGTATCGTTGAGATATAGAACAAGCAAAGCAAGCCCCCAAAACATAAAGTCGTCTGCGCCCCGCCGGGTGTTGATTTTTCGTATCTTGCGCCCCTTTTTTTGAAAATGCTGCCCCGTATCCCTGGTAACTTTTTGTTGAAAAAGACACCTTGGTGATGCTATTATACCCAAAACCCAAAAGAAAAAAAAGAAGAGAAGATGTCGTCAACGTTATCAAAGAATAAAAGATCAGAAACGCCCGGTCATGCTCGTGGTCGCTCTGGGAAGGAATTTACTGCCGTGAACCCCTAGTTCGCAGCTGCGGTAGCCGCCGCACCGTTGGCAACGGGCTCAGCGCTGTTGGCTTCAGGTTCAGACTTGGGAGTGGCAGGAGTCGTCAGGTCCTTGACCTCGAGGCCCTTGAGGAGTTCAAAGATGGTTCCGTTCTGGTGGAAGTCGTTGTTCACTATCAAATATTAGTCTCAGATCCAGCACTACAGCTTCATAATGTCGATGCTTACCGATATTAACCAGGTACCACTCGTTCATTACTTCGTCGATAAGAGCCCTGCTGGGGGAGCTGGCATCATAACAGTGAGCCCAGTCAACTCCCAGTCGGAAAGCCTCATCCTTCCAGGCGAGGAAACTAATGCTCTCCACGATGGTTGGCTGCACAATCTCCTTTCCAGGGAACACACCCCAGGTGACAGCGTTGGGGCAGTCTGAGGGTGCGTTGGAGCGGAGTTCACCATCCTTGGTGACAGCATAGAAGGTAAGGTCAGGGTGGCCCTCGATCCGGCTGATCATGTCATTGAAGACATCAGGGTGGACAAGCAACTCCAGGTACGACTTTTGGTAGACGTAACCGTTGGAGGGACCCCAACCGTGGACCGGGTGAGAAGACTTGACACCGTTGACAGCAGGCTGCGAGTTCACAGTCAGGAGGCCACGCTTGTTGAGTTCCACGAGGTCATCTCGGATCTCATCAGCCTCGCTGGTGAGGGGCGATTCACTCCAGGGAAGAGAGTCGATCTCGTTGCGGAGATAGCGGACAAAGAGCTGGGCAATGTCCTGGACCGTCTTGGGCTCACCCCACTTCTTGCGGTTCGCCTCGTTTGTGCCCGTCAAGCCAATGCCGTAAGCGTCCAGCTCTCCAAAGGCGGGAGAGCGAGAGTCACCCCATCGACCGTTGGGGAATTCATCCCAGTCCTGAGTGCGAATGACATATGACTTGTTGCGGTTCCGCCAGAAAATGGGTCGCACATCCTCCTCGCGGCGACCAAGACCTTTGGATTGCTTCCATGGCAGGGCATGCTGGAGGGGACGCTCAGCCGAGGGAGCCCAGTTGAGCTCCTCGAGGACCATGCGTGTGGCCTGGGCGAGGTTCATGGTGTAGAAATGCAAATGGTGAATGCCATTGGCGAGCAGCTTGCGGCACATTTCAGCGACAAGGCTCTTACCAATGTCTCGGACAGCAACGTCGTCGTTCTTGACAGGCTCAAGGGCGTCGAGCCAAGCTTGGGGGATCTTGGCCTTCATGTGATTGGCTCTTCGGAGGAAGCTGGCGTATGTGGCAATGGGCATAATTCCGGGGAGAATTGGGACGTTGACACCGCGCTCGCGGACCTTCTTCACCCAGCGAATAAAGTTGTCGGCGTCGTAGAACATCTGGGTGACGATGAAGGTGGCACCCATGTCGACCTTCTCCTTGAGGTGGTCAAGGAGCTCGTCCTCGTTCTTGTTGTCGTCGCAGCCCTCGGGGTAGCCAGCGACACCAATGTCGAAGTGGTTGCCGTAGGTGCTGCGGATGTGCTTCACAAGGTCGCGAGCGTATTGGAAGCCACCGTCGGCGGCGGTCCACTTGTCCTGGTCTCGAGGGGGATCGCCACGGAGAGCGAGAATGTTGGTGCAGCCGGCCTTGTAAGCCTTGAGCAGGGCATCATTGACCTTCTCAACACCCATGTCGGTGCAAGTCAGGTGCATACAGGTCTCGAGGCCATAAACAGCCTGAGCCTGGAGAACCATCTCGCAGGTCAGCTCGGCGATGCGACCTCCGGCACCCCATGTGATGTCAATGAACTTGGGGCCGAGGTTGTACATGCGATCCATACGGTCGTAGAGGTTCTGAACACCCTGGGCGGTCTTGGGAGGGAAGTACTCGAAGGAGAAGGAGGGCTGGCCGCTCCTCTCGGCGTCGGTGAGCATCTCCTTGATATGCATGGTGAAGGCGGTTTGCGGAGAGACTGGTGGATAGAGGGAAGTGTCGTCAGTAACAATTGGGGTTCGGCAGAGTAAGCTGATCCAGGAGAAGATGGCGCAGCAGAAGTATCGACGGGCTGAAGCTTGGTGCTTTCAGGAAGCTGTAAGATACGGTAATGCGGGGGAGGGGGGAGAACAGCTGCACGGCAACAGTTAGCAAGAGGACAATTGGAGTTGGAAACCATCATGACGGCTCAAGAGAACGATTTGCATTTGCAGCCGTCTTGGGCACGGTGGGAGCAACTGACATTACTGTCTATTGGGTCTTTGTTTTTGCGCTGCAACTCCAGACGAGGGGCGGAAACGACGATCTTTTATTCGATCCTTCGACCTCAACCTCTCTCAATCTGTTTATTGAGAAGCAGCAGCAGAAGGGGAGCACGGAGAGCGAGAGACACCAGAGAGGCTTTACTCTAGAGTATGGGATAGATGAGAAATGTTCCAAGGGGACAAATGACGAGTAGAGGAGAAAAGAGTAAAAGAAAGGGAAGAAGGGAGGGAAGAAGGAGAAAAAAGCTTCCGACGTCGTCCGTGACTTGCTCTGACTGGACTGCCTAACCAGAGAGGATGGGAGGGATGGAAGGTACCTTCCTAGAAATTTCTCTCCCCTCCCCCGCCGCCCGCACCTGCCCCTCCTTGAGAACTGCCCTGTGGAGGTCCGTTTCTGGCTCCGATGCAAAAAGTATGCGCTCTGATTGGCTCGGGGACCTGCCTCTGCCTGCGTTGCAGAGCCCCGACGCCGTTCCCGGGCGCCGAAGGCCGGGGGTTACCAGCTAATCTGCAGCGAGGGCGTTCACTAAAGCTCCCCTGGAAGCTCTCCAACTCCAACTAAAAAGAAATTTTTCTACTTGGAGCATCGGGGATGAAGAGTCATACCATCATTGATGGTTCGGTCAAGTTTCTAGCGCCGGCCGTTGAAGGATGTCCTTCACCATCTCGCCATCAAGAAACAAGCAAGATGCAGAGAACTCTCCACCTCTGCTTCTCTGTATGGACCAGCAGTTCAAAACATCCCACCCTGCCATGCAACCTGAACCATAGCCAGCCCCTGTCGATGATCTCGTCTTCCTCCCATTTCTTCTCTCTCTTGGTTGTTACCCCCAAAGTCCCCTGCATACCCTGCGCCAACCAACGATCGAGGACCCTTTTGACCCCTCCTTCATCATGATTGCTACTGGCAGAATCTGACTGTATCCTCTTCACCGCCAAAAGTCCCGCAATCCGAGCTCCGAAAGCTACCCAAAGCTACGGTCGATCGACCGGCGGGTATCCGTCCACTCCGTCTATTTTCTCACCCTAGACTCGGTGCCGTGCCGGAGCCGTCCAAGGTTCCTCCCACGTGTTTCAACGGCTGGATTCAAGACAATTCGTACTAACAATATTGAAGGGGCTGTTGGGAATGAATCTGAGCATCTTCATGTGATAATGCTTAACGTTCAACGATTTATTAGACTGGTCAAAGTCTCTTTCAGCTCTCATGATCTCGTGCCACCGATGATGCCACTCAGGTACAGCTGACTTCTGGCCATTCACAATGTCCAATTCGGCTAGCATTGAAGCCAGGGCCAGCTCTGGCCACGAGGAAGCATGTTGTTACACCCAACTGGCAGATACCTTGCTCCAAGGATGCTCAGAGCTGCAAGACTTGACTCGGTGAGCTCACCTCAGCTCCACCATCCAGGTTGGATACCTATCAATCCCGAGGCGCAGCTTGATTATGCCGGTGATCCTAATGCCATAGAGTTGAATTGTCTTTGGTATAGCATTGCTTCAAGCAGTTGTGTTCAGATAAGTATACACCATTCATAAATCTCATATGCAATACCGCCAACCATAGTGGCACAAATTACCCAAACGCCAACCTCACTTTTTCCCAACCATAGCACTTAACTTGTATACGACGATGCTTCAGCACTTGGGCTTGGGCTGGCACTCTTCATCAACAACGGGGGCGCTCCTCTCAGCCTCCGCCACCGATTACTCGTCTCAATGATGTTATTATCAAAGAGGAACCACCAGCGCTCAAAGGCCACCTGCCCTAGCTCCCAGTTGGACGCGTCATACGGGTCCTCGCCGTAGATACGCACGCCTTCAGCGCTGTCTTCGATGTCGTACGCAAAGTTCACCATGGCCAGCGGACCCTGCGCGCTGGGCGGCCGCAGCTCGTCCGGCAGCGACAGGATGGTGATGGCGCGCTCCCGCACGCCCGGCCACGGCAGCAGGTCAAACATGGGGTGGTGAGGTATCATGAGCTGTGACGGCGTCGGTCTCCATGTTGCAGGAAGCTGGTCTGATGGTGTTGCGGTGCCTGTGTTGAAGGGCGAGATGCACTCAAGGCTCCAGAGGCCAGTCTTGCAGTTGAGGCGGTCCGCAATACGGACTACTGCCTTGAGGAGGGTGAGCTCGAGGATAGGGAGGTGATAGCTGTCAGGGAAATCCCAGTCTGGCGAAGAAGAGGATGAAGAAGCAGCGCCGAGCGAGGAAGACGTATCAAAGACAGATGGGAAACTCTCGGATCCGGTGAAGCCCATCGGTAGCTCTGGCTGTGGCTGCGTCACCGTCTCACCGCCAGTGTTGTCATCCGTCAAAAAGTCCGGGAGAGCACCCGTGTCCGGCAGTACGGATGTAAGCGTTACATCGGCAAGGGGATCCCACGGTGGGAGGCTGAGGTCCAGGCCGGCCATGATATCGGAGCCCTGAGCCGTGACCGGGACGGTGATGATGGCACTCGGGATCGTGCCTCGTGTACTGCCTGGCACAGCCGGCATTTCAATAACCTCATCTGTGGTGGTCCCGGTTGCCTGAGTGTTGTGTGACTGTGGCTCTGCATTCTCGGCAGAGTTGGCCTGGAGGCGATTCAGGCGTTTTCTTTCACCTATGACTCTTGTCAAGACAAGGACTATTCAACTGTGCTTAGAAAACATACGGTACCTGCGCTGTGCTAGCACATTCAGCACGCGTTTCCTTTCCGCGGCATCATCGTCGATGTGAGGTACTTCGAGCGGTGGCGGCTTCTTATACGCCCTTTGTCGTGTCCGCGGGCGGTTTGTTGAAGAAGCGCCTGTCTCCATGATTCTAGGTTGTTTTCACTCAAAGGATCTCTGTGACGTCCTCGAAAACCTTCAAATAGAATTATGAGCGTGAAAGAGCAACAAAGTGCGAGTTCTGCCTTTCGCGATGTACTGTAGTAGAGAAACGTCGTCGCTTTTCAACAATGATGGGCGACTTTGGCCCATCTCCACCCAGCATAACGCGTAAGGATGGTCTAGCTTGCGCACTGTAGCAGCATAACGGATAGTGGACACCTAGAAACAGCAGGTGTAAGACGTGGTGGCCGGGTATTTTCGATCTAATCCATGGTCTCGAGTGCCAAGCGGGCTGTGCGGGTCGTACTGTGTAAGGCTCCCGCAATGTTGCTCCGGCCCAAGGCCTGTCAGCCGCTCGTGGCGTCGACTTGCTGTGGCTTCTTCCGATAACCAAGAAGGTCTCTGCTAGACATCGTGTATAGATAGTATCGAGGGACTGGCATTCTTTGGTAATCCAAAAGTGCCGTTTCAAGGCTCTGTCAAGCGTATTGTCAGTTAGCTTGACCTCGATCAACATTCACAGCCATGATAAGAGGGGGTGAATAGATAGATACCTTCAAGCTCACGCTTCAAAATGACCCATTTTGCGGTTCAAAAAGTTTCAAGAAGTTTAGTTATTGCAAAAATCGTCAAGGGCGAGCCGCTCTCTTTGTATGCGTCGTTGGAAGCAGAGCTCTCGCCGGCATAACGCTGAAGCATAATGCCTGAGCAACGGAGTATATAGCCGATAGGGCAGCTAGAAAAGAAACGAGTCTTGGCAAACACAATAAACTAGAGCTCTAAAGTGAATTATTATCTGAAGGGAAGTGCATGGCGCGGAAATATGTGAACGGCCGTGGGAGAAGTGGGAGGCTTAGGCACAAGCCCATGCTCCCAGCAACAAAGAGCCCATAACGACCAACTTATTGACGGACATCTTTGGTGACTTGTTCGCCGTCTCTGTCGGAGTTGTTGATGCTACAGTGTTATCCGCTTCTGCTTCTCCAGTCGTTGTAGCCTCCGCCGCTGACCCAGTCTCGCGAGCCGTCTTGGACTCATCCCCCTCCTTGGATGGCTCAGCCGTCGACTTTGATCCCTCTGTAGTCGTTGTCGCCGTCGTCAGGCAGCCCTTCGACGATAGCTCCAAAGGGTACCCCGAGACCCAATCGTCTGCGTCAAACCCTAGGTCATAGTACCCGGCGTCCTTGTATATCTTGTCCATGCCCGCCGTGATGATTGCCGGGACCGAACGGATAGAGACGTAGCACGTGTTCACTGCCGTCGACTTTGGGAACTCGGTGGCCTCGCCCTTAGCCGCCGTGACTGCGCTGCACCAGCCGTACTGGTCCGTGAGAATGTCTCTGCCCCCGTTGCCGAGCCTGCAACCCCAGCGCGTGGTCGTACCATCCCAAGTTCGCTCGCCCAGCCATGAAGATCCCCCGATATGCGTGATGGTTTGCTCTGGAAAGTCGGATGTCTCGCATGTCGACGGGCAGGTGACGATGTATGTCGAGTGGCTCCTATCAGCGGCCACGACTGAGGCCTCGAGGGATACTGGGTGGTCGGTGTCGTACAGAAACATGGCGCGCAGCGAGGTGGAAGGCCACTCCGACCTGGGCAGTGATGTGATGGCGGCCATGACGACGATATCTTTCCAGATCGGGATTCTTTGCTTGCTGGATTATGTATGCGCGGGAAGCTGCATCAAGGCATGTCGTGCAGCCGATGGGAGACCTTTAATCAACAAGCCGAAGAGATGGTCTCGACCTTTTGTGGTTCGGGGCGCGTGCTTGACCCTGGGGTTTTTGTTGCTGCGCCGTATTTCATTGCTGGGGTTGAGTCGCTAGTAAATTATGTGGATTGGAAGTGAGTGCAATGCTTGGTTGAAGAGAGATACGGGGCAGATTAGTTACGTTTCATCGACAGTTTACCCGTCCAACAGTATGGAGTAGAGCCAACCAACACGGGTTGTTGATTTGCCAAGTCATGATGGACGTGCCGGAGAATTATGGTTATTTTATTACTAACGATAGCTTAGTTCTCAATTTTTTTTCAATCTACTTTTAAGTAGTGACTCTGAACAGCCATCGCAGCAGCTATGGCAAAGTCCAAAGACGGCCAGGTCCTCCTTGCTTCAAAACGCCAAGACATGGTTGCAGGGTTACTTGGTTGTTGCAGAGATCAGTTAGTAGTTGCGTTAAGCGTGACACACACTATACTAGTATCACCGGGATTCCCTACTCAAATCTAGACTCTAAATTGTCCGTATATGCTTCCCGTCACGAGGTCGCTCCCGTGAGTACGGGATGGCGGAGAGCCATCTTGGCTGTGAGAGCATTTCCTATTTAGGCAACCGACCAGTGGGTCTCCGCCGCCGAGCTCCGGCACCAGCCCCGGGTGTCTCTGCCCAGCCATCGGCAACTGGACGGGACTCGGAGAATTATTCAAGGGAAGCTCACTCATGATCGGCGCCCGGGGGGTTGGGGAAAATCGACGTCAAAGTAAGTCAGCATGTAAAACCCAAAAGACCGTCATGCTGCCTCGATGCCTACGTCAGGTTGGGACGATCAATCATGCGAGGTTGGGCGATCCAGCAAGGCCTCACGTCGTGTTGGCTGCAAAAGGCGTCTGCATTTGCATATGTCCTCATGGGAGAGGCACCTCTGGCAAACCACGATGTTTTGCGAGCAGGCAGACTCATCCCGTGATGCAATGCGCGACGTGGGAGTCCGACGCAAAAGCTGCTGCTCAACAGGCCGGTGGCCGGAGCAACAAAATCTGGCCCAGGCAGGCGGTTGAGCAGCAGACACGAGAGTCGCACAGGATATGCCGGTAAGACCGTTGTTGATTATGTGTGTATCCAAGTTTAGCAACGCTGCGGCCGGCCGATCAGTCAACAGCCGATCAGCCAGTTTGCGGCCAGTCAAACCTTGAGCTTTTCGGTCACTGAGCTGACAAGTCCAGCCCCAGCCAGAGCTTTCTCGAGGTCCAGTTTTGAAGCCCCTTCCTACCAATGATGTAAGCCATATGCGAGTCGACGACATTCCTTGGATCTCCGCCCGACGAGCCGAATCACGGGATGACCGCAGTTCCGAGGCTGGCTGGAGGGGGAGCGGGTGATTCTCACCCAACACGGGATTTGGCAGCATCACCATGACGGCTTCCCATCGGTCAGAGTTAACGCGACCCTTGGACTAGGTGAGGCGAGTGGGTTCGGGGTGCAGTAGCATCGCATTAGGCCATGGGCAATCACGAGGCTTTCCGCGTCATCCTGTGCTTCGCTCCTCAAGCCCCATGGAAGGGAGAGCTAAGACAAACAAACTTCTGGTATAAGTAGGCTCGACCCGAGGCGTATTGACTGCCGTTGAATCTCGGCAATCTCGCAAGGAAGAAATCATCTCAAGATTACAACTTGATCTTTTGCAAACTATTCTTGTTTGTATTCTTTCACTTCATTCATCACAACCCCATCATGAAATCAACATTCACCTTGGCGGCTCTGTCGCTCTTTGCCTCGCAATGCCTTGCGGCCTCAGTCGACATGTGGTCTGCTCCCCTCAGCGCCCGGAGCGCAGCCAAATACGAGCCCATTGACCCTGAGGTGATCAAGTCTCGACTGGGCACCACGCCCGAGGAGAATGATCCAGAGCACAGGCACCCTGGAATGGTAGGATTCACCCAACAAACACGGTGTTGACTCGCATCGCTAATGGCGGCTCAGGTCTACTTTTGCCGTGAGGAAAACTGGGGACCTCCCTGCTTCGTCTACTACCCTGAGCTTGAGTACACATGCTCCGAGCTGGGGCCAGAGCTCGCAGGTCATGTTGGATCCGTCTTTGTCGAGCCCGGTACCATCTGTCGAATGGCAACGTACGTGTCCCTCTATTCGTATGTCGCTGTTGATAACTAACAAGGTTGCAGACTCAGCGCCCAGGACCGATGTTACCCGATCGAGTTCTTTGCCTGGCCAGAAACTCAGTTCGGCTGGCCCGACCTCTTCCAAAGGGAGAGCCCCGATGGCGAAGGCAAGCTTGGATATGAGACGACGCACTTTACATGCGCCGAGTGCACGAATTGTGTGCGTAACCCACAGTAAACGACCAAGAATTTGTGTAAGAGAAGAAGAGGAGGTAATTCATGAGAGACGACCGGGCATGGGATACACAACAGGAGGAACTAATACACCCTACACTTTTACTTAATGCATCCATAGGTAATTAATCGTCATACATTATCATGTTTTAATCCAAGCTCATCATGATCCCCGCTTGGTGTTGTGGATATGGCCCACTGCGTGCCCCACAATCCCGAATTCTCCGTATATCACCAAATAGCTTCCCCGGTGTCCAACGAATTGGATGGCTTCCGTAGCTCAGTTGGTTAGAGCGTCGTACTAATACTTCACACCGAGTATACGGTAATGCGAAGGTCTCAGGTTCAAGCCCTGGCGGGAGCATCTCCCAATGCCCTCCGATTCATATTTTTTTGCCAGTTTCTGAGGCTGGTTGTTGTGCCGTGATGATTCTTTTTGGTGTTGAGGACTGAGATGGCGATTTGCAACGACAAGGCAGGAGAGGGCAAGACCTGCCTTCCTTCCTGGGTAGTTGAATCTTCTCTTTCCACCCTGCCCTCATGCAGCTGCTCTCCGTCTATCTTTGGCAGGTGCCCCTTCCTCTTCTGTCAACTCTTGTTTGTTATCTTCTGTGCTTCATCTACTGAACCTCTTCGTTTTCTTTCCCTTCTGCAAGCCGCCATTTCATTTTACACTGCATCTTCCAACCCACTCACAGGCATCATCACACTGAATCCTCACAGACGGCATCATCAACTGCGTCATGTTTCAAGCCTTTACACTCCCCATCCGCTCCCACCCTTACCCTCGCCCGGCGGGGATCAGGAATGACTCCTGTGGCAGTCAGGCCTACTCCAAAGCCAAGCTCAACCACAGCGTGGCACGGAAGCGACCCTCCATCTTCCAGAGACCACCGGACAACTCAGAAAACACCAGGCCGACAGCATCCTAGCAGGATGATACGCCAAAGCCCTCGTTGCCATCAGCGTCTATCGGTTCAAAGACAAGAGTCAAGTCAGACGGTTGTCTCCAACGCAATGCCATGATGCCCCTGCATCTTCGCAGGCGCCCTCAAGAGGATGTGCAACCCCGGGAGATACCAGCAGACAAGCCTCCTATGTTGCCACCGGCAGAGTTGCTCGCTGACCAGGCCAGTCTTCTCCGGCTGGTAAACGATAATCTAAAGCTCGCAAGGTCCGATTCATCGTCTTTTGATCGCAAATTCGAACATGTACGAAGCACATCTTCGTCGTACACAGAACAGCCCCTGAATCCTTCCCGCATGCAGTCGCCAGTCTCGGATCTCGGAAACACGAAGCCCTGCCTAGGAGATCTGTCGCAGTACAGTCGTGCAAACGATCGCCTATCCAACCTTCGTTCATCTAGTTCGTCTGGTGGCCCAACGGCTACCGCTGCCTATCAAGCTGCTGCAGACGCTGCTGCAGCTATGTTAGAATGGCACCGTCCCGTCACCTCGTATCATAAATACGAGTTAATGTCGAGCACAGAAGACTTGGTTCCAGATGACACGACAGAACGAAATAGCGGTGAATGCCAAAACAGCCAAAACTCTTCAAGCCAAACCATCCTCGCTCATAGCACATCTCCGCTCAAACGTGTAACCGCCAACACTCAACTTGACGGCGCTGTCGAAAAGCTTTACCAAGGCAGCCCAAAATCCTCAGTGCAACCTTCTCAGGCAAAGCCCAGAGTTATCAAGCGCAGCGCTTCCGGAATCTCCCTTCGAAGCCTGACGAGAAGCGTCAAGCGAACACGTCGTCAAGTCAAGAAACTTGCTTCAAGCGCTTACCGCAGCGGCTCCCGCAAGTTCGGTCGAACTTACAACAGCATCAAGCGCCGGCACGTAAAGCAGAGGAAGCAGTACTCTGCATGGAAGGCACTGCGTCGCAGACTCAAGCCAGGAGATGCCATCAAGGGCAAACCCGAAAAGGGGTTTGCCTCGTTTTCAGTGGAGCGAAGTCGACATGGACACGAGGAGTGGTGGAAAGTTGGTGTGAACAAGTATCAAGCTCCTTCATGGATGCGATTTGGGAAATGATTAAAGGAGCAAGAGGAACATGGCCTTTGTGGCATGTCATGAAGGGAGGTTTCAGAGTGGATTATCCAAGTATTAAAGGTATCAACAAGATACACATATCGACGTAGCCTAGTTAATATAGGTCCTTTGTTTCTGTACCATTACCATTACGGTTGTTATCTGCAGCGTCCGGTTAAATAACGCTGGCTCGTATATATCATCTCAGCCATATGAGAATAGAAGCCCTGATATTGGCAATGCCATCTCACAACATGTACCTGAACGCAACTGTTGTTGTTTTTCGTCGTCCAGGGCCAACCAGACCTTCTTCCTCGATCTCGTCCCCGTTGTCCCGTCTTTCCTCTTCGGCCTTGTCAAACTTGCGGTTCTGGTATCTCAGGTAGAAACGAAGAACAAAGGCTAACACCGCGACTGTCAACATGGCAACCGCGCAGGTGCTCATGCCAGGGGCGTAGAAGGGAGCATCTCGGTCTGGATAAAGACGGGTACCCACGAGCGGACCACACTGGCCGATGAGCTGGAGAAGAGCAAATCCACCACCCTGGCGACTCTCGCTGGATTGGTTGTTAATACTCCAAGCGATGATGAGGGTGACGACGTTGAAGAAGCCAATGGCGGCAGGATAGACAGCCATGTAGCGGAGAAAGGCGGGTAGGTTTAGGGGTTTGGCCAGCGCGAGGACGGCATAACCGCTCGCCGAGGCGAGAGCATGGAAGATAAGGGGCACGGTGCGGGCACGTAGGCGGTCTGACATGTGTGCAGTGAAGAGGACAATGACAAAGGCAGCCAGGTAAGGGGGTGCGCTGAGGGCCTGTGAGGTGAGGGTATCGTGGCCCATCTCGGTGAGGATCTTGGGGAGGAAGACTGGAAGGGAAGAGTAGGCCATATTCGTGAGAAAGAACATGGCGCTGGTGATCCAGGCGACTGGGTCACTGAACACGGCGAGCACGTCCCGGGCGCGGAGGCCGGACGACGGCTTGGAGGTTGCCTCGGTTGCCGCCGCGGGCTTCTCGTTGCGGAGACGGAGACGGGCAACCTTCTTCTCTCGCTTGGTTAGGTACGGCGCCGTCTGGGGAGAGTCGGGGATGATGTTCCAGGCGGCGACGGCGGCGAGCACTGAAGGGAAACCCTCGACGATGAAGAGGAGACGCCAGGGGGCGATGGGGCTTAGCTGGGCGAACTTGACAATGACCCAGGCGAGGGTCGATGCAAAGCTCGTTGCAAGAGGAGCAGCTATCAATCTTATAAGTCTCTCTTATCTGTCTTCACAAGACGACGACCTACCAGATATAAAGATGGCGGTCCGGAAAGCCAGTTCATCCCGCCTAAAGAAGAAACTAAGATAGAAAGGAATGCCAGTGAAGCCCGCCTCGCCGATGCCCAGCATCGCCCTCAGGGCGATGAGCACAGGGTACGACGTGGCGACGGCCTGCAGGGACGCCGTGAGGCCCCAGGTCAGCACCACCATGGACACAAAGATGTGGGCGGGGATGAGCTTCCACAGGAGCGACATCCACTCAAAGGCAATGTACGAGATGTAGAATGCCGTCAGCGCCCACTCGTACCAGTCGTCGCGCGGGGGGTCGGACTGGAGGTCCTCGTCCATGCCTGCTATGCGAGCGTTGCCGATATCTATAACCATTGTAAGTATGTGACGAACGTAAGGGGGAGAGATGCGTACTCGACCGGTCGAGGAAGCTCAGCATGAATAGCAGCGCAACAAAGAGGACCAGCCGGCGGTCAAACTTGCGCCGCACCGCGCGGTCTTCGTCGGGAGTGTATAGTTGGAAACTCGCGACGGAGCCGGGGCTCAAGGCTCGCCGGCTGCCGCCCACGAGAGGATCATCGGCATCCGCGTCGGCGTCGGCATCCCATATCGCGCTGGCGCCGCCGCCTACACGGCGTCTATCGTCCCTCTCGCGCAGCTCATACGTCTCGCTCCCGCCGACGGCAGACCGGAGGTCCTCGTCGTCGCTATCGTCGAGGGTAAACTCGGCACTCGTCTGGGCAAAGGACTCGGCGGCCCGGCCGGGTTCGGGGTGGGTCATGTCGAAATGGGCGGAGGTTCGGGGTGTATCAAAGGGGGATGTAGGTCGTCGGACGGCCGAGGTGGGAATCTTCGAGGAGGCAGCGAAAGATCAGATCAGGCGAGGACTGAGGGTGCGCGCCGTCCAATTCGGTTCATGGAGGATGCATCCTCGCCTGGCGTGAAGGGGGTTGAATGGGGATTGGGATCTGCTGCGTTGTGGTTGGAGGAAGCTTGTTGTTTGAACGACGTCGCGGCATGTCTTGGTTACACGTGACGCGGGACCCCTTATTAGAGGTCCATCGCCAACTGAACCGTTACTAAATTAAAAATCGATGGACAGATAACAGATAGGCTTTATTTAGGATAATTATCCTTGGGTGATTTTGCCAATTGATGTTGCCAGCTTGCTAAATATCATGATTGTTTTCCTAAAAAGAAGATGTGATGTGCAATTATCCGCTTGTTTTCCAAACATTGACCCCTTTCCCACAATCGCTACCCACGCTTTTTGAGTTACAGTACATATTAGAACAGCCCCAAACTAGCTCAACCAGATATTACTGAGATGACTTTCCCTCACCTGCTCGCTTCTTGCTCAATGACTTCCATTTTGATTGTGCCCTTTTCGAAACAGTCTTTTCAATCCATCAGCTACTGAATGTCTTCGGCGCGCCTGACGAGGTTGTTGCTCGCCCTCGAGCTTGTGAACCTCCGTATGTTGTGTAGAAACGCTCACTTGTCGAGTCCCAATCTGCGTTGGTGGTGGTGGTGGCACTGGTGGCGCTCTGCCCTCTCCATTCCCAAGTGGCGTGCGTTGAGGGCCCCTATCCCAGCCATGGTTGGACGCAGGAGACGGTCTAGGTTCCCAAACAGTCTCCTCATTCTCTAGCTCGTCCACGAAACTCGACGTCTCGCCCTGGAACGCCATTCGTGCTGGCGGCGGCGCTCTGATAGTCGCCCCCGCCCCAGACGGCTCTCCTCGCTCTGACCTTGACATTGTTCCTATCTCCTCCTCCTGAACAGATCGGGCTTTTGGCGGTGTAGGCGGAGGAACCCGGATGACCTCCACTGGCTCAGGCGGTGGCGGCACATCAGGTATGGGTGTCTCTTGTGGTCTACGAACTGGCGATGCTGGTGATGGTGATCGCAGCAACGACTCTGTAGGATGATCCACTGTGCGGGGATCTGGTGTCTCCCTTTGAACCAATGTTGGTGTTGCGAGGCGCGACGACGGTCCAGACATAGGGTCTCGTTCCTGGGCCCCGTGGACCTCGGTCATTTGAAATGGATCTGGTATTGGTGTCAACGGCGAAGGCGGCAAGGCTCCAGGCATTTGTGATATATCAGGAGTCGGCAGATCTTGTCTTGAGGGGTTCATCAACATCGGTGATGAGGTCCGAGACGGAACTGCGTCCCCAGGCCTGGGCAATGCTGAGCCTAGCAACCCCTGCCCAGCTGGGTTCGGCGAGGTTGATAATGGTGTTCGTGGTTGAGCTTGTAGAGCACTGTGAAATGATGACCCTAGGAGACCATGTGAGAGATTTGGAGATGGTGGAGATGGTGTTCGAGAATGTTGATTTTGAAAATAATCTAGGGGCTGTCTCGATGCTTGGGGAGGATAGGGCGACGTTGGCGAAGGTGTTTGAGAAGGTTGAATGTCTGCAGGATTTAATCCTCGCGCTACCCCTTGCTGTGGGGGGTTCGGCGAAGTTGGTGAAGGCGTCTCAGAATACCTGGTGTTTCGGGGTCTCTCTGGTGATCTTGGCCCTGGCGGAAGAGGGCTCGGCGAAGTCGGCGAGGGCGTTTGAGAAGCTCCAAGATAATGAGGATCAATGTGTGACTTTGTTGACACTGGCTGCAGAGGTTCTGGTGAAGACGGCGAGGGTGTCTGAGAAGCTCGTAGATCTTGACGGTTGATCAATGACCTGGTAATTTCTGGTTGTGGAGGGCCCCGTGAAGTTGGCGAGGGGGTTCGTGATGGTTGAAGGTTATGGGAATTTATTAATGATCCTGTTGGGGGATTCCGCGAGGTCGGGGATGGTGTTCGTGATGGCTGAGGTTCTTGGGGGTTGACCAATGATCTTGTTATGTCCGGTGGCAGAGGACTGGGCGAGGTTGGTGAGGGTGTTTGAGAGGACCGGAGGTCTTGGGGGTTGATAAGTGACCTTGCTATCACTGGCTGTAAAGGGCTCGGGGAAGTTGGTGAGGGAGTTTCAGATGACCGAAGGTCTTGGGGATTAATAAGTGATCTTGTTTGTGAAGCCCCTAATGGTGTTGGCGAAGTTAGTGAGGGCGTTTGAGACAGGAGATGTTGGGGGTTGATCAGTTGCCTTGTCTGTGAGGGACCCAGTGAAGTTGGTGACGGGGGCGAGGGTGTCCGTGATGGCTGGAGATCTTGAGCGTTTATCAACGACCTTGTTGGCGGGTTCGGCGAAGTCGAGGATGGGGTTTGAGAAGGGTGAAGAGCTTGGGGGTTGATAAATGGCCTTGTCATGCTTGACTGCGGCGACTCGAGCGAAGTTGGTGAAGTTGGCGAGGGCGTTCGAGATGGATGAAGATGTTTGGGGTTGATCAATGAGCTTTTCAGCCCTGGCTGTAAAGGTTTCGGTGAAAGTGGCGCAGGTATCAGAGAAGATTGGGTCTCTTGGGGATCGTGCAATGGCCTCGTCATATTTGACATTGGAGGATTCGGTGAAGTTGGTGACGGTGTTTGGGGCGGCCGAGTATCTTGGGCAGTATTCAATGGTCTGATCACCCCTAACCGTGGGGGGTTTGGTGAGGTAGGAGACGGTGTTTGAGAGGACTGAAAGTCTCGGGGATCGTGCAACGATTCTGGCCCCTCTTTCTGGGGTGCAACTGGTGAAGACCTTCCAGAAGATGAACCATAATCAGAGTGCTGTAATCTCGATCCCAGTAGCTGTTGCCATGGCGAGCTTTGTGTCATCGGGGATGGCGTTTGATGAGGCTGGGTCTTCTCAGGTTCATGTACCTCAACCGGACCTGGACCTGTCTTTTCTTGTCTCACAGTAGCCGGAGACATTGGTGAGGGTGACCGAGATGGCATAATCTCCGCGTATGGATGTGAGCCTGAGTCTGGCAGCTCAGTATGTTGAGGGCTCGGTGTAGTCGACCACGCTGATAGAGATGGGTTGAGCTCCTCAGCTCTGATGGGCATGACGATATCTGGTGCCTCCTCCCGTAAAGGAGTCCGCGCAGGTGACTGCGCCATCACAAACTCTTCAGGCTCCAGCAGCAAGCGGTCTCCATCGTGGTAGAGTCCCGACGCCGTCGATGTCGAATACCGTGACGAGACGCTATCAAAGGTTTGAAGGAGTGGTATTTCGAGATCCGGCGTTAGTCTCGGCGGCGCGGCTGCATCTTCTTGTGACCATTGTGATGATGATGTCGTTGAAGTTGATAGCCTCTGTGGAAGGGGCTCGCTGGGTTGGATAGGTTGGCGGATGTCTGGCCACTCCTGTTCGGGAGGTCTCGGTGTTGTGCGCCCTTCTTGTTCCTCTGGGACAGCATCCAGCACTGTGAGAGTATCGTCGCCTTCGCCACCATACTCAGATGTTGAATCTTCTTCGCTCTCCTCATCATCACTCGCTCCCGGAAAGTCCCTGACCTCATCCCCACAAACAACGACATACCATCTCACCGGCTCCCCCTTCTGCAACTCATCCCTCAACTTCACAATCCACCCATCTTCACCTGCCATCCTCTCGTAATACTTGGCCATTTCACCTGCCACATCCACACTCAAGTCGACCCGCACCACATAGTCCGCAACATAAGCGTACGGCCTGCACGGCGTCACGGTCTCCTCAGGGTCAAACTCCTCCAGAAGCTTGACTGCGGACCACGAATGCATGAGGACGCCATCATTCTCAGGTGGCACACGCGATGGTGGGAGTGAGAGGTCATCGTCGAGATGTTGATTATCCTTCTTGGCCTTGTTGATGCTGACGCTTGCTTCCTGCTGTGGCGGTGCGACCTCAGGGAGAAAGTCGTATGAGGTGTAGAACTGAGAGACGATAGACGAAGAAGTCGCAGGTCCAATAATCCAATTTGAGGCGGCATCCTCGAGATCGTTGAGGATGACGTAAATGCGGATGGCCCGGCGATGCCATCGAAATCCGTGGCATAGATACGTGGGCATTGCGATAGAGGTCGCGATCGACGCTCTGAGAGCCCCAGGCTATCACGACACGGCCAATTGCCCCGCTACGCTTCTCGTCGCAGGTCCTGTCTCACCTGAATGAAAACCACGTTGATTAAATCTCACAGAGCAACCTCTGCAGAATCCAGAACAGCCGCATTGACAGTCGAAATTGACGCGTCGTGTGCTGATGATAAGACCAAAGAGACTGAGTTGCATCGCATTCTTTCCCTCCAGAGTAATACCAATGGGCTGCTCCTGCAATGTGTAGGTCGGCGGAACGGGGGGAACAAGCCACAGGCAGCCTCACGAGCGAATGCCCGTCTTCGGAAGGCGCGCCCCATCGTGTCAGGCACGTCAGGTCCCATCTCGTCCGCATGCGAACAAACAAGGGTTTCAGTTATTGACGCATCTGTTCAAGACCAGAGACAATTTAATTCACTTTCGCACCTATCGCCGATGAACGTGTTGTTGCTATTATTGGTAACTTTTTCGAGTTTTGGTATCTTTTTGCTTGAGGGAGGGTTTTCCGTCAAAATGAGTATACATACAATCCATCCATGTAAATGTGAATAGCACCGCCCATGAACCAAGCCATCCGTTGAGTCCCCTGATATATCCACCTCTAAAATTATCGTGTACTGCATGCCATGCCATATGCATCTTGTTGAAAATTCTCGCAAATAATTCTTGCTTTTTCGTCTCTCATCCAGCACTCATCTCCATCAATACGCCTCCTCAATCGTGAAGAGCGGTCCCTAGTTGTTAAAGCCCGTCATGTTCAGACTAACGCCGCCCGCGTCTTGCAGGCCTTCCATCGTAACGCCTCCAAAGTCTTGAGGATCAAACTCAAAGTTCATGTCTTGCAAAATGTTGTCCAGGTCCGCGTCCGAGATGTTCACGCCCATGTTGCTGGGCATTTCAGAGGCTGCCGCCTCAGCTTCTTGCGCAGGCAGCGCGTGGGGAACCTTCTTGGCCACCATGGCCTTGAACTTCTCCATTAGGTCTCCGTCCTCAGCGGGCGTCGTGTTTGCGCCAAGGATCTGTCGTCCTCGCGCCTTGATCATGTCATCAGAGGGCATACGTCCCGTGCAGGCCACATGGTCCTCCACGTAGTCGACCAGGCCACGCTCCAGCTCTCGGGAGCAGAAGACCATAGCCGGACGCGCAGCTTGTGACGTCAGGTTCTCGAGATAGCTGTTGGCAACGGCCGCGGGGAGGGACTTGGCACCCTGTCCCATTGGGACGTGGGCGTTGGCCGGGAACGGCTCGAGTGAGGCCTTGGGACAGGCGTATGGTGGCGCAAATCCTGAACCACCTTGCTCGAGAGCCCATCCGTCGCTCACAGGGAGACCAGGTCCATCCGTCTTGAGAATTCCAACGTCACGCTTGAACCTCTGCAGCCACTCGGCGTTGTCTGCAGCAGTCTGGTTCCATGGATCATCGCTAGAGCTTTGTTAGTTTATCATCTCAGAACCTCATTTGGTAAACTCACTCATCATATAGAATCCAGCGCGCCTGGTGCTGGAGCTCGGCGTCGGTCGGCACATGCTGGTTTGGGTTGTTGGATGACATAGTGGCTCCCACCCATCTTCCCAGCTCCTTTGCCAACCGTCGGTAGCAGTTGGCGTCATTGAGGAAGTACGGTCCAGGCTGGGAAGTCCCCAAGTTGCACACGTTAAAGGGGCTATTGCAGCCTTGGAGAACTGGGCAGTCAGGCGATGTCGTCGTGGCGTTGGTCGCCGTGGTGCCGCCCAAGGTCGACGTGGTGCTGGGTTGGAGTGAGAAAGCCGGCGAGCTCTCTGTTGTCGGAGGGTGTCGGGCTTTGAAGCTCTCGAGCCATGACATGTTGTCGGCAGCCGTCTGGTTCCAGCCGTCGTCGAATTCGTATATAATGATACGAGCCTGTCGTTGGAGATCCTCGTCGGTGGGTTCCGACCCCATCAACCGCTGCAGTTTGAGATAGTCTCCTAGCTCTCGCTCCAGCCGAGTATAACTGTGGATGGTCGAGTCGATGGACAAGGGATCGGTTGACCGGCAAATGTGATCTTTGACATCCTCGCTTCGTGGCAAGTGTGCTCGTCGGCGGAAAGAGGCGAGCCAGTGAGTAGACGACACGGCCAGGCGCAGCAGCCAGTTGGCGATGGCGTCTGAGGGATGGGTCGACACCTCTTCGACACGACCAACAATGCGACAAGCCTCCTCCTGGAGCTCATCATCCATAGCGGTCAGGCCCAGTAACCTCTTTGTCTTGACAAACTCCTGGAGTTGCACCTCCATAGGGCACTCCTCGAACAAGTTGTCCTTGCCATTAATCTTCAGCGTAGCCAGTCTGTTTTCAGCCGCTCCTCGCAGAGGACCGAATCTGGCCTTTTGCTGGTGCGAGTCGGAGCTCATGATAAGGTCACGAAGCCAGGAAGGGCGCGTGGCGATACCTTGGAGAGACAACAATTCGCTGGCGAAAATAATACGGCATCCTTCCACCATCATCTCCTCGTCGTTGGGTAGTCGTCCGTGCTGGTCCTCATAGTTCCGCATGAAGAAGGCCATCTCCAGTTTGATCAGTTCGTAGGCGTTGCGAGGTGACTCTGGCGGGGACTGGTTCGCTACGTATGGCAACGGGGAGGTGCGTTCATAATGAATCAGATCTATTTCAAAAGTTAGACGTTGGTAGCTTGTCTACAGGATACTGCAGAGGTCTCATACATGGAGGCATAGAGTTCTCGACCATCTCGAGTACAGGGTTATCGAAACCCCAGTCACCCTTCCAGTCAGCCATGGAATAACCAGTCTTGAAATGCTCCGCCAGATGATCGACACGGATTGTCCAAGTATCCATAATGATACCGCAGAAACCACACCGGGACCGAATTTCAGGCGTTGCAACCTTCCATGACTTCATCGACCAGTCCTGAAATTTGATGTTGTGAACCAGACGCAGGTGCTGGTTGAGATGATCCTTTCGGTAGAAAGTCCTCTCCTCTGGGCTACGCTCTTGACAGGCCGAGTGATTGTGGCTTTCGATGTGCGCGTCGTCGGGGTTGGCCTCCCCACAGAAGACGCAAGAGAGCATACCAGTGTCAGGATTGACAGCTCGGGGCCCATGAGGGGAGCAGACCCATCGCTCAAGAGACAGATGCAGCGATTTTTCATGGCGCTGCCAGTCGTGCTTAGTTCTGAATGTTTCCGTACAGAATGTACACTGGAAGGTCTTGAGAGGTGCAGACAAGCTAGTCTTGCTCGGCTCTTTGCCCGGCTTTGTCGAGGTCCTTCTGCGACGGCGGCGGCGGCCTCGAGAGTTGAAAGGGGCTGAACCAAAGGAGCCCCATGAGTTGCGTGACCCATGAGAATAGGCCGATCCGAGCGATCCATTGCTCGAATGAGAGGTTCCCAAACTGCTGACAGAGGACTGGTTGCAGAGGGACTTGCTCGAGCCATCGTCAGTGTAGTGGAAGCTGAAAGGACTGTTGAGGCCCGACGACATGCCAGAGGATGATGCAGTGACGGCTCTGGCAATGGCAGTGACGGACGCGGGTTCGTTTTCCGGGGGCGAGTGCTCCCATCGCTGCAGGGGGTTCATGGCTTCGAGAGCAGGCGTTCCTCGGCGTTGAGGAATGTCAATGGGGCCCGACCAGGAGCTGGTGTAGTGTGGTGAAGTCGAGCGAGGGGCCTGGACCTTGCCACGGCGGCGAGCATTGGCAAGCCAATTAGTGATCTGTGTCTTATTCAAGCCGGTCTGGCGCTGTAGCATCTCTTTCTCCTCGTCACTGGGATAGGGGTGACGGTTGTGAGTCGAGAGCCAGTTCTTGAGGATGCGGACAGACTCTCGAGAGAATCGAGCTCCAATTTTGGGAGGAGGCGCCGCTTTGTTGAATGTGTCGGTCAAGTTGGTCAGATCTGTGACTGAGTCATTACGAGAGGACTGGCAAGAGTCATCTTGAGCATCCTCTAGGACCGTATTGGGCGGGTTGGGTTCAGATGACATCCAAGGGTTGATGCCAAAGGGGGCCGTGGTCGTGGGGTTCAGAGGCTCGGCCGTGACACCAAAGCTGCAGTCCACCCTCAGAGCTACACAGGTCGTGCAGTAACCCTTATACTGACCCTCTTGTATCTTCTTGCAAGAGAAGCCGCCGACGGCACAGTTGGCACACGGCGAGTCGGGCATGGTCCACTGAAACTGATGGGCGAGGTTGTCAGCAGTGGTGGTGAAGTCCATCACTTGCTCGGTCGTGAGATCCGGCAGAGGAAAGTTGTTGTCGGAGAAGTGCTGAAGGGCGCAGAAGCTAAAGTCATCCTCATTGACATTGGCCAGGACGAGATCAATGTTGTCGCCATCGGGACCGGTTGTCAGACCAGCAAGGGCGTCCTCCTGGAAGGGCTGACCAACAGTGTCGTCGACCTTGTCCCAGTTGACAAACTGATCCATCTCGTCAATGGTAGCCATGCTGGGCACGGTTCAGGGACCGATGTGGAGAGATAGAAGTCAAGTGAAAGGCGCGCGTATATCTCTCATGGATGGGATGGTTGTGTAATGTGAAAGGCGTGAAGATGACAACCGTCAGCCAAGTCAAGTCAGATTGATAGGCTGGCCCTGTCCCACTCTGACTTGGGTCGTCGATGAGTCTGGACGAGAATAAAGAGGAGAGAATGGAGCCCGAGAATCGAGGATCGACTCTCAGTTTTGTTCAAAGTGAAGGATCCAACAAGCCACAAGTAACGGTCTGTTCGATGCGTCGTCGTTGACCATGGAGTCACCGTCAGCCGCGAAGCACCCACTGCAGCCCAGATTATCGGCCAGCCACACCAACCAGCTGGAGTCTCGTGCCAGAATGTCAAGTCGTGCGCCCTTCAATTGACAGACAGGGATCTTTTTCGACAAAGGACCCACGCACCCATGCCGCAGAGTGACCGTGTTGGAGGCACTGTGGCATCTCGGTCTTCCGGACTCGTATGCTCAGCTGGCCGCCAGTCCTAGCCAAGTTGCCCGACCTGTCGGTGAAGAATCTTCAGACTGCCCAATCATGGGCTCGACTTCACAGTGTCTTGCCTACCGTGCCAGGCCAAGCGGGGCGCATCCGGGGCTCCGCTTCTCGTTGTTCGCAAGGCGTGGCCCACGTCCAAGAGTCAGTCCAGCAAAGCTTTAAGCCCGAGACCGGTCCACCATCAATCGGGGGTGACTCTTGGAAAAGGATTGACGGAGATGCACAATCTCGAATTCAAGACCAGCCGGAATCAATACCGCATGGTTCCCCATAAAGCCAATTGTGTCCACCGATGGGGTTGAAGCATCCCCTGCCCTCCCCTGCCTGTCCTGGCTACCATGTCCCGCGTTTCCTCGCATTCGATCCATCCTGCCGTATCGAAAGTTGCGAATGCGCTGGAACTTTCTAGAGAGCGACTGTCGGAGAAAAAGAAGGCCTCTGTCGGTCGGTCAGAGTTTAGACGCAGCCACCGACACCCGCGTCCTTGGCTAGCATGCATTAGCCGGGCCGCTGATCCCTCTAGCAGCGGCCTTCCTTCTTGACTTAGGCGGCGCCGCATCTGGCCGTCTTACAGATTGGTAATCAGGTCTTGTGTGTTGTGATTGATATGGATGCATTGGAGGTCCAGCTGAAATCTGGGGTGGTGGTCGATGCTGTGTTCTTGGGGTCGGTCAGTTCAGTTCAGTTGGGGAAAGAAGGAGTGGCGTCATGCGAACCTGTTGCGGCGCATCGGCCTACAGGTACGTACCTCCCGGCCGTGCCCCCACCTTCTCCGGAGTTCGCGATGCAGGCAGACACCCGGTCTTCTGGACATTAAGCCCGGGGTATTTGACGATGACCGACATGGTAATGGTGTGCATACACGGGAGGAACTCTGGGCCGCCCTCTCTCTCGCTTGTTTCCCCGTGTCATGTCCAAGGTTCTGGGGTACAAAGCTCAAGCAGATGGTTGATGCGCCGTTGCCGGTCCGGCACGTGTACAGCTGCACTCCCGACAACTTGAATGGCCGGACCGGACTGACGGCCAAGTGATCATGCCGCAGGCGCCGCAAGTACCGCAGCCTGGTTCCTGGGTTCCGCTTACTACGCGGCGAGATCCGAGTTAGTGGGATCAAGGTTAATCTGAGGAGAAACACGGCCAACTTCAATCAACTGTACAGGTCAGACTGAAACAGCGAGACAGGTCACATCTCTCACGCTTGAAGTATAGAAAGCTCCAAGTTGTATTTTTCTAACACGTGCTGCCTAAAAGGCTAAAATCGTTGCTCCAGAGCCATTAGGTGTTGAGTTCATCATCTTTCTAAACACACATGTTTAAGGGAGAGAACCCCCTATGCCTCAAACGTTAGAGTGACATTGATGGTTTTGCCTAGGTATGAACCCCGTAGTCATGACTAAGTCTATAGTGGTATGGGACAGGCAGGTTGGGAACTAAACGAGACAAAACACTTTTTTTTTTTACTTTTTTATTACTCGGTGACTTTGCTCCTGGTCGAACGACGTGCACATGGTGATGACTCCTCAAAGGCTATGATCATCATGATAATTAGACTTACATAAAGAACATTAAATAATAATAAAAAAGTCATAGAATAATAAAATTCTCTCAAAGTCTCTTCTTATTTTATTTTCTTTATTACTCTCCTTCTAGTAGGATATGCTTATTGCTTTTCCTTGGTCAGTGTCTTGTTTATTGACCTGCCCACGTGTGAGGGTGTTTGGATATTATGCTGATCCACAGGCTCTTCAGTACCCTCAAGGCACATGTGCCTTTTTATAAGAGAGTTTTAGTCGTTGGGTTAAGTATCTAGCCACGCAATAAGACTAAAGGAGGATTTTAAGATCACCAGAGAGGGAACCGAGCGGCCTACGAGATAACCAATGGCCTGGGATAGAAGCCCGCAGTCATGGCCAACCCTACAGTGGTATGGAGGCAATTCAATAAAAGTATGTCATAGAGAAATGGTACTTTGCTAGCACCTATCGATGGAGACCACCCTCTCGACCCTTCCGTTGTTACCAAAAAATACATGTGGCCATTTGTTCGGCCATCTACCTCACCCTGGGTGACATCCTTCATCCATTCCAGCCTCAACCCTGAGCCCCATCACCGTCATCATACCCAGAGTCCGTAATCACGAAGCGGGTTCTCTGCTTAGATCGGCGAAGCTGGACCGGGGTTGTAGAGAGCTGCGACGACTACTCAGACTGTTCCCCCTTGACACGGCTAGATCCGGAGCCAGAGTCATCGGTAGGGGCAAAAACGGGGGAACTAGATTTCTTTACTTTGGCCTTTCCCTTGCCCTTGGGGCTGTCGCGCTTCTTCTTGGTCTTGTTGAGTTCGATGTATAAGTCCGTTTTGAGGCCAAGCGTCAGGTTATCAAGATAACCCAACAGCTTCTCATGGTGCTCAGCGACATCCGCCTCTTGGCCCTCGGGGTTGGCCTGCTTCTCTTTGATCACCTGGGTGATATGCTCAATGAAAGTTTGAGCGTCTGTGTTTGCGTTGATGGTTCGCTGGACATAGAGCTTCTTGTTGTTGATGGTGACAAATGGGTTGTGGAGGGCCGTGAGGATCACCTGAAGCTCTCCGGTTCTGAGCTCATCGAACGCCTCTTGAGCTCGGGCTCCGGGGATGGGAGCGATGTTGCCATCGCCGCCGCCTTCAGTGCTTGTCGCAGTGGATGACATGCTGCCACGGCGGCTCTGGGTTCTAGCAGTGTGTCAGTACTGGGGATAAGGTTGGTGATCAGGATCAACCTGGGGAAAGACTTGGGACATACCGATAGTTGGTGAGGCGCAAGTTCTTGAGTTGCAACATGATGTGCTGGTTTTGAGCAGCAATGAAATGGAGGCGAGATAGGATAACCGCCTCGATGGCTGAGACGGATTCTGGGTGCTCTAAATCAAGCCACTCAGCCGAAAACTCTGGTGCGATGGTACTGTACGAGGTTAGCGGGTGAGTTCAAGTGATGAGCCTCAACGTACGGCGCGGGAGGAAGGCCAAAGCCTTCGTCATGGTTGCTGGAATCTTCAGCCATCTTGGCGGTGATGGCAGGTTGTTGTGATGATGGAGAAGAAGAAAAGAAGAGGAAGAGTTTGGAAGTCAGTGGAAAATAATAAACAAAGGGTCGTGATGCTGAATCACTGCCTGACAGGTGTTGACAGTTATTGACAGCTGGCGACCAGTGATGAAATCAGAGCCCACAAAGAAGCCAGTTAGAGCACCGACTTTTGGTATTACTATACTTTCCGCTGTATTAACAGAAATTCGTGCTCATCTCTGCCGCTTTCAAATCTCTTGATCATCTCTTCTATCCCTTATATCTCTGATACATCAAACCAACTTCGCTTTCACATCACCCAACCCCAACTCCAAACTTCTCTCATCACAACATATCGATCGAAAGCACCGCTGGCTTGAAAGCCTCACTCACTACAATGACGTTGGCTTGGTTTGGCCCAAAGATTCTGTGCCGGGCGGGCATCAACCCTGACTCGCCTGCCCCGGTGGACACCCTCGAGACGGAAAGGATGCGAAAGTCGATGATTCCCGTGATGAAGGAGGGCCGAAACCATATCGACTGCCATATGCTCGATCTCATCGCTGCGGATGACCTTGTCAAATTCCGAGTGTTCGCCATGCTCCACACAGACGAGGACCGTCTCCGAGACGTCACTATCGACATCCCCGACAACCAGATCGCTGACGAGATTGATTCAGATGGGTTGTACGATTTGGAAGAGGAGGAGTTGGATGAGATGTTTCGAGAAAGGTTGCAAGATAGGATAAGAGGCGTGAACAGAAATAGACACATCGTTCGCACCCGTGGGCCGTGGACCGATTCCCTACTCCGTTGGGGAGAGACACGTCGATATCAACAGAGGCTTTTACCCTAACGTGTCATTGGTACACCTTCCAAGCATCATCTCGGCTGGGTGCTCTCATTAATATGATTAGACTCGTAAAATAATTTATAGAGGATTGATAGAATATTAACTAATTCTTTTTCTATTTTAGGTCGATTCTCACCTTGTAAAATAAGAGTATTCCCTAAGAGTTAGCTCAGCAAAGCCATCCATGGCTGAGTTTTTGGCGTACTGTCCATTCATGGATGTTGGGCACCCGCTGCCCCAAGTCTGCGTGGGGGACTTGATTCTGGAATCGAAGGGCAAGCTCGGTAGCCAAGAGAGTGTCGGTGCCATAGATGATCTTGAGAAGGGTCAGGGCTGCCTAGGTCAACCTCGCCGTCTTGCCAAGGGGCTGACGCTCCGGGGATTTGGTCTCGCGCGTGGTGTTCAACTTCGTAGCGTTGTTGAGCCAGGCCTAGCATTCGGCTCCAGACAACTTGTGTCCCCATCCCTGCCAGTTCTGCGATGCCTCCTTGTAGCGGATCCAGTTCACCGAGACGGGTGAGCTACAAGCCCCAGGCATGGGAGAGCTAAACGCAGGCCCGTATAAGGCGGGTATGGAGTGAGGACTTTGTACTGGTGTCGACTGGCTTTACCGAAGGCCTTGGCTACCTAGACATCCATTGGAAGCGCTAGTGGAGTGAAACCTCCTCTTAGTGAGAGCTATTGGTTTATACATCCGCTCTTGAGAAGCCTCTGCAAACATGGGGGGTCTTTTTGGCATTTAACCAAAGGTACGTGATTCCTCAATGTGATGGAATCGTCTTTTTACAAGATTTTCATTCCAAACATTGACCGAGTCACATCAATGACATAGCAAATGCCATCATGACTCCAAACAAACCTACCCTCACCTGCGTCTGACAAATCGAGACAACGATGTTCGTAAATCAGGCAGACCCTGCCACAGAAACGTTCCAATATTCTTCTTCCGGCTAAACACTGTTTCTCTCTCTTTGTTGGCGATACTTCATCATCCCCAATCGTCAACGTGACGTCGCAGCTATATTGTAAATCAGGTCATCCCCTCCAACCCGGCAGCAACGAAGGCACGCCATGACCGGGCTTTCATAGGCCTTCCATTCCGGGAATTTGATTGCCATGACAAATAACGGTCGTTCACTTGTATCTCGAGCGAGAAATGCCTCTCAACGGGTTCTCGAATGCGAACCCCGTCCCACCATCCCACCCTCACAACCAGATATCCCTACAATGTTGCAGAAGGAATGGCAACCCAAGTAACGAAATCAAACAGCATTCATGCCCAATCCGTCCAGATCAACGTTCCCCAGATTCGCACGTGGTACGGGTTCGACGGGCACGCCAACCGACGGGCCATGGCATGATCCCAAAGGACCCCTATGTTTGTCAATGCAGCATTGTGTTGCGTGCTTGGTCTCGCGCCGCCGTGCCTTATCGTGCCATAATAGCCTAAAAAAAATTCCCAGCAGTTTCCTCTTTTGCAACGTGGCGGGATATGCCTCGGTTCGTACGGCACGAAGAGGTAGCCACGCGGTCGTAGCAAAAAAACTGAATGGCTGCGCTCCGTTAAGCCAGTAAAGAGTATTCACTTTGCAGCCTAATTATGAGCTAAATAAGAGATAGAAATAAGAAATAATATCCTAAATCTTCGAGTATTTCATTTATTATATTCAGGGTCCTTTTGGCGTTCGAAATTTGTTGACTCGTAGTAGCGTCGCAGTCGCAAGGGTCAGCCCTACCTCCCGACCGACACCCGCGTGTTCGTCAATACAAGATGTGATCGTGACGGGTTTGGCATTGGAGGGGACTATCTAGATAGTTGTGAATATTGAAGCACAACCTCTCTCTTGCTGTCAGTTACTTTGATGGCTACCGCCCCCAGATCGGGCCGTCACCGTCACCGTCACCCTGTGTGCTTGTCCAAGATGTGATAAATGGCAATATCAACACCTCTTCCACCATCTTGGGAGGAGAAATTTGGCCTCAAGGGCCTACCAACCCATAACAAAGGCCAGGCATTATAACCGCGTCATCATCATGATCAATAAATCAAACAATGGAGCAAATGGTATACACAAAGCTAATACTTTGCCGAGTCTTGGACTCTTAGTCGCTCAATGCGACACTGCATTCTCTTTTGGACTCCTAGAAACTATCTCGCGATCCCTCCAGCCTAACCTGTCTATAAATGCATTCGCCAAGTCGTCGGGATTGGCAGTTTTCGAGCATCAAATGGTGTAGCTGTTCCGTCCCATAGTTTTGTGTAGCCATTTTCCGCTCCCAAAGGAGAAAAAGAAATGCAGGCCAGCCATGTCTGTAAACCATCAGACTCCTTGAACACGATGCGCCGCATGTCCTGAGCCGGAAACCGTCCTGATGTGTTGTTCATGTAGTGAATTCCAAAAGCGCCGACCCTCTGGGCTCCGTAACCCACCCCGTTCGCGAAAGCCTCGCGTTCCAGTGACTCCGTACTGACCACGAAGAACTTCATAAGTCATTGTTGTGTTCCGTCATGGATCCCATTCATTAATCATGTCCGAGTTCCTGTAACTCCCGCTCCTTGGCGGCAAGCATTTCCCGCATTCTATCCGCCTCACGTTGTAGCGCCGCTCGACGCTCCGACTTGACCCTCTCACCATCCATGCTGTAATCGCGCGACATCGATGGGGTACCCGGGGTGTGATCACGATTCGAGAAGGCCCCAGGGCTGGGGGCCGAGGCGATCGTGCTTCCGGGTGATCGTATCGGGGGTAGAGAGTAGTCCCCGTCGTCACTTCCTGCTCCCATGTTGGGAGGGCTGTCGGCCGAGGTCGAAGGGTTGAGTATCGATTTGATATTAATCGACGAGACCCGCTTCGAGCTCTCCTGTGCAGTTTCCCCCGAGTTGAATGCCTCGCTTTCGGTCGTGGAGAAGGATCGTTTTCGTGCTGGTGAGAGAAATGAGGCAGGGGAAAGAGATGTCTGCCTTTCAGTGGTCGTTCCCATCGATGTCATGGGAGCCAATCGATTATCGTCGTTCAATGAGCCAGGAAAGTTGCGAGGGTTGCTCGATTGATGATATGCAGCGAGATCGGATGTCGACGGAAGTGGTGACATTGTCCTGGTAGGTCGCACAACTGGCTGAGGCTCGATCGTGAGTGGGTGGTCTGGTCGACGACGTAGGCCAAGGTTGACGGATCCATCCTCGTTCATCGACCCTCTCTCCGGTCCCGAGTCATGTTGGCTTTGTGTCTCGACAGACTCCATCGCGTCTTCCATGTCTTCATCTTGAGAGGCGGGAATAATTCGTTTTCGTCGTTTGATTGTTGATTTTTTCATCGTCATAGGTCGGTGAACTCCATGGAGTTTATAGTAAAGTCCTACGGACATTAGCAACCACGCAGGAAAATTTTCACCACAAGAGTACTTACCACACGCATTGCAGATAGTATGGCCGCTCTCATCTCGTCTCCAGAGAGGAGTGATAGTGGTGCCACAGTTCTGGCACGCAATCACAACAGTAGCATTGGCATTCTGCTGGGCCTGGGCAGCATTGACGTCCACAGGAACGGGCTCCGTCTTTGCACTTTCTCCCCGGCTTTGGCAGCCTTGTCGCTTTTGCACTCCGCCAAGGTTGGCACTCTTGGAGACTCGGTTGTTATAAGCCGGACAACCATTACAACCCTCAGCACCGCCCGTTCCGTTACAACGGCCACCGCCGGGGCAAGTTCCCCCAGGGGTCTGATCGGCAGATACATAAGTCGCATTTGACGCAGCCTTCGATGATGCCGCGGCCGCGGCGGGTTTCGGTGGAGCGGTTCGTGGAGGGTCCGCGGGGACGACATTCGGCGGTCTCTTGAGGCTTGTCGGGCGAGCAGCATTCCTGGCTTTCAAATAGAGTCCACAGGCATTACAAATCGTGGCGCCCTGAGGTGATCTCCTCCACAATGGCGTTCGAGTGGTTCCGCAGTTGCTAACCCATAATGAGAATCGATAAGACGACAAGATATTTGAATAACTCACCTGCACACTTGGCCATGACTGCCACCTGGAGGAGGGCTCGCTTTCGTGCCACGCTCGGAACCAGGGCTTCGCTTGGACATGGGGCCTGAAGATGCGCTTGCCTTTGAACCAGGTGGGCTTCCGCTCAGCCTTTGTCGCTGGCCGTGTTCCTCTTGGCCCGTGGGAAGCCGTGTTCGTTCCTGAGAAGATGCAGCCACACCCTCGTTCGGTTTCGAGGACATGGGCCTTGATGGCAAAGCAGTTCGCACCGCGCCCGCCTCGCGCTGATGGCTATACAGCGCCGCTGGCTGAATCTCTTCGCTCATGCCCGTAGGTAGAGCCGATGTTATCGAAGCGACCAAGATGACGGTGCCTCTGGGGTACGACGAGTGGATATACCGGGGCACCAAATGGAAGGGTGTGTTGGAGTAGAGATGGATTGGTCAGTTATACAAGAGAACTGTATCATGCATCGGCGTCGATATCGAGTCGGCGCGAAAGGTTACGATGGATGGTTGTACAGGGTTGGGGGGCAGAAAGGGCGGGTTTGATGATGAAAGAGAAGTTCTTTGGAGCGAGTCGTGGACGGCTGCAGCGGCTTTGTCAAGTGGTTGCAAGCCGGCCGACGAAGGAGGCGAATCCGGAGAGGTGCCGGGGCCGGGTGCCGCAACTACAGACAGAACAGGATCCTTTGGGCAAGGAGAGAGCTAAATAAGGTATGACTACCTAGCCTCGGTGCCAGGTGTAAGCCAGGAGTTCAGGCAGGTACCTAGCAAGGGGCCTGGCGCAAGGCCAAAAGATATGTATCGCCGGGTTGCGAATTCGTCGGTGGGCAGACCAGTCGACAAAGGCGCCAGGGTACGGGGTACGTCGACTCGGAGGCAGATGACCCAGCCAGTAGCCCCAATGGACGGATCGGTCAGTCAGTCAGGACTGGAACGAACGGGAGCCGACGTATTGGTCAGGCGACAGAGATGCCAGATAGCGACGCGACAGCAACCGAAGGGTCGGGGCCGACGTCAGGCCAGGGCGAGAGTCCAGTCGGGGGTCCAAAGCCGGGGGTGGGCTACTGGGAGATGATGTCGAGAGGGAAGAGAAGGAGGGGGAGAATAGAGGAGGGAAGAAACAAAGACGATGTGAAAGAAGGATCGCCGACCAAGGAAATGGGCGCGGGGATCAGTTGGGAGTAGTCAGAAGTTGGTAAGACAACAGGGCGGCGCAAACCGAAGGACGTCGAGAGGTTCGAAGGCGTGCTTGGCAGGTCAGTGGCAGCCAAGGGCAGGGGAGGCCGTCGTCAATGAGCTCGCAGCACCACCAGGCTGGGACGGTGACGAAGACCAGGGGTAGATGTGCGGTCCCAGATCGATCAACGCACACAGGCGGCGGCGGACAAAGAACAGCGGTGGAGGACCCCCGGAGGGAGTGAGGTCAGAGGACGAGGTGGGAGAGGTGAAGGAGGGGAGAATTCGAATTCGCAGCGGTGGGCGTGGACGAGGCGCAAGTCGGCAACGCACACAACCAAGCAACCGAAACAACAGGTAGCATGGATTGGAAGTGTTGAGGGCAAGGGAAGGTCAGGTTGGATGAGGATGAGCAGGATAAGGCGATTGATTGCAAGGTAGGATGGGGCTGGGGCTGGATTGTCTAGCTCCAGTCAGTGACAATAGGCGCGCCGTACTGCGCAAGGTAGATTAGTTATGGTGGATATGAGAGTGGACGTCGGCAGGTGCATGTGCATGACCTAATGGAACCAGGAGTCCGCACACGGAGCAGGCCTTGTGCTCTCTTCCCTCTCCCTTGTCAGAAACGAGAAAACGAGTCGCAGCCTGGGAGTGACGTGCAAAAGACGTCGCCAGAATCCTCTGTATTGCCTTTTCTGGTGGTGAGGCCCAGCATGATGCGACTACGCGGAGACGGGCCCCTCGAGCGTGGGATGACCATGACCGCCACGGCCTTCTCGGTCGGTGGGTTGGGGTTAAAACGACCGGTCCTCTTCTGGAGCCATCCATGGCCATTCATAGCACCATATTCTAGTGCCTCTTAGCTTCGACGACGTGCCGTTTCCGACAGCCTGGAGCCCGCGAGCTGTCAAACCCCCTTGGCGGTGACTTGCTTGCTTGTTGGTCGTACGCCAGACGCATCCCCCAACTTGTCCCCTGTCCAGCGGCGTCTTGACGGGAGCCCTCCGGATCTTCACTCAACCGCCCATGGGGGAGCATCGCAGCCCTCTCGCAGCAGCCTTCGGCGCGCCGAGGACCCTTTCGCAAGGTGCCGTCACAGGGGCCTCACAGGCCCTTAGATCCAAAAGTTAGCGGGCCCCCCTCTTCACCGCGGCTCTGTCAAATGGGCTCGGTCGCCCCTGAAATGCCTCGGATTACATTGCCCGCCTCCTGATTGGCCCAGCTCGTACGGAGAAATTCTTCAGGGCCACTTGACACCGCTGCCCGGCTTTTGCGCAGGGGATCATCGCCCTGGTGCCCTGATGGACCAAGATCCAGTCGACGCTAGGCCGAGATCGGGCCCTCTTTTTCTTATCTGAGGTACGTACCTCGTACCTCGCTCCTGCGCCACAGTTCTCGAACGCCAACCAATTGAGGTGTTGGGTCGGTGCTTCTGACGCGAGGCTGCCGGTAGCTTCAGCCCAAAGTGGGTGGGTTTTCGCGAATCGCAATCGTCACCGTTTTGAGCGTCAACCTCGCCGTGAACGTCACCCACACCCGATTGGCGTCTTTGGAGACCATCGCGATACCCTCGCCCGCAGAGGAAAGCCTCTTGGATCCTCCATCATGACATCCGAGCGCGGCAGCAGCCCCAACCGGGAGCCTACTCCAACCCTTCCCCTATCCTCGATCCCGCAGAAGCGCGCCCTCGAAGAAGGCCGTCACAGCCCCGTCGTTCCCTCGCCATTGAACCCCGAAGTCAGGCCCTCCGAGTCTCTGGCCCCCGAAGATGCTGCTGCGCAAGCTGCCCGTTCCAAGTCGGCCCGTACAAAGAAGGACACGCTCAAGAAACGCGAGGCCAAGGGCGGTGACAGTGCCCGCGCGACTCCGGATCCAAGGGCAAAGGAACCAAAGCAGAGCGAATCTAGTCCGCTACGCTACAAGCTTGCGCCTCCCAAGCCGTCCGACTTTGACCCCCCACGAGGGCCTGTCTTGACGGCGCACCACGAAATCACTACTCCCAGCGGTGAAGCGGTCGAGTTTTTTGAGACATCTGATCAGTAAGTATCGATCGCAATCAGCTCAATGCGCCCCAAGCTGACACAAAAAGTGTTTCCAACAAGAAGAACTTCCGCTACACGCATTGTATCGCTGACCCCCTCTTCCCATCCATGATCTACTATCGAGGTACCGAGCCTGAACCTTTCGGGCCCCGCATGAGCTTCGAAGACTCTGCGGGGCACGTCTTCTTCGACAAGTCGGCGCGACAAGTCACAACTGATAAAGGGTTTCGAATGGCACGGGCGAATGTAGCTGTAAGAGAGGGTCGGTGGTATTGGGAGTGCAAAATCACACAAGGAATTAGACCGCCCAAGGATGGCGAGTCCAAACCAGACGGTGGACGACATGTTCGCATGGGCTGGGCAAGACGGGAGGCATCTCTAGATGCGCCCGTGGGATTCGATGCCTACAGCTATGGCATCCGAGATGTCGCGGGAGAAAAGGTCCATATGTCACGGCCCAAAGAATTCTTCCCCGAGGGAGAAGGCATCCGAGAAGGTGATGTCATTGGACTGGAGATTCAACTGCCATCAGAACATCTTCATCGCAAGATTATGACTGGACAGTACAACCCGCTAGTCGACCAGGCTGACGAGGAGCCTGCGCCTTCGGCTGAAGCGCACAACATTGTGCGCGATCGCGTCCCCATCCGCTTCAAGGCTCACACCTATTTCGAAAAAATCGAATATCACACGACAAAGGAGCTGGAGGATCTCATGAACCCGGCTTCTACAAGTGTCAACAATACCTCAGAAGCACCCGGGCCTACTCATCCGACTCCAGGCCTCCGTACCCTTCCCAACTCACGTATCAGAGTATACAAGAACGGCGTTCTCATGGGCACCCCCTTTGAGAACCTCCTTGGCTTCCTCCCTCCTGCGTCTCGCCCGATGCCTCAAGTGGGCGCCCGCGAAGGCCTCGACGACGGCATGCTGGGATACTACCCTGCCGTGAGCGTCTTTCGTGGTGGCGCCGTCGAGGTCAACTTTGGGCCAGACTTTTGGTATCCCCCAACCGACGACACCACAAACGGCGACGTGGATATGGTCTCACGTTCCAACGCCAGGTTATCCAAGCTCCACGCTGTTTCAGAGCGTTATCGCGACCAGATCGCTGAGGATATTGTCTACGATATTATCGACGAGGTTGACTTCTGGATGCAGGATGGTGGGGGTGCAACAGATCGCCAAGGCGTGAGCGCCAAGAGCGAAGCTGTTGCCATGGCGCCAGGACGGGAAGAGATCAAGGAGCTGGTCCAGGATGATTGAGACGGCTCGGCAGATTAACATTGCTATCCATGGAAGCCCATAAGGAGATGCCGGGGTACATCATGATCGACTTTCACATCTTATTAAGTAAAGATACCCACTGTGGCAACGCAGAATCAAATTTGTAATTATCAAGATACTCATCACTAATGAAACCTGGTATCCTCTGCTTCATGGCCTAGTATCGGCCTTATCATATCATCGATCGTCGTCATAACTTGTGTCGTAACATATTGCTCATTACCATGCAGAAGCACTCCAAACTCGTAAAAAAACTCGCCTCGAACATCTATCAACGAGGAGCCGAATCACGTGGGGCAGCTGGTTCAACAACAACTGGTGACGCCTCCGATAATGGTGATACAGGCTCTCTGGTGGCCGCTGGGTTGGTGCTCGAGGTCGCGGTAGCGGTCTCGGGTGCAGGGAGCTGAGGGTCATCAGGAAGCTCCTCGATGCGCTCACTTCCATCAATAGGGGCCTCAGTTTCGGACTTTTCGCGCTCAAGCCGGACCTCGCGGCCGCGCTTATGGCAGTACCAGAGTACAAACATGAGCACTGTACAAATGTTAGCGACTGAGATGTATGCGAGGATTCAGAGGTACTTACAGAATAGTGCAACGCTCCAGATGACGTTTGTGCCGATAAAGGCGGGCCACCGCACCTTGAGGGCGTTGACGACGGCCTTGAGCATACTGACAATAGCACCAGGCTTCGTCACAAGGTCAGTCAAGTTCTGTGGCTTGAGCAGGTCCATGGCAGCCTCCTTGACGCCCTTTTCCGTCTGGGCCTTGAGACCCTGGCTCTCGGCCGCAGCTGCGAGAATCTCTGGCGCCAGAGACGACGTCAGCTTGTCTGGAAGCTGAGTGACGAGCTTCTGGAGGGACGAGGGCATCTTCTCGAAGCCTCGGTTGATGGCGCCGTCGCGGTCCTCGATGAGGCTTGCGAGATCGTTGTATGCCGTCGGCACGCCGTTGGCGAGGTCCTTGAAGACCTGTGTGAAGCGCGACAGGAGATCGGATGACTCGTTGGAGAGGGAGACGATTTTGTTGTTCTTGGCCTGGAGGTTCAGACGATCGAGGACATTTCCAAGGTCCTTTGTCTCCTGTTCGGCTTCCTGGGTAGAAACAACAACATCCTCTGGCTTGAGCTCATCGCCCTGCTTCTTGTGTCTCGTGAATAGAGCTGTAAGACGGTTGGGATGCTTTTCTTCTTTTTCTTTTTCCTTCTCCTTTTCCTTCTTCTCCTTCTCTTTCTTTTCCTTCTTCTTCTCCTTTTCGTGCTTCTTCTTATCCTTCTCCTTCTCCTTCTTGCTCTTGGCGTCCAGTTCCTTAACAGCCTCTAACTCACTCTCGGAGGCTGACGACAGGTCGATCTGGGGGGTCTTGATGCGCGGTGGCAAGGGTGGGGGCGGGCTGTCATCTTCGAGGATGCTTCGGAGCCAGGACTCGTCATCTTGGTCGAGAACCGGGCTTAGAGGAGGGGTATCGGAGCTGGGACGGTGTTCGGTGCTGTGCCTCTCTTGACCCTGAGCAGATGCATCGTTTGCCTCGGTCTTGATCTCAGGCACAGGCGCATGGGTCTGCGCAGGTGTTTGATCGGCTGCAGGCCCCGCCTCCGTGGCATGTGCAGCCTCTTCTGCGGCCGCTTTCTCGGCCCTATGCTTCTTGATCTTCTTGTACGTGAAGTATTCCAACATTGTGGTTGTGGTGTCTTGGCGTTTCGCGGGGTCGTCGAAGTTGGAAGATCCAGAGATGTGCTCGTGTCGCAGACGATGCTCGATGCTATTTAACAAACAGAGGATAAAGAGGCCGCCGATTCTGGATCAAGAAGGACTCTCGAGGGGCGAAGAGGTCCGCGTAGGCGCGCGCTTGAGATGATTCGCCTTTGTTTCACTCGCATTCGTCGTACACGAATCGATAGCTGAAGAGCTTGCACAGCCACATCACATGTGATGTCATGGATGAAAATCGTGGCTGGCGCCGAGCTCGCTCCCCTCTCTTGACTTCCATCCCCTCCATCAACCCCCACGCGACTAACGCTGCTTCATGATCGACAACCAACTGCCGACGTCCTTCTGGAAGTTTTGCAAAATTGGAGACCTTCCATGGATGGATAAGCATAAGGTCCCATCCCATGTGTGGGTGGAGACTTGAGAGGTTTGCAAATTGCAACTTCGGCTAGAGGGCCAGGTACAGGCATGCCCCCGAACATTTCAGATTCCAATTGACCCTGGGTATCTCGAATAGCTAAGGAAAAGTGTATCGGCCGTCTCAATCCGCGTCATAAATATTCTCTTCCTCCTCATCCTCATCCTGGGCTTCGTCTGCTACGCCTCCTTCTTCGCGGATGATATCGTCGGCTAGTGTGCTTCTTCGCCAACCGCCACCTCTTCGCCGGCCTCTCTCGAACGCGTCGGTTGATGTTACGGCTCGTTCGCCAGTGTACTTCTGGCCTGTCCACTCTCTAGAGCATTTGGGGCATCTTTGTTCCCGCCTTGTTCGCCAGAACGCTTCTTGACAGACATCGTGTAATCGAAAATTGCACTCCAGCTCCAGGCATCTTAGGCCGATTGTGACAATGTCCTTGCATGCTTCGCAAAACTTGATCCGCTGCCATTCTCGCGGGTCAAGGTCTGGATCATTGTAGGTCTCAACAAGCCAGGGCCGCAGTTCAAGCAGCGCTCGGGGTGAGAAGGTGTAAAACCCCTCGGCGCTCTTCTCGAACCAGCCTCCCTCAACCAGGCTTGCTAGTACAGCCTCAACTTCGCTGTGCTTCAGGCCCTTGTCGGCTGGTGTCTGTGTTTGCGCATCCGCGTCGATTTCGGCCTCTTGTTGCCTCGGTCGTGCGCACTTGATCGCCTGCATTTCGGTGATGGCGAGCACTTCCATCCGCGGGGTGTTGAACTTGTCGAACATGGCATCAAAGACTCGCTTGATAAATGAGAGTTCGTCGGGGCTATATGTCGTGGCGAGCTGGGTCTGCGGGTCGGAAGTGGTGTTGACCAGCGCATATATGCGCCGCTTCGTCGTCTGGTGGATGGTGGTGCGAATTTCATAGTCGAAGAGTGATGCCGCTTCGGCTGCCTTGTCCATGTACTCTTTGAAATGGTCTTCTGTGATCTGGCCCGGTCGGACTTCATCACCTTCGTCTTCGCCGCGGTCGGCGTTGAATATCGCAGCGAGGATAGGGCGGGAATCCTCAAAGGTGATGGAACCTCGGGCTAGGATTGCCTGTAGGAATGCCCGGTTCCCATCGTTGAAGTTGTGGTCGCTCATTCTCCGCGCCTGTTATTTTTCGGTGCGCGCTGCGGTATCTGGGCGTTGAGAGTGTGTGTTGAGAATTGCGCAGAACAAAGGAAGTTGCGATAGGCTTGGGTTTAGCTGGGAGACGCGTTTCACGCGTTGCTGCGAAGGGTTAATTGAGTGCATGCACCGCCTCGTGTGGCTGTAGTGGCACGCGGGTATGGAAATAAACGAGACGCCAGAGGATCAAGAGGGCATCATAAGTATAATAAATTAATTTAGAAAAAATATCATAAAATAGTATAAAGTCTGGAAGATTTTTATCTATTTTCATCATATTTTAATAATTATATTTGGGGGAGAATAAGCTAATACGTCCATCCTTGTGTCTTATTTTTTTGCTTGACCCAGGTAGGTGGCTGGTGACGTCAGAGCAGTCAACTACTTTGAGGACAATACCTTCACCTTACATTATTGATGTTTCGTATTCTTACGCGTTGCCTTAACGTAGTGGGTGAATCCAACTCTTGTTTATTGAATGGTTGCCTTCTTGGCCCTGAAAAATTTGTTGTGACTCGACACAAGTGAGGTGGTGCTCCATGGGCCAGTGTTCAAGGCAGCCAAGAACCTACACACTCTCTCTGCAACTACTACGGGCGTGCCAGTGTATTCGCCGCATGGATCACAGAAAACACATCGACGTAAGAGTAGCGATAGAAACATGTATCAAACAGGGGTAGCTAAAATATAATTAAACAGGTTCATGGATAAGAAATCTTGAATTCATGTCTCGGTGTAGGGTAGTTCGGATTTTGAATGCTGACTCAGCTGCGGCATGATTGGCGACCAAGAGCTTTGAGCTTCAACTCAAGAACCCTTTCATCACTCAACACATGCGGATAGCTTTTTCATAGGCGACAGCTCCTCAAAGTGTATTCGGCTGGCCGGCATAGGAGATCTCATCGGGGGATAAGCGGCATTGAGTGACTCTGGTCGTTGCGCCGGTTCGACCAAGTGGTCTTGTGCAACCTTAGCCACGCGTCGGAGACGTGGTGATATAGATGTTGATCAGAGGTGCGACATCTGCCAAACACGTGACGAAAAGAACACAACCTGCGTGTCCTTGAAGAAAGAGGGAATTTTCTAGCCCATTTTCCAACCAGCGACGTCCACCGAGCAAACCAGACGACCATCGAGGTGGCCTCACCCCTGAGAACTGGGTCCCACGCGCATCTCGGCGCCGAGTTGCTCAAGCCCAGTATACGGCCAACCCAACCCCTTCCGAGCCTTTGACAACACCAAAACACCAAAATGGCTACGACAGACTTGAAGGAGTTCGACGTCATCCGGGTAGCGAGGACTGATGGCGCAGATACTGGTCCTGGCTATTGGCCGGTGACAGCTCCACCTGCGGTCACCGCTAAGAAGACAAAGGACGCGACAACAACAGAAAAGACCCCAAGAACTAAGCCTCAGATGATCCGGCTGGCGGAGGATGACCCGAGATTTGTCGAGTGGAGAGTCAAGTTGGGCATTCTGTTGAAACAGGAGCTGTGTCCCAACCCCGATGGTAAGCCTTAATCACCAACATCACGACCAAGATCTAACGGCAGCTATAGAAGGGAACCCATGGCTGGTGCATTTCCCACGGGGATATTGGCTATACGAGAAATCCAAGCATCTCTGGGTATCGGGTTACCCGATCAAGGCGAAGCTATTCAAGAGCCCACAGGAGTTTGCCGTCCATTTGATATGGCTCCTCTCAACCTCGATGGACTACCGAGACTGCTGCTGCGCACACTGCAACGCATCAAACTTTGTCAAGGGCGGAGCAGCTACAGACGAGCTCATCATTACCCATGAACCCCCCAAGGTTGAAAAGATACCACCCAAGGTGACGCCGGTGCCTCTACCCCCGATGCCTGGACGACCTCCTCAAAAGCCAAACAATGCTGGGTCACGGCAGTCATCTGTTCAGCCAACGCCAACAACAACGGCTCAGAACTCACCAGCACCTCCCGCTACAACAGCCCACCAGCCTCCGGCTCAACAACAGCCCCAGGTCCAACTACAACCGCAACCACAGCCCCAGGTCCAACTACAACCGCAACCACAGCCCATCCAATCTCAACCCCAGATCCAGCCGCAGCAACCTCAGCAACAGCAACAACAGCCACATCAGCAGCAGCAACAACAACAACAGCAGCAACAACAACAGCAACTGCAGCAACAACAACAGCAACTGCAGCCTCAACCTCAGCCACAGCCGCAGTCCCAGCTTCAGCCTCAACCACAACCTCAGGCCCAGGCCCAGGCCTCCCCTCAAGGGCAGCCCCAGCCTATCCAATGGGCACTCAAGTCAGCTGTGCTCTTCCGCGCGGGAGAGCTGGTCTGGTATCAGAACGGAAACACATGGCGTCTCGGCGTCATAGCCGCGTCTGCGAACGGACGCCACGAGGTGATGCCAATCGGACACGGCCTCGTCCAGCAGAACAACGTGTCCAAGACTGACGGTGACATGCGGCCATTCTATGCGTTTACGGTCCCGCCAGTCACCCTACCAGAGCTCAAGGACAAGGAGTTTGATGGCGTCCCATGGGAACCATTACTAAAGGGGGCAGCGGATGGCAACAGACGAGAAATGATTGCCCTCGATGCCTCCAAGATGGCCGCCGCCAAGATCGATTACTCCTACTCCCTATGGTCTCCGCTGTCAGAGGACCCTAACAGTAAGCCTGTGACCTACTACGGCTGCTTTTTTGGAGCAGAGCGGGTCGAGATCGGCGACGCGATGCGGCTGAGATCACTTCCCGCGGAGCTTAACGTGCCCGCCGAGACGGGCGTGCTCGGCCTGCGATTCATCTTCACGACAAAGGACTTTCCAGGCAACGTCTTCTTCCGCGGGCACATCTACCAGCTCGTGTCAGAGGACAAGCCAAACATTGTGCGCGACGAGCACCTCCCCATCGCGCTGCGGCTCGAGAGCCAGTGGCGCCACTCGGTGGGAGCGCAGCGCTGGCGCTACGCGCTCGTCAAGGAGAACGTCGTGTTCAAGGAGCAGTCCATCCGGGGTCGCTTCTACCCGACGCAGCGCCTCATGCCCATCCTCAACCCGGCCGAGTTCCGCGACGCCGTGTCCAAGGGCCGGGTGGACGACCTGTACGCGCACCTGAACAACCGCATGGATGGCGCCGGGAGGTATCTCGGCCGCAAAGTGAACCGCATCGGTACCCTGGGAGCGTCGGTGACACATACGGCTAGGCTCAACATGGAGCCGTTTATCAGGGAAGAGCTTAACGAGAAGGCTATCGAATGATTGTTCCATGGAACTCTGGGCATGTATTCCAGAAGCGTCACGTTTGCAGGGGGGGAGATGAGTGACAAGGGAGCCATGGAAGCTGGCAGGTTAGGAGTCATGTTATTAATGTATTCTATTGTAGCTGATATCTTGGTACCCAGTAGATAGTGCACCAAGCGAGAGTAGCAAGGTATCATTGAATCAACCAGCAACCGTCTACGCGTGTATGATATCTCTCAGCCGTGACACCCAAGTAAAGAGAACCCGCATACAGCATACCTTGGCACACCATTCTCAACCACCAGAAACACCCGTCTTTACCCCATCTTTGGTTCCCTCCTCTTCAAACCCCCTCCCCGCTGTTTCCGAAACCACCAGCTTTTCTCCTCACGATACCACCATCCAGCTGCAGCCCGAAACCCACACCGCTACAAACCCAAACCACGAGACCATCATACACACACACACACACGCAAGTGCACACAATCTCCGAATTCTCCCAAGCGACCTCGTAACGTGGATGAAAATACCCACCTCTGACAGTTAGATAGCTCACAAAAAAACAGGTCGGCGCAACTCGGGGGCGCAGTGGTTCTTTCAAAAAGCAAAGTTGCATGTGGGAATCTGACATTCTGGAGTCCTCTCACCCTCCCCAACCATCCACAAAAGCAATACGTGTATGCAGACAAGAACGACACATAGTTATTGATGAGATTGATTGCGGCCCAAATGCAAGAAATCCACTCATGCGGTGATACTTCAGAAACACACGAGCCACCGTCCCCCCCCCGTACCGCCAGTCTGGTCACGACATTTCCCCCGCCTTGGGGCAGGCAAGCTGAGGCGCTCCGGTAAAAAGGGAGATACCCTGGCGGGGTTCTTCCTGGGAACAAATAAAAATGGTGTGGGTATGGTGTGTTGCGTGGTGTGAGGCAGCATGCAGAGATCGCCGTTACACGGGCCTGGGGAGGTATTGCGGCCAACTGTGAGACGAGGGTGAGGTCATGGACCAGGGTTTCAGGGCCGAGGTATGATAAGCAATTGTTGCTATTGCATTGCTGCTCTTGTTATTGTTGCATCAGAAGTGAAAGATAATCAGTTGTCTGTCGTTCACAGATAATCATGTCGTGAAGAATGACATTGTCTCATTGATTGATGAGAGGAGAGAAAACATTCCCCAAAAGAATCTGTGACCACGAGAGAATCAAGGAAAACACCGCTTTCTCGCTGTCGCCAAACACATTAACCATATGGCCCACCTGCTTGGTATTCATCCGCTCCTCTGCCAGGCCCCCCAGTTCCCCAGAAGTTCTATGCGCAGCTTTTCGAGACACAAACTCAACCGACGGCTCTTCCCCAGTGCCGTCCCTTCTCTCCCCAACTCCTCTTTTTCAGAAAAAATCAGTGTCCTCTCCAAACTCGCTCCGCTCCCCTTGAAACAACTCTTGTTCGTAAATGCGTGTGTAAATGACTGGTGAATGCAAAATCATGGAGGTGGCGCTTGAATGATCCAGATCGTGATGTCGTACGCGTTAGGTGAATAAACTCCGCCTTCTCTATCTCGTGGGAACCAACAGGCATTCGTAATAGGATGCAAACCGTCGTGTCGGGGCCTGTCAATGGATGCATGCATGCGACATGGGGTGGATGAACCGTGCAACGTATGGCCGAACAGAAGTAGAAAGGACTGCTGATGAGGGCGGACAATCTTTCAACTCATCGGGATGGGTGACAAATCTTCTGGCAATCGTTTCTCGCTCTCGCCGGTCGAATGTCGTCGTAGGTAGGAAAGACCAAAGAAATACCTCCTCTCTTCATCCCCTGACCTGACCCCTGATCCAGGGGGTCGGTTCATGCTGCTCGTTATGCCACCTTCAGGTTTTCAAGCCTCTCTTGTAGCTTCTTCAATAACTCCGGATCTGGTTCGGGTTCGACCTTGCGAGGTAGAACACGAGGCGATTCGTCCGTCTTCTCTAAGCCACACTTCTTGCACTTGGTTCCGTTTTCTGCTCCAGTTGGGTATACCGTCTTACAGTCCTTGCACTCGTAATGGGGTACGCTACTAGGACCAAATTCGTCTCCAGGATAACCGTACGGGTATTTGTCCTTCTTGGGCCTGCACAGGTTGTTAGCAATTACATCACGCCAAGGATTCCAGGTCTTAACATACGGGTCTCGAGGGCAGTCCGTGCAGCGGACGTGGCCGCACTTCTCGCAAGTCTTGTTACCGGAAATAAACAACGTCGAACACTCGTGGCAAGTTCTGCGCACCCGTTGACGGGGCTTCTTATGTACCAGATCCTGTCCGCCAGTCTTGCTGGGTCGGGTAAGGACAATCTTCTTCTCGTCAAAGGCGTAAGAGTAGTCGGGAATAATAGGGGCGTTCTCCTTGTTGGCCTTGATGATGGCGGCACGTCGCTCGCGGCTGGCGATAATCTCGGCTTCGGTTCGCTTGGGAGGGTAACGGGTACATTTGGTGCAACGGGCGTGCTGGCAGTTGGGGCACTCCTTGGCCGAGGAGAAGGTGGCATTGCACTTGTGGCAGGTTCGGCGGACGCGCATGCGGATGGGCTTATCCATACGGAGAACGGTGTCGTCGGGAGATCCAGTCTGAAGTTCCGAAATCTTGATATCAAGTCCATAACGCTCGCCCAGCTTCTTGGCGCGCTCCTCAATAAGCTGGCTCCTGGTCAACTTGGAGACGCCCTCGAGGCCTTCGTATCGAGCCTTGGCGTCGGGAGCCTTCTTCTCAGGGGCGGCAGGTTCACTGTCAAAGAGTTAGCAACCGATTGATATCGCAGAATAGCTGACAGTGTCCTGGTTAAGTCGCAAACGCCCAGGCATACTCCAAGGAGCATTTTCGGGACACGCAGATCCAGGGGAACCGTGCAATTCGTGGCGGGAAAAGGCGTACCTCGTCTTGACAGGCTCAGATTGGCCGGCGGGAGCGGGCTTGGTGGTGGACATCGTCGACAGACGCTTGTTCGAAGAACCCTCTCGCTTGAGGAAGGTCTTAGTTCTGGTGAGAAGCTTGCTAAGACCCTTCTCCTTCTTCTCCTCCTTGGGCGCCGAGGGCCCGGCCTGCGAAGGAGAGCTCATGATGTCGACTGGTTGTGTGTAACTGGTCGACTACTGATGGTTGATATTGATGGGATTTAAACGAGGGCCGAATAAGCGGGAGCTAAGACCGGAGAATAGTTATGCTTTAATTGCCCGCTGAGATGACAGTCCGGATGCAGGAGGCAAATATGTCAAGAAAATTGTGGATGGGCGGGATTGCGATGTTTCGTGTAGTCCGAATAACGGGTCGAAGTGGACGAGGTTCGGTCGGACCGGGGAGTGGCGCTCAAGAGAGGCGACTATCGAACGATGGTGACGGACCAAATCAAGGAACGTCGAGGCGGAAGGGGATCGTGTATCGAGGATTGGCACAGGCTGAGGCAGAGTTTATAGACCTCCCATGACGCAGACGAATTGCGAAGATGGAGTGGTTGGTTGGAGGTTTTGAGGGGAGGAGAGAAGAGGAGAGGGAGAGAAGGTTCGCAGAGGGAGGATGGGCGAGGGCGGGCGAACTATACTTACTCTAGTCATCGCTAGCTGGGGCGGCGCTGAAGTAGGCGAGCCGGCGTGGTGGTATCAGTGGGTACAGGCGGCCCGGCGCTACAGCGCTACAGAAGACGGAGGTGACGGACAGCGAATAGCAGGCGGCCCATGGCGGCAAGGGCCCAAAGCACCCAATGCCTGGTGACAAGCCGTACGAGTTTGTTGTGAGGGATCCATGGGAATCCATGACCCCATGCGGGAAAAGGCTTGTGGGGGAGGACGGGGGTGAGAGGGGAGAGGGGCGTGCGAGTCGTGGACGGCGGCCTGTGAGAATCAATCAGTCCGGCAGCGAGACCTGATCTCCAGTGGGCGGCAGCAGCAGCAACACCAGATGCAAGAGTCGACGCTGGAACCGGGAACTGTAGTGGACGATGGCGGGACCCTTTCCAGGGAGAGGGACGACGCCAAGAAGCCGTCGCTCGGACTCTGGGGACGGGAAGGGAAAGGTGTGGTTTGGCGCGTGGTTCGGGCGGCCCTGGCGATGCGTCCCTCGCTTGGTTCTTTTGGCCTGGAGGGTGTGCGCATGGCCAGAGGCGCCTCTCTCCTCACAGGGAACCTAACCAGAAGAGCGACCCCTGTCATGGACCCATGGATCCATTAGCAACACAGTGTCCGTCTGACGGAGTTGAGGAACAGCAATATCCTCCGTGGTATTTCCCTTTCCAGACGGGCGGTACACTGATCAACGCCCTGCTTGTGCACACAGTTGGGTCGTCCTGGAAGAGGCCTGGTGGCAAGCAGATGGTAGCAAATGGCAGCCAACGTGGATGCAATTGCTCCGAGACCACATCCTTGCGGTCGGCCGCCAGCCGTCAGTGGCAGCATCGAGGCCCTGAGTCGGCCTGTCAGTTCAAACTTTTTTGTCCCTCCCAGCATGGAGGCCTTGCCTGTTGACGATTCATGTCTCGTCGGTCGCACAAGGCGACACGACACGACACGATAAACATGGGTGGGTGAGTGGACGGGTCGACACCGAAGGCCGACCACGGAAACGGGGAATGCCCCGTGTTGAGTGTGGAGAAGGCAAACCAACCATCGGGTGTCATTGATGAAGGGAGACCCAGAGAGCTGGGAGTTGCGAGTCGCAAGTTGATGAGTTGTGCAAGGCCAACGGATGCTCCCCCCGCCGAGAGGAGCATTAGCATGATCCATGAGTCTAGGTTGCTAGCCCAGTGGGGTTTAGTATTAGCCCAACTTTAGAAAAGCTCGTGGCCTAAGAAAAGGACACAACTTGACCACTTTTTGCCCCAATAACAAGAGAATCTGTCAAAACGGCAAAAGAAATTATGGTAAAAAATACCTTGGGTTAGGAAGAACCTTGAATTCTCACAGCATATTTTTATCAAACAACTTGACTAGCTACCTATCCTCATTGCTTATTCCTCCACTGAATAGATTGGCAGCCCTAAGTCTACCAATACGTGCGTGTCTCAATATTTTTGGCCGCGTGCCAGGGGTCCCTATCGAGGAGCTCCACGACGTAGCACTGTCTCTGGCTACCAACTGCTCCTGCTACCTCTGTTGTTTCCGCGCGCCGTTCTCTCTCTCTCCCGTCATCAACTCAAGCATGGTGGCGGCTGCGGCGTGATCCAGAAGGCCAGGATTAGCGGGGAAGGTCCAGATGTTGAAGACGGCACTTCCGGTCAAGGCCAGCCACGGTCGCGGCAGCAGACAATATCAGACCCGAGAGAAGGGAAAGATCTGGGCCCTCTGACTCAGGCAGCGTCTCTGGTCTCTGCCGTGTCTCACAACATTCGTGTGTGTGTGTGTGTGTGTGTGTGTGTGTGTGTGTTGGGACTTGCACAGAAGTAAAAAACCGTTTGCCTGTCGCCATCCGTGCATCCTATCCATCCATTTCGCGAGAAATGCAAAACGCCAGTATGCACCTCCACGTAATACCTAGACCCAAAGCTGGGAACCCTTTTTCGGGGTTGTCCCGAGGAAGAGGTCAGGGTCAGGGCTATGTTACAGTGCGCAATGCACAGTACGCCGTTCCTTGGTAACTGGAGCGGTAAGGTAGCAGCAGCAGCAACATCAACGTCAGTCACATCATTGCTCCCACCCATGGGACCGGGCACACACCCCCTTCCCGGGACCCCGCCCAAGCAAGATCCCAACCAGAACCCGTCCATCCCCTCCCCTGCCACTGAACCTCTCGCACCCAACATGTTCGAGCACGAGTCTCGCTTCTTCGGGGGCAGCTCCCGGCCGAGACGAGATTGGGGACAAACGAGAGAGAGAGGCCTTGTCTTGTCTTGGCCAAGGGCATCGCGAGCTACTAACTACTGTAGCCATGGCGCCAGTTCAACCCTTGGCTTTCGTTATGAGACGTCACTTCCATCCGTTCCGACTCCTCTTTTGCTGTTGCATTTTGCTATCGTTGACGGGCATCGTTTTCCAGGTCTGCTCTGGCTGGTCTACTCTCGGCTGCATCATCCGCGACGGCGTTGACAATCAAATGCCCAACTCTCTGGTACCGCAGCCTCAGCTTTGAAAAGTCGGTATGACCCAATGTCGCTTCCGCCTCAACTCCTATCTCCGACTGTAGCGCGGCGTGCGTTTCGACAAAAAGTCAATGATTGACTGCGCCTCGTTTGCATCCCGACAGCATGGGCAACCCCAGGGTTACCATGGGCGGACCACCTCCTCCTCCCTTCCCGCGCTCCCGTTTGCCTCAGTGCAAGATGCACCCCTGGATCCATCCATCCATTGGAGACTCCGTTTTCCATCAGTCCACCGTTCCACTCCTCAAACAAACCAAGCTCCCCAATCACACGTGGGGCCGCGAGGAGTGTCCCGAGTGGCACTGATGGAAGAAATCTTCATTAAACCCAGGCCACTGGGTGCAGGGCGATGGACGTTTGCGCTAAACGTCTGGAAGAACCGTTCATTCTCGGTGGGCAAATCAACTTGCCCATCTCGATCATGGAAAACATGGTGATGGAAGGGTTCTTTTGCAAGCTGCTGACCTGTCCCTTCGCTAGCGAATAAGGGCCGAGTGCCGCCTGCAACGCGCCAGGGCAGTGTGGTTGTGGTCGCCATGCGTTGCGTCGCCTTGCTTCTGGTGGTTGCGTGCGTGCCGAGGCACCGCAACCACAACTACACGCGCAACAGCAACAGCAGCAAGGGGCAGGCATGCTTACAGCACACACATCAACGATGCAATCATCCCGGCCGAGGGTTCTAACTTCTCACTGCGCGCAGTAGCTTGGCCGACTACTGTGCCTGCGCCTACGCCTACGTCTGTTCGCTGACGTTCTGACGTTGTTTGACCGAAACACCGCCCGAGTTCTGTCGGGTCTGACTGTCTGTCTGTGCTTGCTGCCGAGATTAACAATCGCATTCGCATGGCAAAAGACAAAAGGCCAAATTTACAAATCGTCGATTCGATACAATACGTAGAGGAAAATGTCCGAGGAACCGAATCTGGCACCCATGTCTGATCCTCCCGCTTAAAGATGCAAAAGCGGTAAACACCTCATCCATGACAGGCAGGCACTGTGCAATCCTTGAGGCTTCTGGCACGGAGGTTCAAGCCCAGTTTGCAAAAGCGCGATGTATGGATGCGAATAGGGAATTTCCTCAACTCTCCTCGCACACCGCACCTCGCACATGGCCAGTCGCCGTGGCACGATGCAACATTCCAGTCGCTTGCAGATGTGGCCCAGCAGCGAGTTGGAGGCAGAGGCAGGCAGGCGACACGACTGTTGTTGGTCCATCAATTGAGGGGGCATGCGGTTCAAGTTACCCGTTGAGAATTGAATCTGGCACGGGGATTGCTCCGATGACGCTGATTGCCTCGTTGTGGTCTTGTCCAAGGGACGATTGATTGATTGATTGTCATTCTATCGTTGCCACATTCAATAGCCTTGCTATTGACTGCCTACGGCAACTATAGCAAGGCCTCTCTCCCTTGACATTTCTCTTCCCTTCCCATCTCTGCTGCATGGCATGACTTGCTTGCATCGTGCCTCCACCGTGGCCCGGAGCGCCATGAGCTGATTTCAATGGAAGTCTCGCCCGTCCTGCAGATACCCGCTGTCTCCCGCCAAACGACTGTGCCAACCTGGTGGATCGTCCCGCCCGCCCGTCTCTTTTCTCTCCTCTCATTGGAGCTTGGACGGGGAAAATATTATTAGCATTGGGCCTCCAGAGGATCGACCATGGGAGACCGAGCGTCCACCCCCATTCTCCTTGGTCAAAATCAAGATGGATTGGATGGATCAGAGGGGAGTGGAGTGAAAGAATAGGAATACCGGACTGGAAATGAAGGTTTCGGGCTAACTCGAGGGTAAGATTCGAGAGGCTCCACGAACCACTCCGGCGGTAAGCTTGTCGTCAGAGACAGCCCGACAGCCTGCACTTTGGCCAGAAATGGTAGCCGTCCAGAAGAGGGGGAGCGGGAGGCGTGAGTTCGGGCCCAAAGCTTGCCTGCCTGCTAATGGCTGCTGCTGCTCTCATGAGATCGAGCTATTAGTCGGTCGTGATGCTGGAATCTTAGATCCTGGTAGTCGCACTTTGGGCACCTAACGCTGACTGACAGAACCTTGTGCTACTGACGCTCGCTGACAGAGTGAGACAGGCTGGCAGCCGTTGATCCGCCCATCAATAGCCGTCGGTGGCTTCATGTGCGCGCCCTCTTCAAAAGGTCTTGGGTTCCCAGCAGTCCCAGCGGGCCGGTTTCAGCACCTGAGACATGGCCAACAAGAAGCTGACAGCCCGATTATGGACCATTGCCACCGGATCCCGGCGCTTGTACTGTACACACCTGTCTGGGAATTGGGCGTTGGGCTTTCACCGCCCTTGTCTGTACTACGTGCATCTTGTCTAAAGCAGATCACCTGCGTATGCATCATAAGCAAACCGGAATTTATGTCACCGTCAGAGGTCTATAATCCTGATCCCTTCTATCCTTTGGCTAGTCTGGACCGCCGGGGTAGAATTGGGCATGGGCCAGACTTGGTTACACATACCACTATCTTAGTCGCATCTCTCTTGTTATCTCAAGGCATGCTCCCTTTGTGATACTATGCTTGGCCATGGTAGGAATGGCCCAGTTGCCGTATCCGTCAGGTCCATCAATGACTTGGAGAAGAATTGCTATCACCAGGGAGGGCGAGAAACTCAAAGTCAGCAAATACAGTGCTCACAAGATGCTCCATTTGCTCCGTCATCCATATAGATTTACAACTCAGTGGTAGCTGGACACTTCATCGCTCCAAGCAGGGGGGCGCATAAACCTCTGCCCAAGACTCCGGACTCGGCGGGATTATTCCTACGTACACAAATATCTGGTCGTTGTGCCAGAGGACAAGGGTTACACAGATCGAATTGCTACAGGTCAATCATCCTCCTTTTGGACATTGTTTGTGGCGACATTCCTAGGGGTGCATCCTTCTAGGTCTGCTTGCTTCCGAGATCCTCGAGTTTACTAGGGAGTCAGCGGCATACGATTCCTTGGCACACTGGCTACATCAAGCCGGTAGAGCTTCATCACATATCAATGCCGCTTCTTACAGTCATCTCTTTGAGCCGGGTAGCCGCCGTGGGGAATCAGTCTTCGGCAGTTGTTGGTTGCATTGCCTCTTGATCCACTCGTTTGAGAATGTCTATCCTGCGCTGTGATGTCCGTGGCAATTATATCTGCATATACTCCAGTTCCGAAGGTACGGCGTGTGTTCCTTCTGATATCCTTTGTTAGCATGTGAAACATAGGTGATCATGGCCGCTGGACGGAGTGTTTTCAGCACATGTCCCCTTGATGGATGTCATGCGTTGTGACTGTGCCCACTGCCACTACAACAGTTGAGAAACAATGTTGCTCTTTCCAGGCCCTTTTGCCAGCCTCATATTAAAAAAATCCCAGTCTCTCCACCTCTATCCCACCTGCAAGACGAAAATGCCACGGACGGAGAAGAATGCACATGCCTCGACATGTGGACCACCGCCTGGACAGTGTTGAAGGTGAACTCAGACGATGGACGAGATGATAAATGCTAAGGCATATGCGGTACAAATTAAGAGATGGAATTGATCCCACGCTAAACACAGAGTATCTGGAGGATAGGATGATCGATATATGATCCAGTTGTAAGTCATGGAAGAGTGTTTGTATTCGTAGTTGTTTGTTTGTAGTTTTACTGCCATCCGTCTGTGCTTGAAAAACAAATCTGCCCCACATGGATCATCCAAGTCACATCGGATTACCATTTGCAGGTGTAGAGGCAGTAGATGATTGGAAGGCTGTCTTTGACTGCGTGAGTAGCGTGTTTCGTATATACAGCGTGCCGGACCTTCGGACTTAATGATTTTACACTGCGGTTGTGCCTCATTCCGAAAAGCTTAAGATCACATGGAGGGCTATTTAGCTTGCTGGCGATGTTAACAGACGCCATGTCCATTACACTTCTCTGCCTTCGTGTACGCCCTCATCAGTAGACTCGTGCTTAGGAACTGTGGTTGAAACGTGTGGCGCCGCCTTTGACGCTCTTTCTGAATCCATCGTTATACGAACATCGGCTGAACGGGAGAGCAGTTAGGTTTGCTGGCGAGCTGGTGATGCTCGTGCCCAAATGAAGAGGCAGGTAGCCAGATTTCCGCCATGACCTCTCGTTAACAAAGCGAGATTGAATTGATCCGGCATCCGTGTGAATGACGGGAAGGGCGTTTGGGTTATACGACATTCAAGAACACACTTTCGCATTATTGAATCGTTGAGGATCTGTGGGTGTGAAGGGCTTCGTCAACACCGGATGTGTTGAGAGGTTTCTGGATGGCAGAGCTCACCGGCATGTTTACTCGATCGGAGCCCATGTACGCACTCGTGATCTCTAGTTGTTGACACCTGGATCAGGATTACTGGCTTGTGTACCCTCTGGCCTGAACGTTTTCGACCAGTCTTTATTAGAAGCCCCCCAAGACTCTCTCAAACCCAGACGCCATCTTCAATGCGCCGAATGACGTCTGTTTAAAATGCCATGTGGCGTTTGCATGCTCCGCGATGATTGCACGCTTTGAGTCTCGTGTTTCCAGCCAGCTATATGTATGTGTTTTTGTTATAGTCTGTGGGAACTCTTGGAGATGTCAATGGAAACTGGCCTCCCACCCAACCTCTTTGCCCTGGATCAATATCCTCTGTAACCTTCCCTGAAGGGACAAGCTACTTCGTGTCTTCCGGGTACATTGTTTAAAACAGCTTCTTTCTAGTAACGGTAGAGTGTGCCTCGTCGACATATTTTTATGAAGCAAAGCAGATCAGGTTTGTGGTTGTTGGCAGTAGAGTCTTTCAACGTGTTTAACAACTAACATTTTACAGTCTTTACAACATCGCACGTGAGAATACAGTTCGCGAGGAACTGCAAACTGCTCAAGATTGGTGCTCGTATTTCCTGCTTGGCCTGGTCTTGGCCCTACAAGCCCTCAAGATTCTCGGCTGGTAGAGTATTCCCTTCACAACTGCTTCCACCTCCGTCGTGCCCGGCTTGACCTCCTTTCGCCCCGACACTCAGGGCCTTGGACTCGTCAAGAAAAGAGGCCAAGCCTTCGAGGGATACGTAGGACTACGCAAGCAACAGGGTTCCGTCAGATCATGATTGAAGACGCCTTGTCTTCGGCCAACCCTCTTCGCCGACAATGCACAGCAAGAATCCAGCACCAGGCAGGGCTTGTGCCCACAAGCCGTGACCTGGCCTGCAGTCCCAGTCCCCGCCCCGTCGTGGCTGGCAACGGCGTTGAAGACGGTCTCGTCAGGCAAAATTGGAGGTGCACACATGGGCCCTCTGCCTTGGCGCCGTCTGCACGACGGGTCGCCGCCTTGGAAATCGATATCCCCCGACTCAATCCCTTGAAGAGATTTTTTTCAAGAGCAGCAAGGAAAAGGAAAGGAGGCTCCCCAGCTTACGGGCAGGCAATCAGCGCCAGCCAAAGTATCAACGCTAGCTTGCAGGGACTGATGGATAGTTCCACGCACGGCCACCCGTTATCGAGAGAGGTGCCAGGGATCATGCCTAAGCTGTCAGGTACTTTCGAAATTGACAAACCAGAGGACGCGGGTTCGACGGCTTCAGAGACTGATGGCCGGGACCCTTGATAGCGGCCATGACAGCATTGGCTCACCGGTTCCTTGTGAACTTTGTCGAAATGCGAACCGCTTGCAATCCGGGGAGGGGGGGTGTCAGATCTCCTGCTCGGAGGTCGATCCCTGGAAAGGCAGGACGCTCGTTGGACTCCCTCGCGCGTGGGGACAACGAGCCAGGGTGCTGGGCTGGGTGTCTGTACTGTAGGTACTGTACTGTACAGTGTGCCTGGTTACTATGTACCCATCTCCCGCTCCAACCGAGAGTGAATGGTTGCAGGAGCCGCAGTCAGTTGAAGCCGGTTCAGAACCATCTTGGGCTCGGTGCAGCGTGACTTGTCACGCAGCCTGCAACGCCTTGCTTCCGCGGCCCTCTAGTGCTGGATGGGCTGATGACCCAATGACCCGGAGCCAGGCACTTGCAGGAGAGAGACTTTTCCTGGACGGCATCGTCATGGTGACAAATCTCGGCAGATGGCATCCTTCCGACGACCGAAGCGAGGCGAGGCGGCCTGACCTGGCCTGCAGCAGAGGTCAAGAAACTTCAGCTCAACCAACAACACTTGCTGATAAAGTTGGATCTCCTCTCCATCCATTGTACGGATAACGTAGAGTGGCGCCGCGGGACGGGAGGGCCCGCTGATCCGCCGGCGCCACTGAAACTTCGGCTCCCGTTCATCCATGTCCAGACGGCAACTCGGCCAAATGTTGACAGGAGAAAGAAACTAGGACATGCTCACGAGAACTCAATTGTGATTTCGGGTCGATGGATGTGCTAGAATGAGACTCTCATCTATTACGGAGCACCTGTCCTTGCAGCTATCCCCGCAATAAACACTTTCAATGTCCCAGTCTCCCCATATTTCACAAGTGCTGGCACAGTCGCCTACCTACCAGAGAGTGCCGTTATTCTTGGTCCCAGTTCAGCTCATCTGCCGGCAGTTGGCATATTACATGAATAAGCTGTATCACAGAGCGGATAAATGCCTCGATGACTGGTCACGATGCACTCGTTTCAAGCCTACATGACGTTGCCGACTCCTACGAGTTGAGAGCTGCCCGCAGGTTCTGGCCATGTGGGAAAAAAGAGAGACCCATCTCCCAAGGCCCGGGACTCTTACAACATCGTTCCACAACGTGGAAATCTCCAGATTCTTGCGCAGTATATTGCTCATAGGTTGGGGTTGTCATGTCATGGACATGCCGATACGAAAGATGATGCTGTCTGTTTCACCCAGACGGGGTCCAGGGTTGGCGGCCCAACAGTGGAGGTCTTGGAGAGTCATGTCTTTGCAAGAATCATGTCTAAGGCAGGAATTCAAGATCGGGAATGAAGCCACGGGTTGTTGAGATCGAGGGGCGTTTCGATAGGGAGACACGGCTGGGTATCGGGTATGTTGACGCCCACGCATATGGTTCCACAGGCTGAGGCATTCAACAGGAGTCTCACAAGGTTGGTTGGCAGAGTCTCAGATGATCAGAGACATTCAAATTAAGTCAAGTCAGTGAGGCGGTTGAAGGGATATTGGTCTCAGCCTGAGTTTCGGAAGACGTTGCTGTGGCACGGCGTTGAGATCATTGTGGTTAATGTGTTTGAGGTCTCTCAACTGGGGTGAAGATCAGGGTGCATTCAGTGAATCAGGGCTCAAGAAGAACTCATCAGCTTCGTCCAGGCGCACAATTTAAGTCTTTGGGGTCAACCTCATCTCGATAGAAAGCTGACAACAATAGAGGGTTGATGTTTTCATCCGATCTCAGTCTCATTCGGCTGGATAGGCAGATGTACTCTAGGGCAATGAAAGTCAAACTTGACAGTAAGGTTTGTGAAATGATTCAAGAATTGGTATTCGAGATGCACCTGTTCAAAGTCTTTTATCTTCTTCCGCTAGGCATCACTGCTGATGAATCTAAGTCGGTAGTGTAATGGCTCAATAACAGCCATTAGATGACTCACGCGGCGAACTCAAGCCAGTCGACAACGCCCACAGTAGAACGAGAATAAGAATCGGAACTCTTGAATAGCACGTTTTCCGATCAGAGCATAGCATCGATCGTGAGAAATCGTCACTTGATCGCTTTTTCGAAATAGAGAAACACGATGTCTTGTTGTGGTCAGCTATTGGCTCCCCCTCCTCACGACCTCTACGGACTCTCTGGCCGGCTCATCATCGGCAACGCAATTTCCCAGCCAAAGAAGCTCGACGCGGCGTCGCGCGGCAGAAAAGACCAACTTGGAACCATCACCACCAACTTCCCCCCCTCGTCGTCGTCAACTCCAAGCTCCTCACAGCGACACACACTTGTAGCGCCCAATCAATCTATCCACCCACTTCAACTCTATCGCCCCGGCGCCCCAGACTGTGCAAACACTCCCTGCACAGTCGTCACCCCTGTTCCCCGAGTTCCACGCCTTCAGCTATATGCAACAAGAGCCTCCCGAGAATCCAGAACCTCTGACTCACCAGGATAATCCCTTTTACACCTCTTCCTCCCAGCATGGCCTCCTTCACCGTGACCCGCGCGGCCTCCGCCGAGCTCTCTCCCGAGACTCGAGTGGTCCTGAGCCACGCTCTGCCTCGGCCCTCCGCCGGGACTCTGGCCATGACGTCGACGCCGACTTGCTCGATGAAGAGCTACGCAGACTGAGTCTCAGCCATGGATCGGCCGGTCGACCTGCAGCTCCCGGCCATCGCATCTCCGAGTATGAGAGTGCAATGACTCCACCGACCCCTAAGAAAGCCCTGGGCTTCAAGGTCACCAAGCGCACAGAGACACCTTCTGATGGAGTTCAGCTCGCAGACTTCCCCAATGGTGCGTTATCATACCTCTGATAAGATCGAATGTAAAAAGTCTAACTTGGGACTTCTATAGAGCTTTTGACGCACATCTTTTCGCACTTGCACTCCGATTCCCATGCCGCAATCGCCTTGGTATCGAAGCGCTTCTATGCGCTCATCACCAGCTCACATGCTTGGAGAATGGCCTTTCTGCGGTATTTCCCAGGACACGAGGCGCTCGAAGTCAAGACAAACGTGGATATCTGGGCTCATGGTTCGCACGACTTGATCCAGTCCGAGTCTCGATACTTTGCTCGTCTCACGCCCATGGCATCTTGGAGAAAGGAGTACCTGCTCCGTACGCGCCTGATGAGGAGTCTTGCGCGCGGCAAGCCTGGTGCTTCGGCTGCCTCTGGTGGTATTGGCGCATCTGTCCGCTCTGGAAAGAAAACCAGCGCAGTTTTGACTTTCAATTCGAAGCTGCCCTGGCTCGTATCTAGCCTCCACGCTGTCTTTACCAACGGGAAGAAGCCCCCGCGAGCCATCCATGGAGCCGCAGATCTAGGAGTCGCATCGATTAGCGATCCCACCAACGGAAGAATCGAGAAATGGGGGTTCGTGGATCCTTTCAGCTCAATGCAGCTTGACGAGGTTGTCCCGAACTTGGTGCCATTTGGGCTGGGAGAAGGCCCTGCTGCCACCCCCAACGTTCTTGATGTGAGTCAGCCTTACGGCCTGCTCGCCGGTGAAGGCTTCCCAGGAGGCCGTGCCTATTTCCGCAGCACCAACGAGAACCGTGGACGGTATCTTGGCGGTGATTCTGGTGTCGTGGATACCTACCCTGATATCCCCAAAATACCAGAAATGTCTGAGGCTATTTGTAGCGTCTGGCTGGCAAAGTCGCAGGCTGTGCCTGCAAACACCAATTCGATGATCGGGATGCTTACTGGCTCAACCCTTGGTGTCGTATCATCCTTCGCTATTGGTGGTGATTCTGGCCCGCAGCGATATCAGGCTGGAGAAATCACCGCTCGATGGGTTCTTAGCCCTGGTGTGCCCATCATTTCCCTCAAGGTTGATGACAATTACAGCCAGAAGCGAAAGACGGCTGGAAGAATCTTTGCAGTTGCTCTGAATGCTCTCGGCGAAGTGTACTACCTGGCTGAGACACCCAGCGCACAGAACCAGGCAAAGAGTGAGGACATCACCAAGAATGCTTGGTATGCTGGTCGTTCAGTATACTGGCACCTCCTCGACTCTACGCGACGCGTTGCTCGCCCGGATGATCTGGACAAGAATGCAATTAGAGGAGCATACTCGCCTAGATCTCCTTCCAATTCGATGAACCTGAGCAAGAGTCAGTTGACTGCTGAAGCTCGGGAGATTGAGAAGTTCCTGCGCCACAAGCCGGCTCACTTCAGGAAGGTCTGTGAGGGATGGGACATGCAGCGCAAGCTGGAAGTTGATTTTGCCAGTGACGACGGCCAGGGTGCAGGCGAGAGCATCTTTGTGATCGACTGTGGCCTAGCTGAAGGCCGTCCTGCAAACATTCAACGCTATACTCGATCTCTGGTTTCTCAGGAGGCTCAGTCGTCCTCGGTCATTCTGGCACCAGCCCCTCCTGCGCCTCCTGCTGCCAGTCAATCATCGCTCTTCGGAACAGCACCGGGAGAGACCATCGTGACCCCTGAGCAAGAATCACCAGGACTTGCTTCTCCTGCCTCTGCATCGTCGCCAGACTCATTGTTACATCTCCATGAATGGGATAGCTGTCCGATGAACCTGAAAGGCCACTTTCATGCTACAGTCACCAGTGTTGGCCTGGATCGTTCGAATACTTCGGTTCTCACACTCGCGGAAGACCCCCTCTACACAGCCGAGGAGGAAATCCCAGGTCGTAGGTCTCGTCTGTTTGCTATCGGAACCAACACAGGTGCTGTTCTTGTGTGGAATGCCAGGGACAACACCAAGGGTACAGGCATCGACCCAGTCCGTCAGATTCAGACCGAGTCCCCCGAAGTCTCCTGCGTGGCACTAACAGCGTTGTATGTTGTCCACGGCGGAAGTGACGGGCTTGTCCAGGCTTGGGATCCCCTGGCTTCTACCCTTGAGCCTGTTCGGACCCTCAACGCGAGGTCGAACGGTCGAGTTCCTCGACACATGATGACAATGAATCCCTCTCTTCGCGAGTCCAGCTACTCTGCGGTTGGCGCCATCTATCTTGACCCTGATCCAACAATCCTTCGAGGCGTCGTTTCCTTTGGCGCTTTCTTGAGATACTGGGCATATAGTTCTGCGGCCCATAGTATGGGCCGCAAGCGCCGCCTGAGGCATTCTGACGTCCATGGTCGTCTGGCCAGCCGCCGCCAGGGCGGAGTCGTTACCGACTTCATCGCCGCTGAGGAGGCTGAACTACGACTTGAGAACGAGCAAAAGGCCAAGGAGCGGGCACGCCTGCAAAATCGGTTCGGCGTTGGTGCGCTTGGTGACCTGACAGAGGAAGAGGCTCTGCGGTATGCACAGATGGTCTCTGAAGAGGCATTCCTCGAGGAACAACGACGAACCAGCGACTCGGCTGCCGATGCCAGTCTTGACACTGCATCGACCTTCAGCGAAACCACTGTCGACACCATCACCCCTGAGCCGAGCATCACTGAGATGACTCCTCCCACGGCCCCTCCCGGGGAGGATTCTTGTAGAATGCAAAACGAGGACGACTATGAGCAGCAGATCCAGCAGGCCATTCGTCTCTCGCTCATGGAGGGCGTCAACGAGAATGGCCACTCACCACCAGCAATGAGCTCAGGCGACTACGAGTTCTCCCTCACGTACAAGGCCAAACCCGGCAAGAAGGGCAAACATTCAGGACTCAGCTCTCCAGGGGCATCCAAGACCGGCGGCTCATCCAGCCGCGCCGAGCCGCGCGACTATGACCTTGAACTTGCTCTCAAGCTCAGCATGGAGGATTCAGGCCATGCTCCATCCGATGTTGGTCTTGGCGTTCAGTTTGAGGAGTTCCCGCCTCTGGAGACGGAGGGTGTTGGGAAGGGAAAAGGGGTGCAGAGGTGGTAATGCTCGCCGAGAGATCTGTGTGTGCTTGCGTTTGCGTTTCGAACTTTTCACTTCTTGCTGCCGATGAGTCTGATACCCATATCGGACTCTTTTGCAAGCATCCGATTATCTTACTTTACTTCTCGGCCTCTCCATGGCACCCTTTAGAACCATAGTTATACATTTACCTGAACCGTTGCAACAATCTCTTATTCTTGTCCTCGTTCCACCAGCGACATGTGATCTGTCGACATCTCGCAACCACCGACGTCGAAACAACCACCATCACGGCCACAGACAGCTGAACCTTGTTCCCCCCTGTCAGCACCAAACGGATGCAAGTCTCAAATCACCAGCCGTGACGCGTCGTCATGCCGCGAACGCCCCCGCTCGTATCCTCGTGTCGATCATTCCTGCCAGGCACACTCGAGGACGAAGAATGCCTCGGGACGGCTCGGGTTGGATGATCCAGAGTTTGTGTTTGGGCTATGAATAGGGAGGGGAATGCCAGCTCAATCCAGGCAAGGCGGTGATAGGATGAGACATCATGGTCATATGATCTCGGTTCAAGTCTCAAGATAATACATTACTATGGTACAGTACAATATCCCGCATCTTGCGGTTTCCATGTGCTTATGGCTCGTATTTCCAAGAGCCCCGTTTGCCAGGTATTCGTCATATCGTAAACCTACATGCCCAACCAGAGCCAGTCTTTCCCGTACCATCCGTAGTACCCCTGACATGTGCCCCTTAACCTGGGTTTCCATTCAAGATGCCACCCATCCAAGCCATTTTGGCCCATATTAAATCCAAATCCAAATCCAAGTCCAAACGCCAATCGCTATGCAGAACCCAGTCATTCCCCCAGTGAGGCCAAACCGTTGAGAAGCCGCACCGCTGTCATCATCCTTCCCCTTCCCTTTGTCTTTGTCCTTACTCTTGTCCTTCTCATCTTCATCCTCGTCCTCATCATCATCCTCATCGTCCTCCTCGTCTTCGCTGCTACCCTTCTTCTTCGCCTTCTTGTTGGCACTTCCAGTCTCGGTAGGCAGGCTGTCTGTTCCTGTTCCTGTTGCCGTGGCCTTGATCGTAGTCACAGTTGAAGCTCCAAATGGGTATCGGACTGTAAGTGTAGTAGAAATGGCGATGCCGCTAGGACCGATGGTGATGGTCTCGCCGCCAATCACTTTCGTGGTACTCTTGGCGCCAGGCCCAGCTGTGAAGGTTGTCCCGTCGATTATTACCCATGAAGGGCTGACCTTTGTGATGGTGGCACCGCCCACGATTTGGTATTTGGTATCAGTGGCTTTGGCATTAGCACCACCAAGAGTGGTTGCCTCAACAATAACACCGGAAGGGCCAATGGTAATGGTGTCGTCGTCGACGACCTGGGTTGTCGCTGGTATGCCTGGTCCGTATGTGAGGGTTGTAGAACGAAAGACGTAGATAGACACTCCGGACGCAGTGACCATTTCGCCTCCCTGTATGATAACATCCGTCTGGGGTGCACCGACTGCGCGGTAGGTGAGCGTCTCGTCATCCACCACGATTGTACCCGGCACAATGGAGACCGGCCGTTCTTCTACTGTCGCAGTGGCACCAGCCACAGGAACCTCGATCCTCGTCGACATACCGACAAAAGGCAGCTTGAATGTCGTGCTGCCGACGACAGCCTCTGACCCCGAAACAACAACAGGTACTCCACCGATTGTGGCCTTGGTAGGAGTGGCAGCCGAGACGACGCTCCCCAAAGGTTGTGGTTTCTTGACCGTTGCCCCTTCGCCGACAACCTTGGAGGGGAAAATAGTAAATGTTCCATGGTCTGCTGTCGCCGTTGTTGTTTGGCCTGGCTTCAGGTCTGAAAAGGTGTGGTCGTTGATAATGACTTCTGGACCTCTGGCAGTCACGCTGAAGGTTCTTGGCGACTCTACCTGCGGTTGGGGTTGGGGTTGGGGTTGAGGCTGTGGTTGAGACTGCGATTGGGGCTGCGATTGGGGCCGTTGTTGCGGCTGTGATTCAGGCCGTTGCTGGGGTCTCGCATCTTGGTTATCCCCCCCAGGTTGGCCATGATTTCCATCCTGAGGCATATTAGAGGGACGGGCCATCTGTTTCCTACTTACCGGGAGCCCATTGACTCCCTGAGTGGGTTGGTTGAAGCGTGGAGGTGGTTTTGAAGTAACAACGACGGCAGGATTCTTGTCAGTGGTGACAAAGGTGACAGTCCTCCTAGAGGATGAAAAGGTTTCCACTGGCTGTCCAGGTCGCTTGGTGGTTACACCGAATCCTCCCGATGATTTCGGTGGCGGTGGTTGCCCAGGCTTGGGGGCAGATGTAGGTTCTTCCTCGCCAAGCGCTTCAGAACTTGTGGTACAGTAGTTGGGGGTGTTGATGGCGGGATAAGGTGCCGTGTAGTCACTGTAGTTGCCGTACAATGTTGTCGTAGCTGTATAGACGATGGAGAAGACGGTGACGGGCTCATCCTCTCCTAGGCTGGTGCAAGGCGTTGAAGAGATTGCAGGTACCGCAGTGAAGGTGCCGTTCCCCTTGAAAGTAATGGTGGTACCATACCATCCATTGGTGCTTGAAGTGGATGACTTGGTCTTGTTGAGAGCGGATGTAGTCGGGAACGAGAAATCGGGAGCGTGTTTAGTCCTCACCCTGCCTCGTGAGGGTGCTGAGGCCGTTGAGGCCGCTTCAGGCGCAGGCCTGGCATTGTTCCCCGGCTCGACAGCTGCGGTGGGAAGGGAGTGATCAGACGCTTGTTGAGGCCTGGCCCTGTCCGCCGAACCCCTGGAATTGTCGGGAGATGCCCCTGTATCTGGGGCTTGGTTGGCCGCTGAAGGAGGAGCTTTGGCCGGAATTGCAGTGAATGAAGCCGAATGATGCTTCGAAAACGAGTGATCGTTGGGCACACTAATAACTTTGGTGCCGATGGGAGGCTGTGCCGACGGGCCAGAGGAAGATTTGGTCTGGTCCTTGTGTCCAGCTGTCAGAGGATTTTTTAAAGAAACTGACTTGGCAGCTTCAGTGGTGAGGCTGGAGGTGAAAGAAGATAGCCTGGAAGTGGTGGTTTCCAGTGCCGAGGTTGATGGTGTAAGTAAGCGAGTGCTGGTGCCGCCTGAGGAAGTCGCGACTGTGGTGCTGTTGATTAAGGGGAATCGCGCAGGTGCCGCCTCACGGTTCACGGCGTCTGAGGGTGATTTTTAGCATGAATTCGTATTCCCCCTCTCCATCATCAATCACAACTAATAAAACTCACCTCGACGCACGACAATTCCATCGACGGAATGCACGAGCGCTGCGATCGAGAGCAACGCGACCGTGTGTAGATGCATGCTGGATCTTTTCGCCTAGCACGTCAGGCGCCAGTGAGCCATCGAACCGAAAACGAACGAACGAACGAACGACAGGCAGGCCTCTTAAGCGAGTGATGAGGCCAAGTCTGAGGAGGTAGGTATTCGTCTCGACATCAACTTGTTGATCTCTGTAGAGGCCGAACGAGGTCTGACCAAGCCTGGCCTTGACGTCGTCGAGAGAGCATGGAAAGATGAACCAAAGCCAGAACAAGATGGCGAGGGCTTGAACGTTAATGAACCAGCCGGCACGCTACTGTCCCAACCCACCACCGATTGAACGGCCAAGCTCTAGCGCAACCTGGCATGGGTTTATCGGCCACGGCACAGGCGACAATGCGCCCCCGCCCAGGCCAAGCGACTGGGGCTACTACCACAAAGGAACTGGGGCCGTCCTGTCGCTGGAGCCAGGGCCTCCTTGCACTGTTTCATCCTGCCATGGAGGCCGAGAGTGTCTAGTGTTCATTCTCTCGGGATGTGACACCCACACACCGACACCAGCACCAGCGGCGCATCTCTGCGGTCGGTCGGAGGACACCCACAGAGAGCCATGATGGACTGGTCTAGAGCAGAGGCGCTGCGGGAGTGTACAACCCGCGTGGGTGAAGCCCTCCGATATGCCCATCAGACCCGAAAGACGTGTTTCAATGGTTCAATTACTCCGAAAGCCATGTTCAACCTTCTCTCCCGGTTCTGCATCCCAACTCCTGGGTTCCAACCTCCGCTGTACTGGGGATGAACCCACAAGGTTGGACCAGCCCAGTGTTGGACCAGGGTGATCCTTCTTGGCAAACCAGCACCTCCCTCACTCAGCCTTTTGATCTCTTGGCTTGAGTATTCTCTTCAACCGACTCGACCTCTGAAATATCATTCGCTCTGCCTCATCGGACCGTTCAGGCACGCGGGCTTTGATAGGAGATGGCACACGTAAGCTCTAACGACGGTGCCTGTCCAATGTTCACCGAGACTGCATCGCTGTCACTCAAAAGTTCAATACATCTCGACAGCCCGTGGAACAATGTTTAAGACACTCAGCTCGGAAATCAGGACATCGATTGTGCGGGCTGAAAAGAACTGCCGTTGTCTGATTAACTGAACATCAAAATCAGATCAGGACTTGAAAACAAGCGCGACAAGTGCAGCGCACGCACTCAAGGCTAATGTCGACAGAATCCTCCCTAAAGCAAGAAAGGGGAGATGAATCTTAGCGAATTGTTAGCGCCTACTGTCGATCCCCAGGTGTTGTGGAGTCGTGAGATGATGGCTTCACCACCAGTTGTCTTGTTGGTTGATTCCGTGACTCGAGCCCGTGGACAGCAGCTCTCGGATCACGAGGACAACTCCAATGTCAGGGATATGTGCATCCGCTGGACCTGGTCCTCAATTCCCGGCTATCGTCTTATTATCGTACAGATCGATATCCTACGTGGGAGATTCGAGGCACAACGTCTTCAGGGGTGATCGAGGTTGGACTAGGTTAAAATTACGGTTGTTGGCTGCGGATACTGGTGCTTCCAACTAATCGTCTCCAATGATCTCATTCCGGGGCTTGGATATTCACCGTCTTCGTTATCTGCGCTACTGAAGGAACTTTTCAGCTGCATTGGTGGCGAAGGAGGAATCGGGGTCACGGCCTCGGTCTGTCATGGTGGGTTCCGTCGAGGTTGGACGACTGACAGTGGTAGAGTTATTGCATTTCATGTCGGACCATCTGAGACTATTGATCAGCTTCCGAAACTTGGAGTTGAAAAGTTGGCCGCAAAGAATTCACTTCTTTTCATCTTTGAAGTTCGATACAATCCTGCAGATTGCCTGCCGCCTTGGACCCTTTTCTCGCAAGCGAGTCACCTTCCTTCTCCAACTCTCCTGTGCCGCACGACATACAGCATCTAGAATGCGGTCCAGAGATCCTCCCCATGCTTCTGCAAGCACCATGCATGCATCCAGGCAGGTCGAAAAAAACACCGCCGGTACCAGCACCAAAATTGTATGGGAAGAGCGGCGGTGATTTCTTCGACCCGCCTGCCATCCTCTCAGCCCCAAGGCTGAAGAAACCGGGGAGCCTGATGATCTAGGGCTCCGTTCCCTGTTGACTGGAAGGACGACGGATGCTTGTAAGGCCATTCCCTCCTCTCAGCTTGAACCGAAATCCACTAGAAGCGGAGGACCATGTGTCGGTGGTGGGTATCCTTGCAACTTCGACAGGCCCAGCTCGGCGTCGGCGAGTCAGGGTGACGAACTGGGCTCCGCTCCTCCCGCCACAAGACCTAAGACATTTGAGGCCCTGTAAGATGGGCCAGGGCCAAGCTAGGACACGCCAAGATGGGTGTAGCAACTCTGCGCCCTGTGGCTTTTCTTCAGGGAGTGGCGCGTCGAACTTTTTGGCTCCGTCGGTCGTCTCACTCTGCCATCTCGCGCAGAGAAGTCGATGTCCCTATCTCATGAGAGCCGCGTGAATCACCTCCCATCCCCGCTCTCTTGCTTCAACGTACATCCAGCGGCTTCGGACCTTTGAAAAGCCCATGGCTAGGTAGATCCTTCGATCCTGTATGCGGACCCAAAACGGCGTGAAACGGCCCCCCCGACAGCGCGTTGCGGTCGCTGTCACATCATCGCCGTTGTCCACCCAGAGATTTGAAGAGAATACCTGCCTGGCCCTGGACGAGCAGAAGCCTCGCCGTTGAGGTTAACCACTTCGAAATTTCACATCGTGTCAGTCGGTCTCAAGATGTGGACAGCTATCCTTGGATCGTCTCTCCTTCTCGTCGCTGGAGCCCAAGCTGGTGATCCAGCGCCGCTCCTATTATCTCCCAGTCAATGGCAAGTCCCCTGTCAAATTCACTCGACATCAACGTCTGACTTTCTCAACTAGGAAAGGAATCGACGGCAACTGGTCAACTATTTCCTTTTCACTGGGCTCAAACTCACAGGCTGTTGATGTTCTTGTGAGCACAGCTCTTTCGGAATTTTGGGCTGTTGGATCAGGAGGATGTTTACCTCGTATGTCTGCCCGGCCCATGGTTACCTCGACGTTTCTCCTTTGATTTCAACAAAGAGGACCTGGCCGAACCTCGGCGACATTACCGTGCTAATAATTCCATAGGGGAGCCTCATTGTAGTGCTGCTCGGGGCGGCATTTATGAGCCCGAGGAATCCAGCGATTGGCAATCGTTGGGAACCTGGGAGCTGGGACTCAGTTACCTAGGGTACGGGGGGAACGGCGAGTATGGTCGCGACCGAATCACCACGCAAAGTTCTACCAGCTCGGTGCCATATTCGATGGATGGGGTCCTCATGGCTGCCGTCAACACCACTAGTTATCTCAACGGACTCTTTGGCTTAGGAATCACGCAGGGCAACTTTAACGGAACAGTTGCAGAGTCGCCATTGACCCAAGCAGTCAAGGATTATGGCTGGATTCCCAGTTACAGCTTCGGTTATACAGCCGGTGCGCATTACAGTATGCATCACATGCCCTTCGTCTGTTGACTCCAGAGGCTAACTACGCAGGAAACGCTCCCGTCTCGTTGACACTCGGAGGCTATGAGCCGTCGAGATTCAAATCGCACAATGCCGACTTCACCTTGTCTCAACCAGATAGCATGGAGCGAACTCTCGTCCGTGGTATCGAGATCAATGGCAGTGTTGTCCAGGATAGCTGGGACTCAGAATCTATGCTGCTCTCGGAGTGGGAAACGTCGTTCGATGCTATTTTTGACAGTAGCACTCCCTATTTATGGCTCCCGGATGATGTCTGCGATCAGTTCGCGGCAGCGCTTAACCTCACATACAACAGCACCTTTGACCTTTACCTCATTAGCAACGAGCAATACCGCGAGTACTCGAAGGCAGATAACTTGTCTCTCACCTTTGTACTGTCCAGCTTCGACAACAACGACAACTTTGGCGATCCTTATAACGTCTCTGGCGTTGTCAACATTACGTTGCCATTGAGAGCCTTTGTCGGCCTTCTTCAGTACCCTTTTATGGAAGAGACGATCAAGTATGGCGAACCTGCGGTCCCTTATTTCATGCTTCGGAAGGCACATAACAGCACCACTTATATCCTCGGCCGGTCATTCTTGCAGGAGTCATACCTCATCACCAAATACGACGAGGGAATCTTTTCAATACACCAGGCCCTCTTCCCCGAGGACTCATCATCCGACCCCGAGTTGGTCGCCATTGGACAGCCCAATAGCAGTCCTTACCCACCACCTTTCTTAGGTAACTCGCGAAATGGACTTTCTAAGGGTGCGATTGCAGGGATTGGAGCTGGCTCTGGGGTGTTTGTGGCCTGCGTGGCGGCCTTGGTGGGATGGCTATGTTATCGTCGCAAACGAAAGAGTTCTGCTGAAAGCGCTCCTTCTTCGGAAGACGACAAGAACTTGGCTGCCAGTCCAGTGACTCGATCTCCGAGGTCACCTATTATGCAACTACTCTCTAAACTAACTCGACGGGGCAACTCGGAGCATCAGACCCCCAAGGACGGGAAGGAGAACGAAAAGATATCCGAAGCCCCCAACACACAAATATACGAGATGCCAGCTCCGATACCGCCGGCGGAACTTGACGGAGATGACGGTACCTCATGGAATGGAGATACGGAACTGGGCACAGACAGCTCGCAAGGCATATCCGCATATGAGGTGGCAAGGCGGAAGCTTGACAGACAGCTACAAGGCCCTGTCCCAGCGTATACACCTCCTACCGACGGAACCGTGTTGCCTCCAGAGAAGGCCATCTATCAACCAAACCCGGCAAACGCCCAACCGCGTGCGTTGCAACGCTCACCAACTCCTTCGACAGGAACGGGTCAAGAAGGCAACTCAAATCCAAATTCGATACCCTTGCCGTCTCCTATGACTCCTGGATTCGATGCAACTGGCCGCCCCCTCACCGTGGCCTCTCCGATGACGGCCACCTATCCCGTCTCACCTACTCATGACGGAAGCACCTCACCCAACTCACCTTTCCCCCCATCTTCAGACGGCCAGACCAATGGCTCCACAGTAACGAGGCGGCCTAATTCTGGAGTTGAATCATTCTCGGCATCAAACACCTCATTGAGTGTACCGCGACCTCAAACGGTGCAAAGGACACCGATTGACCCGTCCAAGGTGGTATTCCTAGGGCCGCTGCCCGGAAATGCTCGCTTTTCCAGACACGATACGCCTCGAATCACACTAGATCAAAGCCACCAGGCTGATGATGTTATCAACGCCACACCGGACGATGAGGGCACCGTGGATAGTTTGGGCAGCAACTTTACGGTGGAGGAGGAGGAGCGAAGACAAGGAGCAGTGGCCGGGCAGGTGAAACGAACGACAAACGGGTCATCTACTCAGGCACAGTCTATGCGATTGTCCAGCATGAGTCAAACAGCTGAGCCCGATACGCCTCGTAGCCAAGAGCGCATCGACGGGGGAAGTGAGCTGGTCCACGTCCCGCAATTGGCTGAGAGACGGTACAGCTGGGAGGAAGAGCGATGATATTTTGGTGTGGATGTCTCATGATATAGCCTGGAGCTATCTTCTGGTGTTTTTTTACATTAGGTGGTACTGGGTAGGCCATAGAATTGGTTTTGAGCTATGGCGTCTGTGGGCATTCTTGAATTGTTATTCAAAAAAGGTACGAGTGCCTGTGGTGGTTACTCGTCGTCATTCCCTATGTTCATATGTATGAGCGAGCACATGTTTTAATATGATATCAAATAGAATGATGTGATAGTTTTTAGCTTTCTATTCAAGACTGTTATGTCCATATCAAAAAAGTCATCTATCGTCTATTGTTCGTTATCCATTATCATCATCTACCAGATCTCTTGCCACCATGTCAACGAAGACAGCACATTTTTGCGTTCCTCGGCATCATCCGAGCCCTCAGAGAAGGGCTCAAAGACCGCCCTCTTTGCTGCATCTGCCATCTTGGTTGAGCCGCCACAGACGCAGAAGATGCCATTGTCCATTATGGGCCCCTCCAGGCGCTTCGCCTCATCACGTAGTCTGTCCTGGACGTAAATCTTGGTTCGTTGGTCCCGCGAAAAGGCAAGAAACACGTCGAGGTTCCCATCACGCTCTGCAGCGTCCCATTCGTCATGGAAGAAGTAGTCGGCATCGCGGTTTCGGTTGCCGAAGAAAAGGTGCATGGGCGCTCGCGAGGGGTGGGTCAAGCGTTCATGGATGAGAGCCCGGATGGGGGCAAGGCCGGTGCCGGTAGCGATAGCAACGAGAGGACGCCGGGCGTTTTGCGGACCGTGGATGGGGGACAAGACAGGCTTGTGGGTGATGGTTAGGGAGGAACCCGCAGGGAGGTTCTCCAAGTAGCGAGAGCAGAGGCCTTGGCGAGGTTTGCGGAGGATTGTGCGGTACTTGACCAGGGCAACGAGGAGCTCAACGCGTGTGACATCCTCATCTGTTGGATGGTTTAGTTTCACACCGCCATTGGCGATACTAAAGTCCCGGCCGCGAATAAGGGGGAAGATGTCGAGGATGCGCTCAGCCGGGAGCTTGACCGACGTGAACTCTTCAAGGACCTCGAGGATCGACCGCCTAGATCGCGTGGCATAGTCAAAATACTCATCGAGATACTCGGTCATTGTGAACTCGAGGAGACGCTCCTTGTGGTCGGGGTTGGTGGAGAAGTAGGACATGCTCTTTAGGAAGGACCTCCGAGGGATGGCGGTGAAGTCAATGTTGTTGAGAATAATCTCCCTTAGTGTGCACTTGGGGTCTATGTAGAGGTTCTGCGGGAGGGAGTCGCAGAGGGATAGGTCGAGGGGCTTGTCGGCGATGTCATCCCAACCCATGAGGGTGATGAGCTTCTGAGCGTCTTGGGGGAAGTTCTTGGGGTAGATGGTGAGGCAATCCCCTGGATTACACTGGAGCTTGACCCCATCCCGCCTGGGTATGTCGAAGGAGACGAGTCGAACATCCTGCCAGTGGGTTTCCGGTGTGAGTCTCACGTTGTCGGCTAGGGTGGCGGTCCAGCCGTTGGGGATGGGGAGAAGTGAGGCGGGAGGTAACTCTGAGAGTTGGGGAGAAGAGTGACCGTTGGCAACTTGGCCATTTTCCAAGGCATTGCTAAGAGACCATTTGGGAGGGAGGATAACATTGTCGGGGATGGGCTTGAGACCAAATGGTGGAGGGTGGTGCTCCAGGAGGTGTTTGGAGAGGGTTTCGGACCAGCGAACAAAGCTGCCGTCAATGCTAAACAGCATCAGTGAGATGTGTGTGAAGCGAGTTTCAATAAGTAAACTCACCCATCGGGAAATTGTTCATCAGCCTCAAAGGATTCAATGAAAGTAGTAGCGCCAAGCTGCTCCAAGCGCCTGTTCAGTTTGCGGGCTGCCCAGTTGAACCTGAGAGGTGTAAGCCGGTGTCACAAAGTAGTATTTACGGGGACACAAACTTGAGATAAGTGCTATCGCCCAGACCAAAGGTTGTGTACTGAACAGAAGACAGACACCCTGGGGAAAGCTTCTTGCGCAGCAGTCTCTTCCAGAAGAGGAGCGAGTTGTGTGGCATATCGCCCTGACCAGTGGTTGATATGACGAATATCACAAACCTATGCTGCAAGAGGGCATTCTACACAACAAGGTATTCGTCAGTGACTAGGATGCTGGGCTGGCTGCTTATGGCGAGGCGACCTACCAGATCTACCGCGTCCAGCTCTTCAACTCGGCTCTTGAAGTGGAGCCTCTGGCAGACTCGCCCGAGCTCCTCGGCCATGTCCTGGGCATTGCCAGTCTCTGACCCGTAGAGGATGAGCACGGTCCTGTCCTGAACGGCCATGGCGAACTGCTGCTTCTGCTGCTGAGACTCGGCTGGACTCGAGTTGAAGGAATGGGGAAAGCAGGGGGGCTTCAAGGCAGGTTCCGCTTTCGCAGTTGAAGATTGAAGGTTTCTTGGTTAGCGCCCGTTTAGTTCCATGTCCGATGGCGGGGCCCGTGTGTGAGAGACCTGACCTGCGTCGGGTCGGATCTTATCAATCGGGCTGCTGCTCGCTCGGCAAAGCTTGATGAATCAGCCACTGTTTGTTGCACATTGACGATGTTGGGGGAAGGGGTGTATTCAAGAGTTGGGCTGTGAAAAGCAATTGTGCTGGGGGATTGTACAGACTCGGTCAGTAGAATCAGTCGTTTGGTGAAATTGCAGCCAAGGGCCCCAGGTCCATCACTGGCCTCTGTTTGCGGTGTAGCAGACCGCATTTCACCTGATCCCATGCCGCCCATTTCCCATCATGATTGAGAGCCTCATGCACGCACACACTCATCCGCTTCTTTAATCCCCGGAATCCCATCGAGGTGGAGGCGCCACAGAAGGACGGTTGCTCCATGATGCCGGTTTGACCAGGGCCCTGGAGCCTTGAAGGTGCAAGCCACAGGGGGTGCTAAGTGCACTGACAGCGGCCTCGTTCTAGAAGCCTCGTTCCCCCGAGTCGCGGTGGAGCTTCCACTGCCTCGAGGACTTGGCTTTTCTTTTCCCGGGACCTGGCATCCTACTGTACCTACCGGTATCCTGGCCCGTTGCATCCGAGCTGTCGGGCATGGGCGTGGATGTGCAAGAATAGCAGCTCACTCATCTCGTTTATTTATTGGTGGAGGGGGAGCTCCCATTAAGGTCCTGGCCTGGGGCAGTGTCCCAGCAAACCCCCTATTCATCGGGGTCGGGGTCGGGGAGGGCGAGCTGGCCTTGTCAGGGGGGGAGACAACCTCCAGAGATACGGGAGATTCAATCAGCTGTGAAATTATCCAGGACGAGAAGCAATTTCGGCCCTTCAGGCGCCCAGTCAGGAGTATTGCAACGATATCATGCATTTTGCTGGCTTCTGTCCGTACTTTTCTCCATGCCAACGGGATACAACGCGTTTGCATTTCTCTCGTTTCCCAATGAGGCAGCCCTGAGGCCAGGTTTCCAAATAAAGGTGAAAACAGACTTGCTCTAATTGGAGTAGCTGCCCGTGTCGTGCATAAACGCATCAACGTGAGTTGCGGGACAGGCGAACGAGGTTGACGACTGTTCTTCAGCCCCGTGTAAGTCAAACATGGATGGATGGATGGATGGCAAGACCTGCATCACAGCGCATCGCAGCACGGCACGGCAACCGTTTGCTGTTGATGTCGTGATGGCTGGTGACCGATGACACACGCCGAAACTACAGCTGAGGTGCCAAGCCTGTCAACAACACGCCCCCACAGGTGTCCATCTGAGAACAACGTTGAACCAGCGGTCAACTACAATAGTATCCATTGCGCAGCTTGGCTTGTTTGCCGTTCCCCGGCGGTGTTGGTGTTCCTATAGATGACAATGTATACACCAAGTCACGAGTCACTCAAACGCTCCCCTATTCATGTTAAACTTTGAATGACAGATGTCCATCTACAATGCTATGCCACAGACCTGACCGATACAGTATACAAGGTCGTGACGCACATGCAGGCCCGCACACCCACACGCCAGGCCCTAATACCTACATGAACTGGCACAAATTCACAGCCGTCAACAAGTCCAAAAACAAATCAGGAGACCGTCTTCTCTTCAACTCTGCCCCTCTGCTACACTCTGCGTCTCTGAATCATCGACATCCTCCTCGAAGCGACCGCCTCGCCTCATCTCTAGGTACGTCCTGCCATTCGTGACTTGATCGAGAACTCCCCCAGCAGGAAGCAGCCTCAGGTGTGCCGGGACCACCAAGCGGGAGGGAATCCACAACGCACACAGCTCTCTGGGAGCTTCCATGTATCTGATACCCATTCAGTGGTGGACAGTACCTCAGTTCCTTGACCGCAACGTGCAGACACCGCCTAATCACGATCCCCCCTCGAGTACCTTCCTCGTGTCGTGTACCCGCAGCCCTCCTCCACTCGTCGCACCTGCCCGTCTCCCCCAGCCCTGGCCACTTTCCCACTTTCCACATCTTGCCTGCTGAGTGCTCGCTCACGCCTTCCCTCCCACCCCCCTGACCTGACCGACCCAACCCCATGCTCAACACGCCCCTTCCTCCCTCCCCCAAGCCCAAATCCGAAAAAATATTTCAAGATTCGCGCGGCTCCTATCGCTCTCTCTCCTCCCTTTCTCTTCTTCCCCATCACAACTCCAGTTCACTTGTGTCTCCGCGCAACGCACCGTCGTCTGTCTAATCCCCAACCCCCGTTTCTAGGGCACCAAGCTACCCTGATCAAACTCCTCCTTATTGCACCAGAGTTGAACCTGTCCAACCTGCAGCCCTCGTTCTCGAACGCTCCTCCACCACAGGTCCCCAAGTTCCGAACGTCATACTCAACCTAACCACAACCTTCATCCACCAGCCGCCATCATGACTACCACCGCCAACACCACCAACAACCTGGATGCTGCCGTTAATGACGTCGCAAACACTCTGAGCAATACCTCTACCAGCAAGCCTGCCGATGACAAGACGGCCGCCAACGAGGCCGCCTCGGCCAGCGCTGCTGAGGGCCGCCGCCTCTACATCGGCAACCTGGCCTATGCGACAACTGAGGGGGAGTTGAAGGACTTCTTCAAGAGCTATCTTGTGTGAGTTCCCTCTTCTCTTGATCATCTCGCCTCCCATCCCTCGAGCCTTTTGTCCCCCTTCTCGCCGCCCTTTGAGCTCGACATTCGAGTACCCCGCTGGAGACACGTGTCTCTCTGCCATCGCGATGCGCTCCTTCCCTGGACATCAGACGACGACGAATGTCGGCAAGCACGCCCCAGAACCACCACCACATCAGGAGGCCTCGACTTCTACGTCGCATCTGGACGGTTCACAACTGGGAAGGCGCCGCGCAAACTGGGCTTGTCCCTGTTGGCTGCACGGGCCTGACGTCCATCTACTGCCACCGCACCATCACCTCATGGCGAACGCCAAGCATTTACTGACGTCTCTCTAGTGAGTCTGTCTCGATCCCAAAGAACCCTCGCACCGACCGCCCTGTCGGCTACGCCTTTGTCGACCTCTCCACCCCTACTGAGGCCGAGCGTGCCATCGAGGAGCTCTCCGGCAAGGAGATCCTCGAGCGCAAGGTTTCCGTCCAGCTCGCTCGCAAGCCCGAGCCCGCTGGTGAGAAGACCGAGGGCGCCAACGGAGAGGGTTCCGGCGCTGAGGGATCTCGTCGCCGTGCTTCGGGACGTGGCCGTGGCCGAGGCCGTGGTCGTGGTGGTCGCGGCGCCCGCGCTGGACGTGTGAGTCACAATCGAAAGATGTAGCCCCTCTGAAACTTTTATTGACCAATACGCAGGAGGGCGCCGGTGAGAAGAAGGAGGGTGAGGCTACCGAGGCCGTTGCTGCTACCGAGGATGCTGCCGCCGCAGTCGCTGCTCCTACCACCACTGAGGTTCAACCTTTGACCGACATCACAAACAAGATCAACACTGACGACAGTACCAAGACCAAGACTCAAGCTCGACCTCAGCGCGAGCGCCGCGAGCGTGGCCCTCCCGCTGATGGAATTCCTTCCAAGACCAAGGTCATGGTCGCCAACCTGCCTTATGACCTGACCGAGGAGAAGGTCAGTAACCCCTGAGCTGTGAGATGAGTATCTGCTAACTTTGTCAACAGCTCATTGAGCTCTTCAAGGCTTACGAGCCCTCTTCTGCCAAGATCGCTCTCCGACCCATCCCCCGATTCATGATCAAGAAGCTTCAGGCTCGCGGTGAGGCTCGCAAGGGCCGTGGCTTCGGCTTCGTCACTCTGGCCTCTGAGGAGCTTCAGCAGAAGGCTGTTTCTGAGATGAACGGAAAGGAGATTGAGGGTCGTGAGATTGCCGTCAAGGTTGCTATTGACAGCCCCGACAAGACCGATGATGACCACCACGATGGCGGTGCTGTCAACGGCCAGAAGGAGGCTGCCACTGCTACTGAGGCTGCTCCCGCTGCTGGTGCCTCGGCTCCCGCTGCCGCCCCTGCTGCTACTCCTGCTGCCGCCCCGGCTGCTGCTGAGAAGAAGACTGAGGCTGCGGCTCCCGCTGCTGCCCCTGCCGCCGCTACCACCACTCCCGTCACCACTGCCTAAGTCTGGGCCTGACGCGAGTCTCACGGGTATGAAGATTTGTTCATGCCACGATGATCACTCTTACGATTTGGCACGCGATTTCAACGATTTCTCTTACGGTAGATTCTCGCTACAGAGATGAAAAGAAACAAAGGGGATTACTCAACACCTTGACTGGGACGTAACCAAGAGCTATTCGAACTCTGATGAAATCTCGGGATGGTGTTTTCTTGTCAACCTTGTTCTCTTTTCTCAAAACACTTAATATCTCCATAATCGGAACGCAAAAGTTCGCAGGCCCTCATTCATGTATTTGTATCACCCTTTTCTCCATCACTCTTCTGCTGGGATGTACACTAGTTTACGCCGGAGGCGGCTCGAGGGAGAGAAAAGCTCGGCGCATTTATTAAACAGGGCGTTTTTTTGATGAAACAAGATGATTGTAATGCTGGTGGGTTAGAATGCCTGATGATGCGTTTGAAGTGATGTGGTCTGAAAGTGAATGAGTGAGTTTGTCGATGATGTGATGTAGTGTTTGATAGGCATGTCGAAGGCGATGTTGACGTCGTTGTTTGGGAGGATTGTGGGGATCATCGGGGAGGCGTCATGGTTCTCACCTGGGAAGCTGAGAGCGTTCCAGCTCGGTTGGAGAGGATGAACTGTCAATAGGTAGCTATGTGTGAATGTTCGTGGGCGCAAAGATATGCTTTCAAACGCTATTCCAGGTTCCTGATACGACATGTCAAGGAGTGTGGTGTTGAAGCTCACGTGGGCATTGTACATGTTGGTTCTAGAACCTTGAAATGTGCTGTTTCGGGGGATAAGGACGGTGCCCAGGTATGAACTGCAGCGGCCTGCCCCGCCGACCCAACCCCTTAAGGACCCTGCCACTGGATGGATGGATGGATCCAGCTTGAACTGGACACGGAGCCTACTGGCACGCAGCAAGACCCGACGGGACCAGGACCCATGCTTCAGTGCCCTGAGCGCTGAGTGGTGTACGGAGTACTGGATCCAAGCAGAAGAGGCAGGGGGGTCACCTACTGTAGCCTCTAGCGCACTGAGACATCCATTCGTCTCCCTTTGCAACTGGTTTCGAGCCGCCAGCTGGGCATCAACCACCCATACCAAACATCCGTCACCCAAACAAACCTTCGACTCGAGAGCATCCGATCGGTTACGGTCTCTACGTCTGTCGCGATGGCGTCCAAGGGCATGTGGGAGGTAGATCCCGAGACGCGGTCCAAGGTCAGTCAAGCCTTCTTTCTCCCTTTCCTCCCTATCAGGCTTGTGGCCTCTCTGCCGTCGCCTCCTGGCGGCGATGCGCTCACACGTGCTGACGTCTATCCCAGCTTGCCGCCCTCCAGAAGGAATCCAAGAACAACCTCTGCTGCGACTGCAATGCGCCATCCCCGCAATGGGCATCTCCCAAGTTTGGCATCTTTATCTGCCTGTCGTGCGCCGGCGTGCATCGAGGTCTCGGCGTGCACATCTCCTTCGTCAGGAGCATCTCGATGGACGCCTTCAAGTCGAGCGAGATCGAGCGGATGCGACTCGGTGGCAACGAGGGGTGGAGGGACTTTTTCGAGGCGCATGAGCAGACAAAGATGATGGGCATCACCTGGGAGGACTCGACCATCGCGGAGCGGTACAGCGGCGAGGTCGGCGAGGAGTGGAAGGAGAGGCTGAGCTGCAAGGTCGAGGGCCGCGAGTACGTGCCCGGCGCCAAGAAGCCAGCTCCCGCGCCCGCTGCTGCGAAGCCGGCGTCGCGGTCGTCAACTCCCATGGGCGGTACCGCCAACCGGAACCAGAGCCCGGCGCCGGGGTCGGGCAAGGTCAGGGTGGACGACCAGTACTTTGCCAGGCTGGGCGCCGACAATGCCTCACGGCCAGACCATCTGCCTCCCAGCCAGGGAGGCAAGTATGCTGGGTTTGGCAGCACGCCTGGGCCGAGCCAGTCGGATAATGACCTGCCCAACTTTGCCGATATGCAAAAGGACACGATGGCGGCGTTGACCAAGGGTTTCGGCTGGTTTACGTCGACAGTCTCCAAGACTGCCAAGACAGTCAACGATGGCTACATCCAGCCCACGGCCAAGCAGGTATGACCTCATTATCTACGATTCCTATCCTCTCTGATGGCCTCGACTAACATGACCACCTGGTACAGATCGCCGAGGGTGACTTTGCCAAGCAGGCGCAATTAACAGCAGCCTCATTCGCCAAGTCAGCTCAGCAAGCTGGCAAGAACGCACAAGAGGGTTTCAACCGTTTCGTAGAGGGCCCCGAGCACCAAAGGAGCCGGGATGCCCCGCTGGACGAGAGTAAGAAGAACTTCTGGGACGAGTTCTCCAACCTGGCAGACCAGAGGCAACCCAACAACAGCTCCATCGGCACAAGTGCTATGGGCATGGGCAAGAAGAACCCAGCTCCGGCGCCGAAGAAGCAGACGGACGAATGGGATGATTGGTGAGGCAGACTACAGGAGGGATGTTAGACGGTAGATTGAGAGGAAACATGTTGTTGATGGTTGGGAGTTGGAGCTTTGGAGTATAGGCGTGCTTGTTAATGGAGCGAGTCTCGATCAAGAGAATTTGGTCATCTCCAGGGTTTTGCAGTAAGACGGCAGCAATGCTTGCCAGTGTGAAGGGGATTCGATATATGCCTGACGTATGTAAGAGGGTATTGATGGCTGGACTCGGCATTCTACCTCTAGTCGCCGGCGGTCGAAGTCGGCTATAAGCCGAGTTAGCCACGGGGGCTGTTGTAAGTCCCAGGTGGTTTTATGGTAGAGGTTGTCTTTCTCGGTCAAGAATCGGTCTCTTGGACACGAATTTTGACATTGAAAACGCCGGTTTTGACGGTTCTAATCAAGAAAGCGAAGTCTTGAGCTCACATCTCAAGGTCCCGGTGACCGGGCGCACAAATCCGATGCTCGGCCTCAAGACGGCTGTCACGTGGGGTAGTCGGCCGAGGTTGGAGCCGGCCCTAGCCGGTACCGCTCCCGCCCGAGCTTTGCCATGACGACTTGGCTCGGCCGTCTTGTACTTCTTGCCGCCGTTCCCCCCCGACAACTTCAATTCAACCTCGCATTGAACAGCAAACCACCACGATGTCGGCACTACGGATCCTCGTCCCTGTGAAGCGGGTTATCGACTATGCGGTAAGGGCACGAGAATTGGAATGAGATAAGATCCATTGAGCTCTGACAACGTCGCAGGTCAAGCCCCGAGTGAACAAGGCCCAGACGGGCGTCGAGACGGCCGGCGTCAAGCACTCGATGAACCCCTTTGACGAGCTCTCGGTCGAGGAGTCTGTGCGCATCCGCGAGAAGAAGCGAGCCCCCGGTGGTGTTGAGGACATCTGCGTCATCTCGGCTGGACCCCCCAAGGCACAGGACGTGCTCCGGACGGCGATGGCGATGGGCGCGGACCGCGGCATCCATGTGGAGCTCAAGGACGGCGAGGAACTGGAGCCCCTGACGGTGGCCAAGCTCCTGCGACAGGCGGCGGAGCAGCAGAAGAGCAACCTGGTGGTGCTGGGCAAGCAGAGCATCGACGACGACGCCAACCAGACGGGCCAGATGTTGGCGGGTCTCCTGGGCTGGCCGCAGGCGACGCAGGCGAGCAAGGTCGAGTTCGGCGCCGGCGACGAGGTGATTGTGACCAAGGAGGTGGACGGCGGCGTCGAGACGGTTAAGGCCAAGCTGCCCCTGGTGATCACGACGGACCTGCGGCTCAACGAGCCCCGGTACGCCAGCCTGCCCAACATCATGAAGGCCAAGAAGAAGAAGCTCGAAAAGGTCAAGCTGTCCGACTTTGGGCTGGACAATGAGAAGCGCCTCAAGGTGCTCAAGGTTGCCGGTGAGTTTCCTGTGCAATTGGGAAGAATGTCCGAGAGATATGGATTGCTAACGATTAACAGAGCCTCCCACTCGACAGGGTGGTGGCAAGGTCGAGGATGTTGGTGGCCTGGTTAGCAAGCTCAAGGAGCTTGGTGCGCTGTAAATGAGAGGGCAACTTGATGAATATGCACGAGCCGAGGAGTTTTGTTGTAAAAAGAACCTCGGTGAAGTGTACGAGAAATAGAATAAATAAACGTCATGTCAATATGTAAATTGTTGATGATTCCAGTTCCCTTCTCAGAGAGCCAAGGAGAGCACTAGGTGTAGGAGCAAAGTCGACATATTTGGGCACAAGAGTATCCATAGTTTACAACCTAAAGCCATGAACGGCCCCTCATAAACCACTGCAATACGTAGTTACATGTACCAAGCAAGACATCTCAATAGTATATACGGAGAAAGCTGTTGGGAATCAGATGCTTGGACACGGTGATTATCCCGCCATTGGTGAAGATGAGTTGAAACTCCAAGCTTGCAACAGGTATACCACTCAGTGAGAAGCCGCCTTGAGACCAGGTTGACGACCTTGATTGATTCATCAATTGATCAATCGATTCCATACTAACTCCAAGTTGAGTTGCCAGGTCCAATGCTTCTGATTCCTTCCTCGATGCAACAATTGGAGTTTTCCATGTTTGACTAGTTTCGCAGAAAATGGCAAAAAATGCAAAAATCAGAACCTCACCACTACAGGTGAGGTTTCGATTTTACAACTCTCAGATTGAGATGAAGTGAAATTCCACTGCCCCAGTCCGTTCCGCTTGGTACTGCCGGGGTGCGATGAAAGAAATGGGCGGCAGTTTGCACTTATGAATGTGGTACCTGTGGGTATCATGAGTGGATGCTAAGTGGAAAAGAGTCTCGTGAGAGAAGAGGACTGTGCTTGAGATTGTGCATGCATCTCCCTACATAGAAGCAGGTCCATCTTGATCTCGGCATTCATGGTCTGGGCTTATAATGATCCTTGACTACTACGATCTGATTATCTGTCTTGACTCATTGTGTCCGATCCAGGAACGCCCTTATCGAAGCCCATTCCGCCGTCCCGTCCGGGATTCGGACATGACGGACGCCATGTTCCTGGGGTTGTTGGCCCGTTATCAACAAAAAACCCGTGATGGATCTAAACTCTTAACGACTCTAGCCCCATGGCAGCCCTCAGCTTGACCGCCCGCATGCGAAAGCGGGCGAATCAGTGGGCGCGCCCTTGGTCTTCCGTCGTCCCAACAAGGATCCTGGAGCTGTCTCTTGTTTGCTCCACTGCCCGGCCTCCCCATTGAGCTGAGCTGAGGTGAAGAGCTTGACGTCGCGTGAGTTGACTCGGTACGTCATGGGCCATGGAGGATAAAAGGCCATCATTGCCCTCGTCTCGTCGACTCAACAGTCATGGAGGAAAGAGTGTCGATCCGATAGAGGATGCGACGTGTAATTGGTGTTGGTCAAGCCCAGACCAGACTCAGACTCAACCGCCAAGCTTAGATAAAAACGATATCGGAGCACGAGCAAACTCCCTCCCACAATGACGGGTCATCGTCACCAGGGTCCAGGGGCTGCATTAGCGGCTCCGTAGCGGTGTCACCAGGCGGAGCGCCGAAGCCGCCCACGCAAAAACAGGCAAAAACAGAGGCTCTCGCAGGCGGCTCGGCGGCTTTGAGCTTCCGCCAGAGCAAAAATCGAGTCTAAGCTACCCCACTAAGAAAAAAAAACTTGGCGGGGAGGAGCCAACATGGCCAATGACCAACACGGCGTTGTCAGGAGGAGGGAGGCGCGAGCGTCTCTCTCGTCTTTTCTCTTCCTTCTTCGGCCCCTCCCTCTTCTTTCTTTCTTTTCTTCTACAACAGAAAGAAATCCTCGCGATATATCAACTCTCGTACAACTCATACAAACGCCCTGACTGCATAGTCTCACGCTTCTCACCCCTCCTCCCACCCCGAGCTTGTCTCACAATCCGCTCATATGAACGGACGCCCTTCGATCTTCACCTCGCAGGTACGTTTCTACCATCTTTTTTTTCTATGTCTGTCGAGTCATTGTGTCGCGTGCGGCTGCTGCTCCGTTCGTCGGTGAGCATCCTATCGCGACCCCGCTGAAAACTTGTCCGCTTGACGGGAAGTAAAGAACGGGTTCCTCGACACCCAATGCTTCTCCTATCGTCTCTCCAATACTTCTACTCTTCAATTGACTCGTTGCTGACTCGCTTGCTACAGGATTATCTCTCTGGTTCGTCTCACCTCTAGCTTGGCCTGACTCACCGCTTCCCAAGCTTTCCCATCTTGGATCCGTTGGGCTTCTGAAACTAATCTAACTTTCCGCTACAGACCATCTCTGGAAGTCCCAATCTTGCTAAAGGGCTTCATTGACCAACCAGCTCCTCTTCCTTTGACTTCAACAACCACCCTAAACCGACATCAAAATGTTCTCCCGACTGGCATCCTTTGCCAAACCCGCGGCCAAGTCCGCGTCGGCTCCTGGCCGATCTATGCTTCAGGTCCGATACCTGTCTGAGCAGGCCGTTGCTGGCAGCAAGGGCAGGAAAATGCCCTTCACTGCTACCCGAGCTACTGCTCCTGTCGCTTCCCTTCCTGCGACTCTCACTATCCGAGATGGTCCCGTCTTCCAGGGCAAGGCCTTCGGCGCCAACGCCAACATCTCTGGCGAGGCTGTCTTCACCACCTCCCTGGTTGGCTACCCCGAGTCCATGACCGACCCCTCCTACCGAGGCCAGATCCTCGTCTTCACCCAGCCCCTCATTGGCAACTATGGTGTTCCCTCCAACGCCCGAGACCAGTACAACCTCCTCAAGTACTTCGAGTCCCCCCACGTCCAGTGCGCCGGTGTTGTCGTCTC